>NC_133199.1:17983409-18284545 GCF_049306965.1 Danio rerio | reverse complement strand
CCTTGGGTAGCTTGCTGGGGTCAGAGGCAACTAGGTGGAGGGCAAGGGGGCACCCTGGGGCATATCCTGCAAGTCCAGGGAGAGAGGTGGACCCCTGGGGAGCTTTCTTGTGTCAGCCGCCTCTAGGTGGAGGGCCTGGGGGCACCCTGGGGCCTCTACTGCCAGTCCAGGGAGAGAGGTGGACCCCCTGGGTAGCTTGCTGGGGTCAGAGGCCCCTAGGTGCAGGGCAAGGGGGCGCCCTGGGGCCTCTACTGCAAGTCCAGGGAGAGTTGTGGACCCCTGGGTAGCTTGCTGGGGTCAGAGGCCCCTGGGTGGAGGGCAAGGGGGCACCCTGATTTCTATAGTGCAAGTCCAGGGAGAGAGGTGGACCCCTGGGTGGCTTGCTGGGGTCTTAGGCCCCTAGGTAGAGGGCCAGGGGGCACCCGGGGGCCTACACTGCAAGTCCAAGGAGAGATGTGGACCCCTATGTAGCTTGCTGGGGTCAGAGGCCCCTAGGTGGAGGGCCAGGGGGCACCCTGTGGCCTCTACTGCAAGTCCAGGGAAAGTTGTGGACCCCTGGGTAGCTTGCTGGGGTCAGAGGCCCATGGGTGGAGGGCAAGTAGGCACGCTGGGGCCTATACTGCAAGTCCAGGGAGAGAGGTGGACCCCTGGGTAGCTTGCTGGGGATTAAAGCCCCTAGGTGGAGGGCCAGGGGGTACCCTAGGGCCTCTACTGCAAGTCCAGGGAGAGAGGTGGACCCCTGGGTAGCTAGCTGGGGTCAGAGGCCCTTAGGTGGAGGGCCAGGGGGCACCCTGGGGCTTCTAGTGCAAGTCCAGGGATAGTTGTGGAACCCTTGGTAGATTCTTAGGGTCTGAGGACCCTAGGTGGAGGGCCAGCGGGCACCCCGGGGCCTCTACTGCAAGTCCAGGGAGAGAAGTGGGCCCCTGGGTAGCTTGCTGGGGTCAGAGGCCCCTAGGTGGAGGGCAAGGGGGCTTCCTGGGGCCTCTAGTGCAAATCCATTGAGAGAGGTGGACCATTGGGTAGCTAGCTGGGGTCGTAGGCCCCTAGGTGGAATGCCAGGGGGCACCCTGGGGCCTCTACTGCAAGTCCAGGGAGAGTTGTGGACCCCTTGGTAGCTTGCTGGGTTCAGAGGCCCCTAGGGGGAGGGCCTGGGGGCACCCTGGGGCCTCTACTGCAAGTCCAGGGAGAGTTGTGGACCCATAGGTAGCTTGCTGGGATCAGAGGCCAAAAGGTGGAGGCTCATGGGGCACCCTGGGGCCTCTACTGCAAGTCCAGGGAGAGAGGTGGACCTCTGGGTAGCTTGCTGGAGTCCTTGGCTCCTAGGTGGAGGTCCAGGGGGCACACTGGGGGCTATTCTTCAAGTCAAGGGAGAGAGGTGGACCCCTGGGTAACTTGCTTGGGTGAGAGGCCCCTAGGTTGAGGGCGAAGGGGCACCCTGGGGCCTCTACTGCAAGTCCAGGGAGAGTTGTGGACCCCTGGGTAGCTTGCTGGGGTCTTAGGCCCCTAGGTGGAGGGCCAGTGGGCAGCCTGGGGCCTATACTTCAAGTCCAGGGAGAAAGGTGGACCCCTGGGTAGCTTGCTGGGGTCAAAGGCCCCTAGGTGGAGGGCCAGGGGGCACCTTGGGGCCTATACTGCAAGTCCAGGGAGAGAGGTGGACCCCTGGGTAGCTTGCTAGGGTCAGAGGTCCCTAGGTGGAGGGCCAGGGGGCACCTTGGGGCCTCTACTGCAAGTCTAGGGAGAGAGGTGGACCCCTGGGTAGCTTGCTGGGGTCAGAGGCCAGTAGGTGGAGGGCCAGGGGGCACCCTTGGGCCTCTACTAAAAGTCTAGGGAGAGACGTGGACCCCTGGGTAGCTTGCTGGGGTCCTAGGCCCCTAGGTTGAGGGCAAGGGGGCATCCTGGGGCCTCTACTGCAAGTCCAGGGAGAGTTGTGGACCCCTGGGTAGCTTGCTGGGGTCAGAAGCCTTATAGGTGGTGGGCCAGGAGGCACCCTAGGGCCTATTCTGCAAGTCCAGAGAGAGAGGTGGACCCCTGTGTAGCTTGCTGGGGTCTTAGGCCCCTAGGTGGAAGGCCAATTGGTACCCTGGGTCCTCTACTGCAAGTCCAGGGAGTGTTGTGTACACCTGGGTAGCTTGCTGGGGTCAGAGGCCCCTAGGAGGAGGGCCAAGAGTTACGCTAGAGAGGTGGACCCCTGGGTAGCTTGATGAGGTCTGAAGCCCATAGGTGGAGGGCAAGGGGGTACCCTAGGGCCTTTAACGCAAGTCCAGGAAGAGAGGTGGACCCCTGTGTAGCTTGCTGGGGTCAGAGGCCCTTGGGTGGAGGGCCAGGGGGCACCCTTGGGGCCTCTACTGAAAGTCCAGGGAGAGTTGTGGACCCCTGGGTAGCTTGCTGGGGTCAGAAGCCCCTAGGTGGAGGGCCAGGGGGCACCCTGGGGCCTCTACTGCAAGTCCAGGGAGAGAGGTGGACCCCTGGATAGCTAGCTGGGGTCAGAGGCCCTTAGGTGCAGGGCCAGGGGGCACCCTGGGGCCTCTAGTGCAAGTCCAGGGATAGTTGTGGACCCCGTGGTAGATTCCTAGGGTCTGAGGACCCTAGGTGGAGGGCCAGGGGGCACCCTTGGGCCTATACTGCAAGTCCATTGAGAGAGGTGGACCCCTGGGTAGCTTGCTGGGGTCAGAGGCCCCTAGGTGGAGGGCCAGGGGGGCACCCTGGGGCCTCTACTGCAAGTCAAGGGAGAGTTGTGGACCCCTGGGTAGCTTGTTGGGGTCTAAGGCCCCTAGGTGGAGGGCCAGGGGGCACCTTGGGGCCTATACTGCAAGTCCAGGGAGAGATGTGGACCCCTGGGTAGCTTGCTACGGTCAGAGGTCCCTAGTTGGAGGGTCAGGGGGAACACTGGGGCCTCTACTGCAAGTCTAGGGAGAGAGGTGGACCCCTGGGTAGCTTGCTGGGGTCAGAGGCCAGTAGGTGGAGGGCCAGGGGGCACCCTGGGGCCTCTACTGCAAGTCCAGGGAGAGACGTGGACCCCTGGGTAGCTTGCTGGGGTCAGAGACCCATAGGTGGAGGGTCAGGGGGCACCCTGGGGCCTCTACTGCAAGTCCAGGGAGAGAGGAGGACCCATGGGTAGCTTGCTGGGGTCAAAAGCCATATAGGTAGTGGGCCAGGAAGCACCCTAGGGCCTATTCTGCAAGTCCAGAGAGAGAGGTGGACCCCTGGGTAGCTTACTGAGGTCAGTGGCCCCTAGTTGGAGGGCCAGGGTGCCCCCTGGAGCCTATCCTGCGAGACCAGGGAGAGAGGTGGACCCCTGGGTAGCTTCCTGGGGTAAGAGGCCCCTAGGTGGAGGGTAAGGGGGCACCTTGGGGCCTATACTGCAAGTCCAGGGAGAGAGGTGGACCCCTGGGTAGCTTGCTAGGGTCAGAGGCCCCTAGTTGGAGGGCCAGGGGGAACCCTGGGGCCTCTACTGCAAGTCTAGGGAGAGAGGTGGACCCCTGGGTAGCTTGCTGGGGTCAGAAATCCCTAGGGGGAGAGCCAGGGGGCACCCTGGGGCCTATACTGCCAGTCCAGGGAGAGAGGTGGACCCCTGGGTAGCTTGCTGGCGTGATAGGCCCTTAGGTGGAGTGCCAGGGGGCACCCTGGGGCCTCTATTGCAGGTCCAGGGAGAGAGGTGGACCCCTGGGTAGCTTCCTGGGGTAAGAGGCCCCTAAGTGGAGGGCCAGGGGGCACCCTGGGGCTTATACTGCAAGTCCAGGGAGAGGGGTGGATCCCTGGGTAGCTTGATGAGGTCTGAAGCCCATAGGTGGAGGGCAAGGGGGTACCCTAGGGCCTTTAACGCAAGTCCAGGAAGAGAGGTGGACCCCTGTGTAGCTTGCTGGGGTCAGAGGCCCTTGGGTGGAGGGCCAGGGGGCACCCTTGGGGCCTCTACTGAAAGTCCAGGGAGAGTTGTGGACCCCTGGGTAGCTTGCTGGGGTCAGAAGCCCCTAGGTGGAGGGCCAGGGGGCACCCTGGGGCCTCTACTGCAAGTCCAGGGAGAGAGGTGGACCCCTGGATAGCTAGCTGGGGTCAGAGGCCCTTAGGTGCAGGGCCAGGGGGCACCCTGGGGCCTCTAGTGCAAGTCCAGGGATAGTTGTGGACCCCGTGGTAGATTCCTAGGGTCTGAGGACCCTAGGTGGAGGGCCAGGGGGCACCCTTGGGCCTATACTGCAAGTCCATTGAGAGAGGTGGACCCCTGGGTAGCTTGCTGGGGTCAGAGGCCCCTAGGTGCAGGGCCAGGGGGCACCCTGGGGCCTCTACTGCAAGTCAAGGGAGAGTTGTGGACCCCTGCGTAGCTTGTTGGGGTCTAAGGCCCCTAGGTGGAGGGCCAGTGGGCAACCTAGGGCCTATACTTCAAGTCCAGGGAGAGTTTTGGACCCCTGGGTAGCTTGCTGGGGTCCTAGGCCCCTAGGTGGAGGGCCAGTGGGCACCCTAGCGCCTATTCTTCAAGTCAAGGGAGAGAGGTGGACCCCTGGGTAGCTTGCTGGGATCTTAGGCCCCTAGGTTGAGGGCCAGGGGGCAACCTGGGGCCTATACTGCAAGTCCAGGGAGAGAGGTGGACCCCTGGGTAGCTTGCTGGGGTCAGATGCCCTTAGGTGGAGGGCCAAGGGGCACCCTGGGGCCTCTACTGCAAGTCCAGGGAGAGTTGTGGACCCCTGGGTAGCTTGTTGGGGTCTAAGGCCCCTAGGTGGAGGGCCAGTGGGCAACCTGGGGCCTATACTTCAAGTCCAGGGAGAGTTGTGGACCCCTGGGTAGCTTGCTGGGGTCCTAGGCCCCTAGGTGGAGGGCCAGTGGGCACCCTAGCGCCTATTCTTCAAGTCAAGGGAGAGAGGTGGACCCCTGGGTAGCTTGCTGGGATCTTAGGCCCCTAGGTTGAGGGCCAGGGGGCACCCTGGGGCCTATACTGCAAGTCCAGGGAGAGAGGTGGACCCCTGGGTAGCTTGCTGGGGTCAGATGCCCTTAGGTGGAGGGCCAAGGGGCACCCTGGGGCCTCTACTGCAAGTCCAGGGAGAGTTGTGGACCCCTGTGTAGCTTGCTGGGGTCTTAGGCCCCTAGGTGGAAGGCCAATTGGTACCCTGGGTCCTCTACTGCAAGTCCAGGGAGTGTTGTGTACACCTGGGTAGCTTGCTGGGGTCAGAGGCCCCTAGGAGGAGGGCCAAGAGTTACGCTATAGAGGTGGACCCCTGGGTAGCTTGCTGGGGTCAGAGGCAACAAGGTGGAGGGCCAGGGGTCACCCTGGGGCCTATCCTGCAAGTCTAGGGAGAAAGGTGGACCCCTGGGGAGCTTTCTTTTGTCAGAGGCCCCTTGGTGGAGGGACTGGGGGCACCCTGGGGCCTCTGCTGCCAGTGCAGGGAGAGAGGTGGACCCCCTGGGTAGCTTGCTGGGATTTTAGGCCCCTAGGTTGAGGGCCAGGGGGCACCCTAGGGCCTATACTTCAAGGCAAGGGAGAGAGGTGGCCCCTGGGGAGCTTTCTTGTGTCAGAGGCCCCTAAGTGGAGGGCCAGGGGGCACCCTGGGGCCTATACTGCAATTCCATGGAGAGATGTGAACCCCTGATTAGCTTGCTGGCGTCAGAGGCCCCTAGGTGCAGGGCAAGGGGGCACCCTGGGGCCTCTACTGCAAGTCCAGGAAGAGTTGTGGACCCCTGGGTAGCTTCCTGGGGTAAGAGGCCCCTAGGTGGAGGGTAAGGGGGCACCTTGGGGCCTATGCTGCAAGTCCAGGGAGAGATGTGGACCCCTGGGTAGCTTTGTGGGGTCAGCGACCCTAGCTGGAGGGCCAGGGGGTACCCCAGGTCCACTACTGCAAGTCCAGGGAGAGAGGTGGACCCCTGGGTAGATTGCTGGGGTCAGAGGACCCTAGGTGGAGGGCCAGGGGGCAACCTTGGGCCTCTACTGCAAGTCTAGGGAGAGATGTGTACTCCCGGGTAGCTTGCTGGGGTCAGAGGCCCCTAGGTGGAGGGCAAGCGGGCACCCTGGGGCCTCTATTGCAAGTCCAGGAAGAGAGATGGACCCCTGGGTAGCTTGCTGGCGTCAGAGGCTCCTTGGTGGAGGGCAAGGGGGCTTCCTTGGTTCTCTACTGCAAGTCCAGGGACAGAGGTGGACCCCTGGGTAGCTTGCTGGGGTCAGAGGCCCCTAGCTGGAGGGCCAGGGGGCACCCTGGGGACTCTACTGCAAGTCCAGGGAGAGAGGTGGACCCCTGGTAGCTTGCTGGGGACTAAAGCCCCTAGGTGGAGGGCCAGGGGCTACCCTAGGGCCTCTACTGCAATTCCAGGGAGAGTTGTGGACCCCTTGGTAGATTGCTGTTGTCAGAGGACCCTAGGTGGAGGGCCAGGGGGCACCCTTGGGCCTCTACTGCAAGTCTAGGGAGAGATGTGGACCCCTGGGTGGCTTGCTGGGATCAGAGGCCCCTAAGTGGAGGGCCAGAGGGCACCCTGGGGCCTCTTCTGCAAGTCCAGGGAGAGAGGTGGACCCCTGGGAAGCTTGCTGGGGTAAGAAGAACCTAGGTGGAGGGTCAGGGGGCACCCTGGGGCCTATACTGCCAGTCCAGGGAGAGAGGTGGACCCCTGGGTAGCTTGCTGGGGTAAGAAGCCCATAGGTGGTGGGCCAGGGGGCACCCTGGGGCTTATTCTGGAAATCCAGGGAGAGAGATGGACCCCTGGGTACCTTTCTGGGGTCAGTGGCCCCTAGGTGGAGGGCAAGGGTGCCCCCTGGAGCCTATCCTGCAAGTCCAGGGAGAGAGGTGGACCCCTGGGTAGCTTCCTGGGGGTAAGAGGCCCCTAGGTGGAGGGTAAGGGGGCACCTTGGGGCCTCTACTGCAACTCCAGGGAGAGAGGTGGACCCCTGGGTAGCTTGCTGGGGTCAAAGGCCCCTAGGTGGAGGGCCAGGGGGCACCCTTTTGCCTCTACTGCAAGTCTAGGGAGAGTTGTGGACCCCTGGGTAGCTTGCTGGGGTCAGAGGCCCCTTGGTGGAGGGCCAGCGGGCACCCTGGGGCCTCTACTGTAAGTCCAGGGAGAGAGGTGGAACCCTGGGTAGCTTGCTGGGGTCAGAGGCCCCTAGGTGGAGAGCAAGGGGGCTTCCTGGGGCCTCTAGTGCAAGTCCATTGAGAGAGGTGGACCCCTGGGTAGCTAGCTGGGGTCGTAGGCCCCTAGGTGGAATGCCAGGGGGCACCCTGGGGCCTCTACTGCAAGTCCAGGGAGAGTTGTGGACCCCTTGGTAGCTTGCTGGGGTCAGAGGCCCCTAGGGGGAGGGTCAGGGGGCACCCTGGGACCTATACTGCCAGTCCAGGGAGAGAGGTGGACCCCTGGGTAGCTTGCTGGGGTCATAGGCCCCTAGGTGGAGTGCCAGGGGGCACCCTGGGGTCTCTATTGCAAGTCCAGGGAGAGAGGTGGACCCCTGGGTAGCTTCCTGGGGTAAGAGGCCCCTAAGTGGAGGGCCAGGGGGCACCCTGGGGCCTATACTGCAAGTCCAGGGAGAGGGGTGGATCCCTGGGTAGCATGAATAGGTCTGAAGCCCATAGGTGGAGGGCAAGGGGGTACCCTAGGGCCTTTAACGCAAGTCCAGGAAGAGAGGTGGACCCCTGGGTAGCTTGCTGGGGTCAGAGGCCCTTGGGTGGAGGGCCAGGGGGCACCCTGGGGCCTCTACTGAAAGTCCAGGGAGAGTTGTGGACCCCTGGGTAGCTTGCTGGGGTCAGAAGCCCCTAGGTGGAAGCCCAGGGGGCACTCTGGGGCCTATACTGCCAGTCCAGGGAGATAATTGGACCCCTGGGTAGCTTGCTGGGGTCTTAGGCCCCTAGGTGGAGGGCCAAGGCTCTTCCTGGGGCCTCTACTGCAAGTCCAGGGAGAGAGGTGGACCCCTGGGTAGCTTGCTGGGGTCAGAAGCCCATAGTCGGTGGGCCAGGGGGCTTCCTGGGGCCTATACTGCAAGTCCAGGGTGAGAGGTGGACCCCTGGGTAGCTTTCTGGGGTCAGAAGCACCTAGGTGGAGGGCCAGGAGGCATCCTGGGGCCTATACTGCAAGTCCAGGGAGGCTCCTTGCTAGGGTCTTAGGCCCCTAGGTGGAGTGCAGGGGGCACCCTCGGGCCTATACTGCAAGTGCAGGGAGAGAGGTGGACCCCTGGGTAGTTTGCTTGGCTGAGAGTGGCCAAGTTGGAGGGCCAAGGGGCACCCTGGGGCCTCTACTGCATGTCCAGGGAGAGTTGTGGACCCTTGGGTAACTTGCGGGGGTCAGATGCCCCTGGGTGGAAGGCAAGGGGGCACCCACGGGCCTCTACTGCAAGTCCAGGGAGAGAGGTGGACCCCTGGGTAGCTTGAAGGGGTCAGAAACCCATAGGTGGAGGGTCAGAGGGCACCCTGGGGCCACTACTGCAAGTCCAGGGAGAGAGGTGGACCCCTGGGTAGCTTGCTGGGGTAAGAAGCCCATAGGTGGTGGGCCAGGGGGCACCCTGGGGTTTATTCTGGAAGTCCAGGGAGAGATATGGACCCCTGGGTAGCTTCCTGGGGTCAGTGGCTCCTAGGTGGAGGGCAAGAGTGCCCCCTGGAGCCTATCCTGCAAGTCCAGGGAGAGAGGTGGACCCCTGGGTAGCTTTTTGGGGTAAGAGGCCCCTAGGTGGAGGGTAAGGGGGCACCTTGGGGCCTCTACTGCAAGTCCAGGGAAAGAAGTGGACCCCTGGGTAGCTTGCTGGGGTCAAAGGCCCCTAGGTGGAGGGCCAGGGGGCACCCTTGTGCCTCTACTGTAAGTCTAGGGAGAGTTGTGGACCCCTGGGTAGCTTGCTGGGGTCAGAGGCCCCTTGGTGGAGGGCCAGCGGGCACCCTGGGGCCTCTACTGCAAGTCCAGGGAGAGAGGTGGACCCCTGGGTAGCTTTCTGGGGTCAGAAGCATCTAGGTGGAGGGCCAGGAGGCATCCTGGGGCCTATACTGCAAGTCCAGGGAGAGTTGTGGACCCCTTGCTAGCTTTCTGGGGTCAGAAACCTCTAGCGGGAGGGCCAGGGGGCACCCTGGGGCCTATACTGCCAGTCCAGGGAGAGAGGTTGACCCCTGGGTAGCTTGCTGGGGTCATAGGCCCCTAGGTGGAGTGCCAGGGGGCAACCTGGGGCCTCTATTGCAAGTCCAGGGAGAGAGGTGGACCCCTGGGTAGCTTCCTGGGGTAAGAGGCCCCTAGGTGGAGGGCCAGGGGGCACCCTGGGGCCTATACTGCAAGTCCAGGGAGAGGGGTGGATCCCTGGGTAGCTTGATGAGGTCTGAAGCCCATAGGTGGAGGGCAAGGGGGTACCCTAGGGCCTTTAACGCAAGTCCAGGAAGAGAGGTGGACAACTGTGTAGCTTGCTGGGGTCAGAGGCCCTTGGGTGGAGGGCCAGGGGGCACACTGGGGCCTCTACTGAAAGTCCAGGGAAGGTTGTGAACCTCTGGGTAGCTTGCTGGGGTCAGAAGCCCCTAGGTGGAAGGCCAGGGGGCACCCTGGGGCCTATACTGCCAGTCCAGGGAGATAATTAGACCCCTGGGTAGCTTGCTGGGGTCTTAGGCCCCTAGGTGGAGGGCCAGGGGGCACCCAGGGGCCTCTACTGCAAGTCCAGGGAGAGAGGTGGATCGCTGGGTAGCTTGCTGGGGTCCTAGGCCCCTAGGTGGAGGGCCAGGGGGCACCTTGGGGCCTCTACTACAAGTCCAGGAAGAGAGGTAGACTCCTGGGTAGCTTGCTGGGGTCAGAGGCCCCTAGAAGGAAGGCCAAGGGGCTTCCTAGTGCCTCTACTGCAAGTCCAGGGAGAGTTGTGGACCCCTTGGTAGCTTGCTGGGGTCAGAGGCCCCTAGGTGGAGGGCCAAGGAGCAACTTGGGGCCTCTACTGCAAGTCCAGGGAGAGAGGTGGACCCCTGGGTAGCTTGCTGGGGTCAGAAGCCCATAGTCGGTGGGCCAGGGGGCTTCCTGGGGCCTATACTGCAAGTTCAGGGCGAGAGGTGGACCCCTGGGTAGCTTTCTGGGGTCAGAAGAACCTAGGTGGAGGGCCAGGGGGCATCCTGGGGCCTATACTGCAAGTCCAGGGAGAGTTGTGGACCCATTGGAAGCTTGCTTAGGTTAGAAGGCCATAAGGTGGAGGGACAGAGGGCACCCTGGGGCCTCTACTGCAAGTCCAGGAAGAGAGGTGGACCCCTGGGTAGCTTGCTGGGGTCAAAGGCCCCCAGGTGGAGGGCCAGGAGGCACCCTGGGGCCTCTACTGTAAGTCCAGGGAGAGTTGTGGATCCATTGGTAGCTTGCTGGGGTCAGAGGCCAAAATGTGGAGGGCCAGCGGGCACCCTGGGGATTCTACTGCAAGTCCAGGAAGAGAGGTGGACTCCTGGATAGCTTTCAGGGGTTTAGAGGCCCCTAGGTGGAGGGCCAGGGTGCACCCTGGGGCCTATACTGCAAGTCCAGGGAGAGAGGTGGACTCCTGGGTAGCTTCCTGAGGTCAGAGGCCCCTAGGTGGAGGGCCACGGGGCACCCTGGGGCCTATCCTGCAGATCCAGGGAGAGAGGTGTAGCCCTGGGTAGCTTGCTGGGGTCAGAGGCCCCTAGGTGGAGGGCCAGGGTGCACCCTGGGGCCTCTACTGCAAGTCCAGGGAGAAAGATAGACCCTTGGGTAGCTTGTTGGGGTTAGAGGCCCCTAGGTGGAGGGCCAAAGGGAAACCAGGGGCCTCTACTGCAAGTCCAGGGAGAAAGGTGGACCCCTAAGTAACTTACTGTTATCAGAGTTCCCTAGGTGGAGGGCCAGGAGGTACCCTAGGGCCCCTACTGCAATTCCAGGTAGATAGTTGGACCCCTGGGTAGTTTGCTTGGCTGAGAGTGGCCTAGGTGGAGGGCCAAGTGGCACCCTGGGGCCTCTACTGCAAGTCCAGGGAGAGTTGTGGACCCTTGGGTAACTTGCGGGGGTCAAAGGCCCCTGGGTGGAGGGCAAGGGGGCACCCTGGGGCCTCTACTGCAAGTCTAAGGAGAGATATGGACGCCTGGGTAGCTTGCTGGGGTCAGAAGTCCATAGGTGGTGGGCCAGGGGGCACCCTGGGGCCTATTCTGCAAGTCCAGGGAGAGAGGTGGACCCCTGGGTAGCTTCCTGGGGTCAGTGACTCCTAGGTGGAGGGCAAGGTTGCCCCTTGCAGCCTATACTGCAAGTCCAGGGAGAGAGGTGGACCCCTGGGTAGCTTGCTGGGGTCAGAGGCCAGTAGGTGGAGGGCCAGTGGGCACCCTAGGGCCTCTACTGCAAGTCCAGGGAGAGACGTGGACCCCTGGATAGCTTGCTGGGGCCCTAGGCCCCTAGGTGTAGGGCCAGGGGGCACCCTGGGGCCTATATGTCAAATCAAGGGAGAGAGGTGGACCCCTGGGTAGCTTGCTGGGGTTTTTGGCACTTAGGTGGAGGGCCTGGGGGCACCCTGGGGCCTATACTGCAAGTCCAGGGAGAGAGGTGGAACCCTGGGTAGCTTGCTAGGGTCAGAGGCCCCTAGGTGGAGGGCAAGGGGGTACCCTGGGGCCTCTACTGCAAGTCCAGGGAGAGTTGTGGACCCCTGGGTAACTTGCTGGGGTCAGAGGCCTCTATGTGGAGGGCCAGGAGGTACCCGAGGGCCTCTACTGCAAGTCCAGGGAGAGAGGTGGACCCCTGGGGAGCTTTCTTGTGTCAGCCGCCCCTAGGTGGAGGGCCTGGGGGCACCCTGGGGCCTCTACTGTTTGTCCAGGGAGAGAGGTGGACCCCCTGGGTAGCTTGCTGGGGTCTTAGGCCCCTAGGTGGAGGGCCAGGGGGCACCCTAGGGCCTATACTGCAAGTCCATGGAGAGAAGTGGACCCCTGGGTAGCTTGCTGGGGTCAGAGGCCGCTAGGTGCAGGGCAAGGGGGCACCCTGCGGCCTCTACTGCAAGTCCAGGGAGAGTTGTGGACCTCTGGGTAGCTTGCTGGGGTCAGAGGCCCCTGGGTGGAGGGCAAGGGGGCACCCTGGGGCCTATACTGCAAGTCCAGGGAGAGAGGTGGACCCCTGGGTAGCTTGCTGGGGTCAGAGGCCCCAAAGTGGAGGGCCAGGGGGCACCCTCGGGCCTATACTGCAAGTCCAAGGAGAGATGTGGACCCCTATGTAGCTTGCTGGGGTGATAGGCCCCTAGGTGGAGGGCCAGGGGGCACCCTGGGCCCTCTACTGCAAGTCCAGGGAGAGTTGTGGACCCCTGGGTAGCTTGCTGGGGTCAGAGGCCCATGGGTGGAGGGCAAGGCGGCACGCTGGGGCCTATACTGCAAGTCCAGGAAGAGAGGTGGACCCCTGGGTAGCTTGATAGGGAATAAAGCCCCTAGGTGGAAGGCCAGGGGGTACCCTGGGGCCTCTACTGCAAGTCCAGGGAGAGAGGTGGACCCCTGGATAGCTAGCTGGAGTCAGAGGCCCTTAGGTTGAGGGCCAGGGGGCACCCTGGGGCTTCTAGTGCAAGTCCAGGGATAGTTGTGGACCCCGTGGTAGATTCCTTGGGTCTGAGGACCCCAGGTGGAGGGCCAGGGGGCACCCTTGGGCCTATACTGCAAGTCCATTGAGAGAAGTGGACCCCTGGGTAGCTTGCTGAGGTCAGAGGCCCCTAGGTGGAGGGCCAGGGGGCACCCTGGGGCCTCTACTGCAAGTCCAATGAGAGTGGTGGTCCCCTGGGTAGCTTGTTGGGGTCTTAGGCCCCTAGGTGGAGGGCTAGTGGGCAACCTGGGGCCTATACTTCAAGTCCAGGGTGAGTTGTGGACCCCTGGGTAGCTTGCTGGGGTCCTAGGCCCCTAGATGGAGGGCCAGTGGGCACCCTGGGGCCTATTCTTCAAGTCAAGGGAGAGAGGTGGACCGCTGGGTAGCTTGCTGGGATCTTAGGCCCCTAGGTTGAGGGCCAGGGGGCACCCTGGGGCCTATACTGCAAGTCCAGGGAGAGAGGTGGACCCCTGAGTAGCTTGCTGGGGTCTTAGGCCCCTATGTGGAAGGCCAATGGGCACCCTGGGTCCTCTACTGCAAGTCCAGGGAGTGTTGTGTACACCTGGGTAGCTTGCTGGGGTCAGAGGCAACAAGGTGGAGGGCCAGGGTTCACCCTGGGGCCTATCCTGCAAGTCCAGGGAGAAAGGTGGACCCCTGGGGAGCTTTCTTTTGTCAGAGGCCCCTAGGTGGAGGGATTGGGGGCACCCTGGGGCCTCTGCTGCCAGTGCAGGGAGAGAGGTGGACCCCCTGGGTAGCTTGCTGGGGTTTTAGGCCCCTAGGTTGAGGGCCAGGGGGCACCCTAGGGCCTATACTGCAAGTCGAGGGAGAGAAGTGGAACCCTGGGTAGCTTGCTAGGGTCAGAGGCCCCTAGGTGGAGGGCCAGGGGGATCCCTGGGGCCTCTACTGCAAGTCCAGGGAGAGTTGTGGACCCCTGGGTAGCTTACTGGGGTCTTAGGCCCCTAGGTGGAGGGCCAGTGGGCAGCCTGGGGCCTATAACTGAAGTCCAGGGAGAAAGGTGGACCCCTGGGTAGCCTGCTGGGGTCAGAGGCCCCTAGGTGGAGGGCAAGGAGGCACCCTGGGGCCTCCACTGCATGTTCAGGGAGAGAGGTGGACCCCTGGGTAGCTTGCTGGGGTCAGAGGCAACTAGGTGGAGGGCCAGGGGCACCCTGGGGAAAATCCTGAAAGTCCAGGGAGAGAGGTGGACCCCTTGGGAGCTTTCTTGTGTCAGAGGCCCCTAGGTGGAGGGCCAGGGGGCACCCTGGGGCCTATACTGCAAGTCCATGGAGAGATGTGGACCCCTGATTAGCTTGCTGGCGTCAGAGGCCCCTAGGTGGAGGGCAAGGGGGCACCATTTGGCCTCTACTGCAAGTCCAGGAAGAGTTGTGGACCCCTGGGTAGCTTGCTGGGGTCAGATGCCCCTGGGTGGAGGGCAAGGGGGCACCCTGAGGCCTATACTGCAAGTCCAGGAAGAGAGGTGGACCCCTGGGTAGCTTCCTGGGTTAAAAGGCCCCTAGGTGGTGGGTAAGGGGGCACCTTGGGGCCTATAATGCAAGTCCAGGGAGAGAGCTGGACCCCTGGGTAGCTTTGTGGGGTCAGCGCCCCAAGCTGGAGGGCCAGGGGGTACCCTAGGGCCTCTACTGCAAGTCCAGGGAAAGAGGTGGACCCCTGGGTAGATTGCTGGGGTCAGAGGACCCTAGGTGGAGGGCCAGGGGGGACCCTTGGGCCTCTACTGCAAGTCTAGGGAGAGAGGTGGACCTTGGGTAGCTTGCTGGGGTCAGAGGCCCCTAGATGGAGGGCAAGCGGGCACCCTGGGGCCTCTATTGCAAATCCAGGGAGAGAGATGGACCCCTGGGTAGCTTGCTGGCGTCAGAGGCTCCTTGGTGGAGGGCAAGGGGGCTTCCTGGGTTCTCTAATGCAAGTCCAGGGAGAGAGGTGGACCCCTGGGTAGCTTGCTGGGGTCAGAGGCCCCTAGCTGGAGGGCCAGGGGGCACCCTGGGGACTCTACTGCAAGTCCAGGGAGAGAGGTGGACCCCTGGGTAGCTTGCTGGGGACTAAAGCCCCTAGGTGGAGGGCCAGAGGGCACCCTGGGGCCTCTACTGCAAGTCCAGGGAGAGAGGTGGACCCCTGGGTAGCTTCCTGGGGTAAGAGGCCCCTAAGTGGAGGGCCAGGGGGCACCCTGGGGCCTATACTGCAAGTCCAGGGAGAGGGGTGGATCCCTGGGTAGCTTGATGAGGTCTGAAGCCCATAGGTGGAGGGCAAGGGGGTACCCTAGGGCCTTTAACGCAAGTCCAGGAAGAGAGGTGGACCCCTGGGTAGCTTGCTGGGGTCAGAGGCCCTTGGGTGGAGGGCCAGGGGGCACCCTGGGGCCTCTACTGAAAGTCCAGGGAGATAATTGGACCCCTGGGTATCTTGCTGGGGTCTTAGGCCCCTAGGTGGAGGGCCAAGGCTCTTCCTGGGGCCTCTACTGCAAGTCCAGGGAGAGTTGTGGACCCTTGGGTAACTTGCGGGGGTCAGAGGCCCCTGGGTGGAGGGCAATGGGGCACACTGGGGCCTCTACTGCAAGTCCAGGGAGAGAGGTGGACCCCTGGGTAGCTTGCAGGGGTCAGAAACCCATAGGTGGAGATTCAGGGTTCACCCTGGGGCCTCTAGTGCAAGTCCAGGGAGAGAGGTGGACCCCTGGGTAGCTTGCTGGGGTAAGAAGCCCATAGGTGGTGGGCCAGGGGGTACCCTGGGGCTTATTCTGGAAGTCCAGGGAGAGAGGTGGACCCCTGGGTGGCTTCCTGGGGTAAGAGGCCCCTAGGTGGAGGGTAAGGAGGCACCTTGGGGCCTATACTGCAAGTCCAGGGAGAGAGGTAGACCCCTGGGTAGCTTGCTGGGGTCTTAGGCACTTAGGTGGAGGGCCAGGGGGTACCCTAGGGCCTCTTCTGCAAGTCCAGGGAGAGAGGTGGACCCTTGGGTAACTTGCTGGGGTCAGAGGCCCCTAGGTGGAGGGCCAGGGGGAACCCTGGGGCCTCTTCTGCAAGTCCAGGGAGAGAGGTGGACCCCTGGGTAGCTTGCTGGGGTCAGAGGCAACTAGGTGGAGGGCAAGGGGGCACCCTGGGGCATATCCTGCAAGTCCAGGGAGAGAGGTGGACCCCTGGGAAGCTTTCTTCTGTCAGCCGCCCCTAGGTGGAGGGCCTGGGGGCACCCTGGGGCCTCTACTGTCAGTCCAGGGAGAGAGGTGGACCCCCTGGGTAGCTTGCTGGGGTAAAAGGCCCCTAGGTGGTGGGTAAGGGGGCACCTTGGGGCCTCTACTGCAAGTCGAGGGAGAGAGGTGGACCCCTGGGTAGCTTGCTGGGGTCAGAGGCAACTAGGTGGAGGGCAAGGGGGCACCCTGGGGCATATCCTGCAAGTCCAGGGAGAGAGGTGGACCCCTGGGAAGCTTTCTTGTGTCAGCCGCGCCTAGGTGGAGGGCCTGGGGGCACCCTGGGGCCTCTACTGTCAGTCCAGGGAGAGTTGTGGACCCCCTGGGTCGCTTGCTGGGGTAAAAGGCCCCTAGGTGGTGGGTAAGGGGGCACCTTGGGGCCTCTACTGAAAGTCCAGGGAGAGAGGTGGACCCCTGGGTAGCTTTGTGGGGTCAGCGCCCCAAGCTGGAGGGCCAGGGGGTACCCTAGGGCCTCTACTGCAAGTCCAGGGAAAGAGGTGGACCCCTGGGTAGATTGCTGGGGTCAGAGGACCCTAGGTGGAGGGCCAGGGGGCACCCTTGGGCCTCTACTGCAAGTCTAGGGAGAGAGGTGGACTCCTGGGTAGCTTGCTGGGGTCAAAGGCCCCTAGGTTGAGGGCAAGCGGGCACCCTGGGGCCTCTATTGCAAATCCAGGGAGAGAGATGGACCCCTGGGTAGCTTGCTGGCGTCAGAGGCTCCTTGGTGGAGGGCAAGAGGGCTTCCTGGGTTCTCTACTGCAAGACGAGGGAGAGAGGTGGACCCCTGGGTAGCTTGCTGGGGTCAGAGGCCCCTAGCTGGAAGGACAGGGGGCACCCTGCGGACTCGACTGCAAGCCCAGGGAGAGAGGTGGACCCCTGGGTAGCTTGCTGGGGACTAAAGCCCCTAGGTGGAGGGCCAGAGGGCACCCTGGGGCCTCTACTGCAAGTCCAGGGAGAGAGGTGGACCCCTGGGTAGCTTCCTTGGGTAAGAGGCCCCTAGGTGGAGGGCCAGGGGGCACCCTGGGGCCTATACTGCAAGTCCAGGGAGAGGGGTGGATCCCTGGGTAGCTTGATGAGGTCTGAAGCCCATAGGTGGAGGGCAATTGGGTACCCTAGGGCCTTTAACGCAAGTCCAGGAAGAGAGGTGGACCCCTGGGTAGCTTGCTGGGGTCAGAGGCCCTTGGGTGGAGGGCCAGGGGGCACCCTGGGACCTCTACTGAAAGTCCAGGGAGAGTTGTGGACCCCTGGGTAGCTTGCTGGGGTCAGAAGCCCCTAGGTGGAAGGCCAGGGGGCACCCTGGGGCCTATACTGCCAGTCCAGGGAGATAATTGGACCCCTGGGTAGCTTGCTGGGGTCTTAGGCCCCTAGGTGGAGGGCCAAGGCTCTTCCTGGGGCCTCTACTGCAAGTCCAGGGAGAGAAGTGGACCCTTGGGTAACTTGCGGGGGTCAGAGGCCCCTGGGTGGAGGGCAATGGGGCACCCTGGGGCCTCTACTGCAAGTCCAGGGAGAGAGGTGGACCCCTGGGTAGCTTGCAGGGGTCAGAAACCCATAGGTGGAGTGTCAGGGGGCACCCTAGGCCTCTAGTGCAAGTCCAGGGAGAGAGGTGGACCCCTGGGTAGCTTGCTGGGGTAAGAAGCCCATATGTGGTGGGCCAGGGGGCACCCTGGGGCTTATTCTGGAAGTCCAGGGAGAGAGGTGGACCCCTGGGTAGCTTGCTGGGGTCAAAGGCCCCTAGGTGGAGGGCCAGGGGGCACCCTGGGGCCTCTACTGCAAGTCCAGGGAGAGTTGTGGACCCTTGGGTAACTTACGGGGGTCATAGACCCCTGGGTGGAGAGCAAGGGGGCACCCTGGGGCCTCTACTGCAAGTCCAGAGAGACAGGTGGACCCCTGGGTAGTTTGCAGGGGTCAAAAACCCATAGGTGGAGGGTCAGGGGGCACCCTGGGGCTTCTACTGCAAGTCCAGGGAGAGAGGTGGACCCCTGGGTAGCTGGCTGGGGTCAGAAGCCCATAGGTGGTGGGCCAGGGGGCATCCTGTGGCCTACTCTGCAAGTCCAGGGATAGAGGTGGTCCCCTGGGTGGCTTCCTGGGGTAAGAGGCCCCTAGGTGGAGGGTAAGGGGGCACCTTGGGGCCTATACTGCAAGTCCAGGGAGAGAGGTAGACCCCTGGGTAGCTTGCTGGGGTCTTAGGCACTTAGGTGGAGGGCCAGGGGGCACCCTAGGGCCTATACTGCAAGTCCATGGAGAGAAGTGGACCCCTGGGTAGCTTGCTGGGGTCAGAGGCCGCTAGGTGCAGGGCAAAGGGGCACCCTGGGGCCTCTACTGCAAGTCCAAGGAGAGATGTGGACCCCTATGTAGCTTGCTGGGGTCAGAGGCCCCTAGGTGGAGGGCCAGGGGGCACCCTCGAGCCTATACTGCAAGTCCAAGGAGAGATGTGGACCCCTATGTAGCTTGCTGGGGTCAGAGGCCCCTAGGTGGAGGGCCAGGGGGCACCCTGGGCCCTCTACTGCAAGTCCAGGGAGAATTGTGGACCCCTGGGTAGCTTGCTGGGGTCAGAGGCCCATGGTTGGAGGGCAAGGCGGCACGCTGGGGCCTATACTGCAAGTCCAGGAAGAGAGGTGGACCCCTGGGTAGCTTGCTGGGGAATAAAGCCCCTTGGTGGAGGGCCAGGGGGTACCCTAGGGCCTCTACTGCAAGTCCAGGGAGAGAGGTGGACCCCTTGGTAGCTTGCTGGGATCAGAGTCCCCTAGGGGGAGGGCCAGGGGGCACCCTGGGGCCTATACTGCCAGTCCAGGGAGAGAGGTGGACCCCTGGGTAGCTTGCTGTTGTCATAGGCCCCTAGGTGGAGTGCCAGGGGGCACCCTGGGGCCACTACTGCAAGTCCAGGGAGAGTCTTGGACCCCTCTGTAGCTTGCTTGGTTCACAGGCCCCTAGGGGGAGGGCCAGTGGGCACCCTGGGGCCTATACTCCCAGTCCAGGGAGAGAGATGGACCCCTGGGTAGCTTGCTGGGGTCATAGGCCCTTAGGTGGAGTCCCAGGGGGCACCCTGGGGCCTATATGTCAAGTCAAGGGAGAGAGGTGGACCCCTGGGTAGCTTGCTGGGGTTTTAGGCACTTAGGTGGAGGGCCTGGGGGCACCCTGGGGCCTCTACTGCAAGTCCAGGGAGAGACGTGGACCCCTGGAAAGCTTGCTGGGGCCTTAGGCCCGTAGGTGGAGGGCAAAGGGGCACCCTGGGGCCTATACTTCAAGTCAAGGCAGAGAGGAGGACCCCTGGGTAGCTTGCTGGGGTCTTAGGCACTTAGGTGGAGGGCCTGGGGGCACCCTGGGGCCTATACTGCAAGTCCAGGGAGAGAGGTGGAACCCTGGGTAGCTTGCTAGGATCAGAGGCCCCTAGGTGGAGGGCCAGGGGGCACCCTGGGGCCTCGACTGCAAGTCCAGGGAGAGTTGTGGACCCCTGGGTAGCTTGCTGGGGTCTTAGGCCCCCAGGTGGAGGGCCAGTGGGCATCCTGGGGCCTATACTTCATGTCCAGGGAGAAAATTGGACCCCTGGGTAGCTTTCTGGGGTCAGAGGCAACTAGGTGGAGGGCCAGGAGGCACCCTGGGGCCTATACTGCAAGTCCAGGGAGAGAGGTGGACCCCTGCGTAGATTGCTTGGCTGAGAGTGGCCTAGGTGGAGGGCCAAGGGGCACCCTGGGAACTCTACTGCAAGTCCAGGGAGAGTTGTGGACCCTTGGGTAACTTGTGGGGGTCAGAGGCCCCTAGGTGGAGGGCAAAGGGGCACCCTGGGGCCTCTACTGCAAGTCCAGGGAGTGATATGGACCCCTGGGTAGCTTGCTGGGGTCAGAAGCCCATAGGTGGTGGGCCAGGGGGCACCCTGGAGCCTATTTTGCAAGTCCAGGGAGAGAGGTTGACCCCTGAGTAACTTCCTGGGGTCAGTGGCCCCTAGGTGGAGGGCCAGGTTGCCCCCTGCAGCCTCTCCTGCTAGTCCAGGGAGAGAGGTGGACCCCTGGGTAGCTTCCTGGGGTAAGAATCCCCTAGGTGGAGAGCCAAGGGGTACCCTGGGGCCTATACTGCAAGTCCAGGGAGAGGGGTGGACCCCTGGGTAGCATGCTGGTGTCAGAGGCACAAAGGTGGAGGGCCAGGGGGCACCCTGGGGCCTATATTCCCAGTCCAGGGAGAGAGGTTGACCCCTGGGAAGCTTGCTGGCGTCAGAGGCTCCTTGGTGGAGTGCCAGGGGGCTTCCTGGGTTCTCTACTGCAAGTCCAGGAAGAGAGCTGGACCCCTGGGTAGCTTGCTGGGGTCAAAGGCCCCTAGCTGGAGGGCCAGGGGGCACCCTGCGGACTCTACTGCAAGTCCAGGGAGAGAGGTGGACCCCTGGGTAGCTTGCTGGGGTCAGAGGCAACAAGGTGGAGGGCCAGGGGTCACCCTGGGGCCTATCCTGCAAGTCCAGGGAGAAAGGTGGACCCCTGGGGAGCTTTCTTTTGTCAGAGGCCACTAGGTGGAGGGACTGGGGGCACCCTGGGGCCTCTGCTGCCAGTGCAGGGAGAGAGGTGGACCCCCTGGGTAGCTTGCTGGGGTTTTAGGCCCCTAGGTTGAGGGCCAGGGGGCACCCTGGGGCCTATACTGCAAGTCCAGGGAGAGAGGTGGAACCCTGGGTAGCTTGCTAGGGTCAGAGGCCCCTAAGTGGAGGGCCAGCGGGCACCCTGGGGCCTATACTGCAAGTGCAGGGAGAGAGGTGGACCCCTGGGTAGTTTGTTTGGCTGAGAGTGGCCTAGGTGGAGGGCCAAGGGGCACCCAGGGGCCTCTACTGCAAGTCCAGGGAGAGTTGTGGACCCTTGGGTAACTTGCGGGGGTCAGAGGCCTCTGGGTGGATGGCAAGGGGGCACACTGGGGCCTATACTTCGAGTCCAGGGAGAGAGGTGGACCCCTGGGTAGCTTGCTGGGGTCTTAGACACCTAGGTGGAGGGCCTGGGGGCACCCAGGGGCCTATACTGCAAGTCCAGGGAGAGAGGTGGACACCTGGGGAGCTTTCTTGTGTCAGCAGCCCCTAAGTGGAGGGCCTGGGGGCACCCTGGGGCCTCTACTGCCAGTCCAGGGAGAGAGGTGGACCCCCTGTGTAGCTTGCTGGGGTCTTAGGCCCTTAGGTGGAGGGCCAGGGGGCACCTTAGGGCCTATACTGCAAGTCCAGGGAGAGATGTTGACCCCTGGGTAGCTTGCTGGGGTCAGAGGCCCCTGGGTGGAGGGCAAGGGGGCACCCTGGTTCCTATACTGCAAGTTCAGGAAGAGAAGTGGACCCCTGGGTAGCTTTCTGAGGTCTTAGGCCCCTAGGTGGAGGGCCAGGGGGCACCCTGGGGCCTATACTGCAAGTCCAAGGAGAGATGTGAACCCCTATGTAGCTTGCTGGGGTCAGAGGCCCCTAGGTGGAGGGCCAGGGGGCACCCTGGGGCCTCTACTGCAAGTACAGGGAAAGTTGTGGACCCCTGAGTAGCTTGCTGGGGTTAGAGGCCCATGGGTGGAGGGCAAGGGGGCACGCTGGGGCCTCTACTGCAAGTCCAGGGAGAGAAGTAGAACCCTGGGTAGCTTGCTGGGGAATAAAGCCCCTAGGTAGAGGGCCAGGGGTACTGTGGGGCCTCTACTGCAAGTCCAGGGAGAGAGTTGGACCCCTGGGTAGCTAGCTGGGGTCAGAGGCCCTTAGGTGGAGGGCCAGGGGGCACCCTGGGGCCTCTATTGCAAGTCCAGGGATAGTTGTGGACCCCTTGGTAGATTCCTAGGGTCTGAGGACCGTAGGTGGAGGGCCAGGGGGCACCCTGGGGCATCTAGTGTAAGTCCAGGGATAGTTGTGGACCCCTTGGTAGATTCCTAGGGTCTGAGGACCAAGGTGGAGGGCCAGGGGGCACCCTTGGGCCTCTATTGCAAGACTAGAAGAGTTGTGGACTCCTGGGTCGCTTGTTGGGGTCAGAGGCCCCTAGGTGGAGGGCCAGCGGGCACCCTGGGGCCTCTACTGCAAGTCCAGGGAGAGAAGTGGGCCCCTGGGTAGCTTGCTGGGGTAAGAGGCCCCTAGGTGGAGGGCAAGGGGGCTTCCTGGGGCCTCTACTGCAAGTCCATTGAGAGAGTTGGACCCCTGGGTAGCTTGCTGGGGCCGGAGGCCCCTAGGTGGAATGCCAGGGGGCACCCTGGGGCCTCTACTGCAAGTCCAGGGAGAGTTTTGGACCCCTTGGTAGCTTGCTGGGGTCAGAGGCCCCTAGGTGGAGGGCCAGGGGGCACCCTGGAGCCTATACTGCCAGTCCAGGGAAAGAGGTGAACCCCTGGGTAGCTTGCTGGGGTCATAGACCCCTAGGTGGAGTGCCAGGGGGCACCCTGGGGCCTCTATTGCAAGTGAAGGGAGAGAGAAGGACCAATGGGTAGCATACTGGGGTTCGAGGCCCCTAGGTGGAGGGCAAGGGGGCACCCTGGGGCCTATACTGCAAGTCCAGGGAGAGAGGTGGATCCCTGGGTAGCTTGATGAGGTCTGTAGCCCATAGGTGGAGGGCAAGAGGGTACCCTAGGGCCTCTAACGCAAGTCCAGGGAGAGAGGTGGACCACTGTGTAGCTTGCTGTGGTCAGAGGCCCTTAGGTGGAGGGCCAGGGGGCACCCTGGGGCCTCTACTGAAAGTCCAGGGAGAGTTGTAGACCCCTGGGTAGCTTGCTGGGGTCAGAAGCCCCTATGTGGAGGGCCAGGGGGCACCCTGGGGCCTAAACTGCAAGTCCAGGGAGATAATTTAACCCCTGGGTAGTTTGCTGGGGTCTTAGGCCCCTAGGTGGAGGGCCAGGGGGCACCCTAGGGCCTCTTTTGCAAGTCCAGGGAGAGAGGTGGACCCCTGGGTAGCTTGCTGTGGTCCTAGGCCCCTAGGTGGAGGGCCAGGGGGCACCCTGAGGCGTATACTTCAAGTCAAGGGAGAGAGGTGGACCCCTGGGTAGCTTGCTTGGATCTTGGGCCCCTAGGTGGAGGGCCAGGGGGCACCCTGCGGCCTCTACTGCAAGTCCAGGGAGAGACGAGGACCCCTGGGTAGCTTGCTGGGGTCAGAAGCCTTATAGTTGGTGGGCCAGGAGGCACCCTAGGGCCTATTCTGCAAGTCCAGAGTGAGAGGTGGACCCCTAGGTAGCTTACTGGGGTCAGTGGCCCCTAGGTGGAGGGCCAGGGTGCCCCCTGGAGCCTATCCTGCAAGACCAGGGAGAGAGGTGGACCCCTGGGTAGCTTCCTGGGGTAAGAGGCCCCTAGATGGAGGGTAAGGGGGCACCTTGGGGCCTATACTGCAAGTCCAGGGAGAGAGGTGGACCCCTGGGTAGCTTGCTAGGGTCAGAGGCCCCTAGTTGGAGGGCCAGGGGGAACCCTGGGGGCTCTACTGCAAGTCTAGGGAGAGAGGTGGACCCCTGGGTAGCTTGCTGGGGTCAGAAACCCCTAGGGGGAGAGCCAGGGGGCACCCTGGGGCCTATACTGCCAGTCCAGGGAGAGAGGTGGACCCCTGGGTAGCTTGCTGGGGTGATAGGCCCCTAGGTGGAGTGCCAGGGGGCACCCTGGGGCCTCTATTGCAGGTCCAGGGAGAAAGGTGGACCCCTGGGTAGCTTCCTGGGGTAAGAGGCCCCTAAGTGGAGGGCCATGGGGCACCCTGGGGCCTATACTGCAAGTCCAGGGAGAGGGGTGGATCCCTGGGTAGCTTGATGAGGTCTGAAGCCCATAGGTGGAGGGCAAGGGGGTACCCTAGGGCCTTTAACGCAAGTCCAGGAAGAGAGGTGGACCCCTGTGTAGCTTGCTGGGGTCAGAGGCCCTTGGGTGGAGGGCCAGGGGGCACCCTTGGGGCCTCTACTGAAAGTCCAGGGAGAGTTGTGGACCCTTGGGTAGCTTGCTGGGGTCAGAAGCCCCTAGGTGGAGGGCCAGGGGGCACCCTGGGGCCTCTACTGCAAGTCCAGGGAGAGAGGTGGACCCCTGGATAGCTAGCTGGGGTCAGAGGCCCTTAGGTGCAAGGCCAGGGGGCACCCTGGGGCCTCTACTGCAAGTCCAGGGAGAGAGGTGGACCACTTGGTAGCTTGCTGGGGTCAGAGGCCCCTAGGTGGAGGGCCAAGGAGCAACTTGGGGCCTCTACTGCAAGTCCAGGGAGAGAGGTGGACCCCTGTGTAGCTTGCTGGGGTCAGAGGCCCTTGGGTGGAGGGCCAGGGGGCACACTGGGGCCTCTACCGAAAGTCCAGGGAAGGTTGTGGACCTCTGGGTAGCTTGCTGGGGTCAGAAGCCCCTAGGTGGAAGGCCAGGGGGCACCCTGGGGCCTATACTGCCAGTCCAGGGAGATAATTAGACCCCTGGGTAGCTTGCTGGGGTCTTAGGCCCCTAGGTGGAGGGCCAGGGGGCACCCTGGGGCCTCTACTGCAAGTCCAGGGAGAGAGGTGGATCGCTGGGTAGCTTGCTGGGGTCCTAGGCCCCTAGGTGGAGGGCCAGGGGGCACCTTGGGGCCTCTACTACAAGTCCAGGAAGAGAGGTGGACTCCTGGGTAGCTTGCTGGGGTCAGAGGCCCCTAGAAGGAGGGCCAGGGGGCTTCCTAGGGCCTCTACTGCAAGTCCAGGGAGAGAGGTGGACCCCTGGGTAGCTTACTGGGGTCAGTGGCCCCTAGGTGGAGTTCCAGGGTGCCCCCTGTAGCCTATCCTGCAAGACCAGGGAGAGAGGTGGACCCCTGGGTAGCTTCCTGGGGTAAGAGGCCCCTAGTTGGAGGGCCAGGGGGAACCCTGGGGCCTCTACTGCAAGTCTAGGGAGAGAGGTGGACCCCTGGGTAGCTTGCTGGGGTCAGAAACCCCTAGGGGGAGAGCCAGGGGGCACCCTGGGGCCTATACTGCCAGTCCAGGGAGAGAGGTGGATCCCTGGGTAGCTTGCTGGGGTGATAGGCCCCTAGGTTCAGTGCCAGGGGGCACCCTGGGGCCTCTATTGCAGGTCCAGGGAGAGAGGTGGACCCCTGGGTAGCTTCCTGGGGTAAGAGGCCCCTAGGTGGAGGGTAAGGGGGCACCTTGGGGCCTCTACTGCAACTCCAGGGAGAGAGGTGGACCCATGGGTAGCTTGCTGGGGTTAAAGGCCCCTAGGTGGAGGGCCAGGGTGCACCCTTTTGCCTCTACTGCAAGTCTAGGTAGAGTTGTGGACCCCTGGGTAGCTTGCTGGGGTCAGAGGCCCCTTGGTGGAGGGCCAGCGGGCACCCTGGGGCCTCTACTGTAAGTCCAGGGAGAGAGGTGGAACCCTGGGTAGCTTGCTGGGGTCAGAGGCCCCTAGGTGGAGAGCAAGGGGGCTTCCTGGGGCCTCTAGTGCAAGTCCATTGAGAGAGGTGGACCCCTGGGTAGCTAGCTGTGGTCGTAGGCCCCTAGGTGGAATGCCAGGGGGCACCCTGGGGCCTCTACTGCAAGTCCAGGGAGAGTTGTGGACCCCTTGGTAGCTTGCTGGGGTCGGAGGCCCCTAGGGGGAGGGTCAGGGGGCACCCTGGGGCCTATACTGCCAGTCCAGGGAGAGAGGTGGACCCCTGGGTAGCTTGCTGGGGTCATAGGCCCCTAGGTGGAGTGCCAGGGGGCACCCTGGGGCCTCTATTGCAGGTCCAGGGAGAGAGGTGGACCCCTGGGTAGCTTCCTGGGGAAAGAGGCCCCTAAGTGGAGGGCCAGGGGGCACCCTGGGGCCTATACTGCAAGTCCAGGGAGAGGGGTGGATCCCTGGGTAGCTTGAATAGGTCTGAAGCCCATAGGTGGAGGGCAAGGGGGTACCCTAGGGCCTTTAACGCAAGTCCAGGAAGAGAGGTGGACCCCTGTTTAGCTTGCTGGGGTCAGAGTCCCTTGGGTGGAGGGCCAGGGGGCACCCTGGGGCCTCTACTGAAAGTCCAGGGAGAGTTGTGGACCCCTGGGTAGCTTGCTGGTGTCAGAAGCCCCTAGGTGGAAGGCCAGGGGGCACCCTGGGGCCTATACTGCCAGTCCAGGGAGATAATTGGACCCCTGGGAAGCTTGCTGGGGTCTTAGGCCCCTAGGTGGAGGGCCAAGGCTCTTCCTGGGGCCTCTACTGCAAGTCCAGGGAGAGAAGTGGACCCCCAGGTAGCTTGCTGACGTCAGAGGCCCTTAGGTGGAGGGCCAAGGAGCACCTTGGGGCCTATACTGCAAGTCCAGGGAGAGAGGTGGACCCCTGGGTAGCTTTCTGGGGTCAGAAGCACCTAGGTGGAGGGCCAGGAGGCATCCTGGGGCCTATACTGCAAGTCCAGGGAGGCTCCTTGCTGGGGTCTTAGGCCCCTAGGTGGAGTGACAGGGGGCACCCTCGGGCCTTTACTGCAAGTGCAGGGAGAGAGGTGGACCCCTGGGTAGTTTGCTTGGCTGAGAGTGGCCAAGTTGGAGGGCCAAGGGGCACCCTGGGGCCTCTACTGCAAGTCCAGGGAGAGTTGTGGACCCTTGGGTAACTTGCGGGGGTCAGAGGCGCCAGGGTGGAAGGCAAGGGGGCACCCACGGGCCTCTACTGCAAGTCCAGGGAGAGAGGTGGACCCCTGGGTAGCTTGAAGGGGTCAGAAACCCATAGGTGGAGGGTCAGAGGGCACCCTGGGGCCACTACTGCAAGTCCAGGGAGAGAGGTGGACCCCTGGGTAGCTTGCTGGGGTAAGAAGCCCATAGGTGGTGGGCCAGGGGGCACCCTGGGGTTTATTCTGGAAGTCCAGGGAGAGAGATGGACCCCTGGGTAGCTTCCTGGGGTCAGTGGCTCCTAGGTGGAGGGCAAGGGTGCAGCCTGGAGCCTATCCTGCAAGTCCAGGAAGAGAGGTGGACCCCTGGGTAGCTTCCTGGGGTAAGAGGCCCCTAGGTGGAGGGTAAGGGGGCACCTTGGGGCCTCTACTGCAAGTCCAGGGAAAGAGGTGGACCCCTGGGTAGCTTGCTGGGGTCAAAGGCCCCTAGGTGGAGGGCCAGGGGGCACCCTTGTGCCTCTACTGCAAGTCTAGGGAGAGTTGTGGACCCCTGGGTAGCTTGCTGGGGTCAGAGGCCCCTTGGTGGAGGGCCAGCGGGCACCCTGGGGCCTATACTGCCAGTCCAGGGAGAGAGGTGGACCCCTGGGTAGCTTGCTGGGGTCATAGGCCCCTAGGTGGAGTGCCAGGGGGCAACCTGGGGCCTCTATTGCAAGTCCAGGGAGAGAGGTGGACCCCTGGGTAGCTTCCTGGGGTAAGAGGCCCCTAAGTGGAGGGCCAAGTGGGAACCCTGGGGCCTATACTGCAAGTCCAGGGAGAGGGGTGGATCCCTGGGTAGCTTGATGAGGTCTGAAGCCCATAGGTGGAGGGCAAGGGGGTACCCTAGGGCCTTTAACGCAAGTCCAAGAAGAGAGGTGGACCCCTGTGTAGCTTGCTGGGGTCAGAGGCCCTTGGGTGGAGGGCCAGGGGCACACTGGGGCCTCTACTGAAAGTCCAGGGAAGGTTGTGGACCTCTGGGTAGCTTGCTGGGGTCAGAAGCCCCTAGGTGGAAGGCCAGGGGGCACCCTGGGGCCTATACTGCCAGTCCAGGGAGATAATTAGACCCCTGGGTAGCTTGCTGGGGTCTTAGGCCCCTAGGTGGAGGGCCAGGGGGCACCCTGGGGCCTCTACTGCAAGTCCAGGGAGAGAGGTGGACCCCTTGGTAGCTTGCTGGGGTCAGAGGCCCCTAGGTGGAGGGCCAAGGAGCAACTTGGGGCCTCTACTGCAAGTCCAGGGAGAGAGGTGGACCCCTGTGTAGCTTGCTGGGGTCAGAGGCCCTTGGGTGGAGGGCCAGGGGGCACACTGGGGCCTCTACCGAAAGTCCAGGGAAGGTTGTGGACCTCTGGGTAGCTTGCTGGGGTCAGAAGCCCCTAGGTGGAAGGCCAGGGGGCACCCTGGGGCCTATACTGCCAGTCCAGGGAGATAATTAGACCCCTGGGTAGCTTGCTGGGGTCTTAGGCCCCTAGGTGGAGGGCCAGGGGGCACCCTGGGGCCTCTACTGCAAGTCCAGGGAGAGAGGTGGATCGCTGGGTAGCTTGCTGGGGTCCTAGGCCCCTAGGTGGAGGGCCAGGGGGCACCTTGGGGCCTCTACTACAAGTCCAGGAAGAGAGGTGGACTCCTGGGTAGCTTGCTGGGGTCAGAGGCCCCTAGAAGGAGGGCCAGGGGGCTTCCTAGGGCCTCTACTGCAAGTCCAGGGAGAGTTGTGGACCCCTTGGTAGCTTGCTGGGGTCAGAGGCCCCTAGGTGGAGGGCCAAGGAGCAACTTGGGGCCTCTACTGCAAGTCCAGGGAGAGAGGTGGACCCCTGGGTAGCTTGCTGGGGTCAGAAGCCCATAGTCGGTGGGCCAGGGGGCTTCCTGGGGCCTATACTGCAAGTCCAGGGCGAGAGGTGGACCCCTGGGTAGCTTTCTGGGGTCAGAAGAACCTAGGTGGAGGGCCAGGGGGCATCCTGGGGCCTATACTGCAAGTCCAGGGAGAGTTGTGGACCCATTGGAAGCTTGCTTAGGTCAGAGGCCAAAAGGTGGAGGGCCAGGGGGCACCCTGGGGCCTCTATTGCAAGTCCAGGAAGAGAGGTGGACCCCTGGGTAGCTTGCTGGGGTCAAAGGCCCCCAGGTGGAGGGCCAGGAGGCACCCTGGGGCCTCTACTGCAAGTCCAGGGAGAGAGGTGGACCCCTGGGTAGCTTGCTGGGGTCAGAGGCCAGTAGGTGGAGGGCCAGTGGGCACCCTAGGGCCTCTACTGCAAGTCCAGGAAGAGAGGTGCACTCCTGGATAGCTTTCAGGGGTCAGAGGCCCCTAGGTGGAGGGCCAGGGTGCACCCTGGGGCCTATACTGCAAGTCCAGGGAGAGAGGTGGACTCCTGGGTAGCTTCCTGAGGTCAGAGGCCCCTAGGTGGAGGGCCACGGGGCACCCTGGCGGCCTATCCTGCAGATCCAGGGAGAGACGTGGAGCCCTGGGTAGCTTGCTGGGGTCAGAGGCCCCTAGGTGGAGGGCCAGGGTGCACCCTGGGGCCTCTACTGCAAGTCCAGGGAGAGAGGTAGACCCTTGGGTAGCTTGTTGGGGTTAGAGGCCCCTAGGTGGAGGGCCAAAGGGAAACCAGGGGCCTCTACTGCAAGTCCAGGGAGAAAGGTGGACCCCTAAGTAACTTACTGTTATCAGAGTTCCCTAGGTGGAGGGCCAGGAGGTACCCTAGGGCCCCTACTGCAAGTCTAGGTAGATAGTTATACCCCTTGGTAGTTTGCTTGGCTGAGAGTGGCCTAGGTGGAGGGCCAAGTGGCACCCTGGGGCCTCTACTGCAAGTCCAGGGAGAGTTGTGGACCCTTGGGTAACTTGCGGGGGTCAAAGGCCCCTGGGTGGAGGGCAAGGGGGCACCCTGGGGCCTCTACTGCAAGTCTAGGGAGAGATGTGGACGCCTGGGTAGCTTGCTGGGGTCAGAAGTCCATAGGTGGTGGGCCAGGGGGCACCCTGGGGCCTATTCTGCAAGTCCAGGGAGAGAGGTGGACCCCTGGGTAGCTTCCTGGGGTCAGTGACTCCTAGGTGGAGGGCCAGGTTGCCCCTTGCAGACTATACTGCAAGTCCAGGGAGAGACGTGGACCCCTGGATAGCTTGCTGGGGCCCTAGGCCCCTAGGTGTAGGGCCAGGGGGCACCCTGGGGCCTATATGTCAAGTCAAGGGAGAGAGGTGGACCCCTGGGTAGCTTGCTGGGGTTTTTGGCACTTAGGTGGAGGGCCTGGGGGCACCCTGGGGCCTATACTGCAAGTCCAGGGAGAGAGGTGGAACCCTGGGTAGCTTGCTAGGGTCAGAGGCCCCTAGGTGGAGGGCAAGGGGGTACCCTGGGGCCTCTACTGCAAGTCCAGGGAGAGTTGTGGACCAATGGGTAACTTGCTGGGGTCAGAGGCCTCTATGTGGAGGGCCAAGAGGTACCCGAGGGCCTCTACTGCAAGTCCAGGGAGAGAGGTGGACCCCTGGGTAGCTTGCTGGGGTCAGAGGCCCCTAGGTGGAGGGCCTGGGGGCACCCTGGGGCCTCTACTGTCAGTCCAGGGAAAGAGGTGGCTTGCTGGGGTATTAGGCCCCTAGGTGGAGGGCCAGGGGGCACCCTAGGGCCTATACTGCAAGTCCATGGAGAGAAGTGGACCCCTGGGTAGCTTGCTGGGGTCAGAGGCCGCTAGGTGCAGGGCAAGGGGGCACCCTGGGGCCTATACTGCAAGTCCAGGGAGAGTTGTGGACCCCTGGGTAACTTGCTGGGGTCAGAGGCCTCTATGTGGAGGGCCAGGAGGTACCCGAGGGCCTCTACTGCAAGTCCAGGGAGAGAGGTGGACCCCTGGGTAGCTTGCTGGGGTCAGAGGCCCCTAGGTGGAGGGCCTGGGGGCACCCTGGGGCCTCTACTGTCAGTCCAGGGAAAGAGGTGGCTTGCTGGGGTCTTAGGCCCCTAGGTGGAGGGCCAGGGGGCACCCTAGGGCCTATACTGCAAGTCCATGGAGAGAAGTGGACCCCTGGGTAGCTTGCTGGGGTCAGAGGCCGCTAGGTGCAGGGCAAGGGGGCACCCTGGGGCCTCTACTGCAAGTCCAGGGAGAGTTGTGGACCTCTGGGTAGCTTGCTGGGGTCAGAGGCCCCTGGGTGGAGGGCAAGGGGGCACCCTGGGGCCTATACTGCAAGTCCAGGGAGAGAGGTGGACCCCTGGGTAGCTTGCTGGGATCAGAGGCCCCTAGGTGGAGGGCCAGGGGGCACCCTCGGGCCTATACTGCAAGTCCAAGGAGAGATGTGGACCCCTATGTAGCTTGCTGGGGTGAGAGGCCCCTAGGTGGAGGGCCAGGGGGCACCCTGGGCCCTCTACTGCAAGTCCAGTGAGAGTTGTGGACCCCTGGGTAGCTTGCTGGGGTCAGAGGCCCATGGGTGGAGGGCAAGGCGGCACGCTGGGGCCTATACTGCAAGTCCAGGAAGAGAGGTGGACCCCTGGGTAGCTTGATAGGGAATAAAGCCCCTAGGTGGAGGGCCAGGGGGTACCCTGGGGCCTCTACTGCAAGTCCAGGGAGAGAGGTGGACCCCTGGATAGCTAGCTGGAGTCAGAGGCCCTTAGGTGGAGGGCCAGGGGGCACCCTGGGGCTTCTAGTGCAAGTCCAGGGATAGTTGTGGACCCCGTGGTAGATTCCTAGGGTCTGAAGACCCCAGGTGGAGGGCCAGGGGGCACCCTTGGGCCTATACTGCAAGTCCATTGAGAGAAGTGGACCCCTGGGTAGCTTGCTGAGGTCAGAGGCCCCTAGGTGGAGGGCCAGGGGGCACCCTGGGGCCTCTACTGCCAGTCCAGGGAGATAATTAGACCCCTGGGTAGCTTGCTGGGGTCCTAGGCCCCTAGGTGGAGGGCCAGGGGGCACCTTGGGGCCTGTACAACAAGTCCAGGAAGAGAGGTGGACTCCTGGGTAGCTTGCTGGGGTCAGAGGCCCCTAGAAGGAGGGCCAGGGGGCACCCTGGGGCCTCTACTGCCAGTCCAGGGAGATAATTAGACCCCTGGGTAGCTTGCTGGGGTCAGAGGCCCTTGGGTGGAGGGCCAGGGGGCACCCTTGGGCCTCTACTGCAAGTCCAGGGAGAGTTGTGGACCAATGGGTAACTTGCTGGGGTCAGAGGCCTCTATGTGGAGGGCCAAGAGGTACCCGAGGGCCTCTACTGCAAGTCCAGGGAGAGAGGTGGACCCCTGGGTAGCTTGCTGGGGTCAGAGGCCCCTAGGTGGAGGGCCTGGGGGCACCCTGGGGCCTCTACTGTCAGTCCAGGGAAAGAGGTGGCTTGCTGGGGTATTAGGCCCCTAGGTGGAGGGCCAGGGGGCACCCTAGGGCCTATACTGCAAGTCCATGGAGAGAAGTGGACCCCTGGGTAGCTTGCTGGGGTCAGAGGCCGCTAGGTGCAGGGCAAGGGGGCACCCTGGGGCCTATACTGCAAGTCCAGGGAGAGTTGTGGACCCCTGGGTAACTTGCTGGGGTCAGAGGCCTCTATGTGGAGGGCCAGGAGGTACCCGAGGGCCTCTACTGCAAGTCCAGGGAGAGAGGTGGACCCCTGGGTAGCTTGCTGGGGTCAGAGGCCCCTAGGTGGAGGGCCTGGGGGCACCCTGGGGCCTCTACTGTCAGTCCAGGGAAAGAGGTGGCTTGCTGGGGTCTTAGGCCCCTAGGTGGAGGGCCAGGGGGCACCCTAGGGCCTATACTGCAAGTCCATGGAGAGAAGTGGACCCCTGGGTAGCTTGCTGGGGTCAGAGGCCGCTAGGTGCAGGGCAAGGGGGCACCCTGGGGCCTCTACTGCAAGTCCAGGGAGAGTTGTGGACCTCTGGGTAGCTTGCTGGGGTCAGAGGCCCCTGGGTGGAGGGCAAGGGGGCACCCTGGGGCCTATACTGCAAGTCCAGGGAGAGAGGTGGACCCCTGGGTAGCTTGCTGGGATCAGAGGCCCCTAGGTGGAGGGCCAGGGGGCACCCTCGGGCCTATACTGCAAGTCCAAGGAGAGATGTGGACCCCTATGTAGCTTGCTGGGGTGAGAGGCCCCTAGGTGGAGGGCCAGGGGGCACCCTGGGCCCTCTACTGCAAGTCCAGTGAGAGTTGTGGACCCCTGGGTAGCTTGCTGGGGTCAGAGGCCCATGGGTGGAGGGCAAGGCGGCACGCTGGGGCCTATACTGCAAGTCCAGGAAGAGAGGTGGACCCCTGGGTAGCTTGATAGGGAATAAAGCCCCTAGGTGGAGGGCCAGGGGGTACCCTGGGGCCTCTACTGCAAGTCCAGGGAGAGAGGTGGACCCCTGGATAGCTAGCTGGAGTCAGAGGCCCTTAGGTGGAGGGCCAGGGGGCACCCTGGGGCTTCTAGTGCAAGTCCAGGGATAGTTGTGGACCCCGTGGTAGATTCCTAGGGTCTGAAGACCCCAGGTGGAGGGCCAGGGGGCACCCTTGGGCCTATACTGCAAGTCCATTGAGAGAAGTGGACCCCTGGGTAGCTTGCTGAGGTCAGAGGCCCCTAGGTGGAGGGCCAGGGGGCACCCTGGGGCCTCTACTGCCAGTCCAGGGAGATAATTAGACCCCTGGGTAGCTTGCTGGGGTCCTAGGCCCCTAGGTGGAGGGCCAGGGGGCACCTTGGGGCCTGTACAACAAGTCCAGGAAGAGAGGTGGACTCCTGGGTAGCTTGCTGGGGTCAGAGGCCCCTAGAAGGAGGGCCAGGGGGCACCCTGGGGCCTCTACTGCCAGTCCAGGGAGATAATTAGACCCCTGGGTAGCTTGCTGGGGTCAGAGGCCCTTGGGTGGAGGGCCAGGGGGCACCCTTGGGCCTCTACTGCAAGTCCAGGGAGAGTTGTGGACCCCTGGGTAGCTTGTTGGGGTCTTAGGCCCCTAGGTGGAGGGCTAGTGGGCAACCTGGGGCCTATACTTCAAGTCCAGGGTGAGTTGTGGACCCCTGGGTAGCTTGCTGGGGTCCTAGGCCCCTAGGTGGAGGGCCAGTGGGCACCCTGGGGCCTATTCTTCAAGTCAAGGGAGAGTTGTGGACCCCTTGGTAGCTTGCTGGGATCAGAGGCCCCTAGGTGGAGTGCCAGGGGGCACCCTGGGGCCTCTATTGCAAGTCCAGGGAGAGAGGTGGACCCTTGGGTAGCTTCCTGGGGTAAGAGGCCCCTAAGTGGAGGGCCAGGGGGCACCCTGGGGCCTATACTGCAAGTCCAGGGAGAGGGGTGGATCCCTGGGTAGCTTGATGAGGTCTGAAGCCCATAGGTGGAGGGCAAGGGGGTACCTTAGGGCCTTTAACGCAAGTCCAGGAAGAGAGGTGGACCCCTCTGTAGCTTGCTGGGGTCAGAGGCCCTTGGGTGGAGGGCCAGGGGGCACCCTGGGGCCTCTACTGAAAGTCCAGGGAGAGTTGTGGACCCCTGGGTTGCTTGCTGGGGTCAGAAGCCCCTAGGTAGAGGGCCAAGGCTCTTCCTGGGGCCTCTACTGCAAGTCCTGGGAGAGAGGTGGACCCCCAGGTAGCTTGCTGAGGTCAGAGGCCCCTAGGTGGAGGGCCAGGGGGCACCCTTGGGCCTCTACTGCAAGTCCAGGGAGAGTTGTGGACCCCTGGGTAGCTTGTTGGGGTCTTAGGCCCCTAGGTGGAGGGCTAGTGGGCAACCTGGGCTCTATACTTCAAGTCCAGGGTGAGTTGTGGACCCCTGGGTAGCTTGCTGGGGTCTTCAGCCCCTAGGTGGAGGGCCAGTGGGCACCCTGGGGCCTATACTTCATGTCCAGGGAGAAAGGTGGACCCCTGGGTAGCTTTCTGGGGTCAGAGGCCCCTAGGTGGAGGGCAAGGGGGCACCCTGGGGTCTCTACTGCAAGTCCAGGGAGAGTTGTGGACCCCTGGGTAACTTGCTGGGGTCAGAGGCCCCTAGGTGGAGGGCCAGGAGGTACTCTAGGGCCTCTACTGCAAGTCCAGGGAGAGAGGTGGACCCCTGGGGAGCTTTCTTTTGTCAGCCGCCCCTAGGTGGAGGGCCTGGGGGCACCCTGGGGCCTCTACTGCAAGTCCAGGGAGAGAGGTGGACCCCCTGGGTGGCTTGCAGGGGTCTTAGGCCCCTAGGTGGAGGGCCAAGGGGCACCCTAGGGCCTATACTGCAAGTCCATGGAGAGATGTGGACCCCTGGGTAGCTTGCTAGGGTCAGAGGCCCCTAGGTGGAGGGCAAGGGGGCACACTGGGGCCTATACTGCAAGTCCAGGGAGAGAAGTGGACCCCTGGGTAGCTTGCTGAGGTCAGAGGCCCCTAGGTGGAGGGCCAGGAGGTACCCTAGGGCCTATATTTCATGTCCAGGGAGAAAGGTGGACCCCTGGGTAGCTTTCTGGAGTCAGAGGCACATAGGTGGAGGGCAAAGGGGCACCCTGGGGCCTCTACTGCAAGTCCAGGGAGAGTTGTGGACCCCTGGGTAACTTGCTGGGGTCAGAGGCCCTTAGGTTGAAGGCCAGGAGGTACCCTAGGGCCTCTACTGCAAGTCCAGGGAGACAGATGGACCCCTGGGTAGCTTGCTGGGGTCAGAGGCAACTAGTTGGAGGGCCAGGGGGCACCCTGGGTTATATCCTGCAAGTCCATTGAGAGAGGTGGACCCCTGGGGAGCTTTTTTGTGTCAGCCGCCCATAGGTGGAGGGCCTGGGGGCACCCTGGGGCCTCTACTGCCAGTCCAGGGAGAGAGGTGGACCCCCTGGGTAGCTTGCTGGGGTCTTAGGTCCCTAGGTGGAGGGCCAGGGGGCACCCTAGGGCCTATACTGCAAGTCCATGGAGAGATGTGGACCCCTGGGTAGCTTGCTGGGGTCAGAGGCCCCTAGGTGGAGGGCCAGGGGGCACCCTGGAGCCTATACTGCCAGTCCAGGGAAAGAGGTGGACCCCTGGGTAGCTTGCTCGGGTCATAGACCCCTAGGTGGAGTGCCAGGGTCACCCTGGGGCCTCTATTGCAAGTGAAGGGAGAGAGAAGGATCCCTGGGTAGCATACTGGGGTAAGTGGCCCCTAGGTGGAGGGCCAGGGGGCACCCTGGGGCCTACACTGCAAGTCCAGGGAGAGAGGTGGATCCCTAGGTAGCTTGATGAGGTCTGTAGCCCAAAGGTGGAGGGCAAGGGGGTACCCAAGGGCCTCTAACGCAAGTCCAGGGAGAGAGGTGGACCCCTGTGTAGCTTGCTTGGGTCAGAGGCCCTTAGGTGGAGGGCCAGGGGGCACCCTGGGGCCTATACTGCAAGTCTAGGGAGATAATTGGACCCCTGGGTAGTTTGCTGGGGTCTTAGGCCCCTAGGTGGAGGGCCAGGGGGCACCCTGGGGCCTCTACTGCAAGTCCAGGAAGAGAGGTGGACCCCTTGGTAGCTTGCTGGGGTCCTAGGCCCCTAGGTGGAGGGCCAGAGGGCACCCTGGGGCATATACTTCAAGTCAAGGGAGAGAGGTGGACCCCTGGGTAGCTTGCTGGGATCTTAGGCCCCTAGGTGGAGGTCCAGGGGTCACCCTGGGGCCTATACTGCAAGTCCAGGGAGAGATGTGGACCCCGGGGTAGCTTGCTGGGGTCAGAGGCCAATAGGTGGAGGGCCAGGGGGCACCCTGCGGCCTCTACTGCAAGTCCAGGGAGAGTTGTGGACCCCTGGGTAGCTTGCTGGGGTCTTAGGCCCCTAGGTGGAGGGCCAGTGGGCACTCTGGGGCCTATACTTCAAGTCAAGGGAGAAAGGCGGACCCCTTGGAAGCTTTCTGGGATCAGAGGCCCCTAGGTGGAGGGCAAGGGGGCACCCTGGGTCCTCTACTGCAAGTCCAGGGAGAGAGGTGGACCCCTGGGTAGCTTGCTGGGGTCAGAGGCCCCTACGTGTAGGGCCAGGAGGTACCCTAGGGCCTCTCCTGCAAGTCCAGGGAGAGAGGTGGACCCCTGGGTAGCTTGCTGGGGTTAGAGGCCCTTAGGTGGAGGGCCAGGGGGCACCCTGGGGCCTATACTGCAAGTCTAGGGAGATAATTGGACCCCTGGGTAGTTTGCTGGGGTCTTAGGCCCCTAGGTGGAGGGCCAGGGGGCACCCTGGGGCCTCTACTGCAAGTCCAGGAAGAGAGGTGGACCCCTGGGTAGCTTGCTGGGGTCCTAGGCCCCTAGGTGGAGGGCCAGAGGGCACCCTGGGGCATATACTTCAAGTCAAGGGAGAGAGGTGGACCCCTGGGTAGCTTGCTGGGATCTTAGGCCCCTAGGTGGAGGTCCAGGGGTCACCCTGGGGCCTATACTGCAAGTCCAGGGAGAGATGTGGACCCCTGGGTAGCTTGCTGGGGTCTTAGGCCCCTAGGTGGAGGGCCAGTGGGCACCCTGGGGCCTGTCCTGCAAGTCAAGGGAGAAAGGTGGACCCCTGGGCTGCTTTCTGGGGTCAGACGCCCCTAGATTGAGGGCAAGGGGGCACCCTGGGGCCTCTACTGCAAGTCCAGGGAGAGTTGTGGACCCCTGGGTAGCTTGCTGGGGTCAGAGGCTACTAGGTGGAGGGTTAGGGGGCACCCTGGGCCCTCTACTGCAAGTCCAGGGAGAGAGGTGGACATCTGGGTGGCTTGCTGGGGTCCTAGGCCCCTAGGTGGAGGGCCAGGGGGCACTCTGGGGCCTATACTGCAAGTCCAGGGAGATAGGTGGACCCCTGGGTAGTTTGCTTGGCTGAGAGTGGCCTAGGTGGAGGGCAAGGGGGCACCCTGGGGCCTCTACTGCAAGTTCAGGGAGAGAGGTGGACCCCTGGGTAGCTTGCTGGGGACTAAAGCCCCTAGGTGGAGGGCCAGGGGCTACCCTAAGGCCTCTACTGCAATTCCAGGGAGAGTTGTGGACCCCTTGGTAGATTGCTTGGGCCAGAGGCCCCTAGGTGGAGGGCCATTGGGCACCCTTTGGCCTCTACTGCAAGTCTAGAGAGAGATGTGGACCCCTGGGTAGCTTGCTGGGGTCAGAGGCCCCAAAGTGGAGGGCCAGCGGGCACCCTGGGGCCTCTTCTGCAAGTCCAGGGAGAGAGGTGGACCCCTGGGTAGCTTGCTGGGGTAAGAAGAACATAGGTGGAGGGTCAAGGGGAACCCTGGGGCCTATACTGCCAGTCCAGGGAGAGAGGTGGACCCCTAGGTAGCTTGATGGGGTCTTAGGCCCCTAGGTGGAGTGCCAGGGGGCACCCTGGGGCCTATACTGCAAGTGCAGGGAGAGAGGTGGTCCCCTGGGTAGTTTGCTTGGCTGAGAGTGGCCTAGGTGGAGGGCAAGGGGGCACCCTGGGGCCTCTACTGCAAGTTCAGGGAGAGAGGTGGACCCCTGGGTAGCTTGCAGGGGTCAGAAACCCATAGGTGGAGGGTCAGGGGGCACCCTGGGGCCTCTATTGCAAGTCCAGGGAGAGAGGTGGACCCCTGGGTAGCTTGCTGGGGTCTTAGGCCCCTAGGTGTAGGGCCAGGGGGCACCCTGGGGCCTCTACTGCAAGTCCAGGGAGATAGGTGGACCCCTGGGTAGCTTTCTGGGGTCCTAGGCCCCTAGGTGGAGGGCCAGGGGCTACCCTAGGGCCTCTACTGCAATTCCAGGGAGAGTTGTGGACCCCTTGGTAGATTGCTTGGGCCAGAGGCCCCTAGGTGGAGGGCCAGGGGGCACCCTGGGGCCTCTACTGCAAGTCCAGGGAGAGAGGTGGACCCTTGGGTAGCTTGCTGGGGTCAGAGGCCCCTAGGTGGAGGGCTAGGAGGTACCCTAGGGCCCCTACTGCAAGTCCAGGAAGAAAGTTGGACACCTGGGTAGCTTGCTGGGGTCAGAGGCAACTAGGTGGAGGGCCAGGGGGCACCCTGTGGCCTATCCTGCAAGTCCAGGGAGAGAGGTGGACCCCTGGGTAGCTTGCTGGGTTCTGAAGCCCATAGGTGGAGGGCCAGGGGGTACCCTAGGGCCTCTACTTCAAGTCCAGGGAGAGAGGTGGACCCCTGGGTAGCTTGCTGGTGTCAGAGGCCCCTAGGTGGAGGGCAAGGGGGCACCTTGGGGCCTCTACTGCAAGTCCAGGGAGGGTTGTGGACCCCTTGGTAGCTTGCTGGGGTGAGAAGCCCATAGGTGGAGGGCCAGGGGGTACCCTGGGGCCTCAACTACAAGTCCAGGGAGAAAGCTGGACCCCTGGGTAGCTTGCTGGGGTCAGAGGCCCCTAGGTGGAGGGCCAGGAGGCACCCTGGGGCCTCTACTGTCGTCTAGGGAAAGAGGTGGACCCCTGGGTAGCTTGCTGGGGTCAGAGGCCCCTTGAGTGGAGGGCCAGGGGGCACCCTGGGGCCTCTACTGCAAGTCTAGGGAGAGGTGGACCCCTGGGTAGCTTGCTGGGGTCAGACACCTCTAGGTGGAGTTCCATGGGGCACCCTGAGGCCTCTACTGCAAGTCCAGGGAGAGAGGTTAATCCCTTGGTAGCTTGCTGGGGTCAGAGTCCCCTAGGTGGAGAGCCAGGGGGCACCCTGGGGACTCTACTGCAAGTCCAGGGATAGAGGTGGATCCCTGCGTAGCTTGATGAGGTCTGAAGCCCATATGTGGAGGGTAAGGGGGTACCCTAGGGCCTCTACTGCAAGTCCAGGGAGAGAGGTGGACCCCTGGGTAGCTAGCTGGGGTCAGAGGCCCTTAGGTGGAGGGCATGGGGGCACCAAGGGGTGTCTAGTGCAAGTCCAGGGATAGTTGTGGACCCCTTGGTAGATTCCTAGGGTCTGAGAACCCTAGGTGGAAGGCCATTTGGCACCCTTGGGCCTCTACTGCAAGTCTAGGGAGAGTTGTGGACCCCTGGGTAGCTTGCTGGGGTCAGAGGCCCCTTGGTGGAGGGCCAACGGGCACCCTGGGGCCTCTACTGCAAGTCCAGGGAGAGAAGTGGGCCCCTGGGTAGCTTGCTGGGGTCAGAGGCCCCTAGGTGGAGGGCAAGGGGGCTTCCTGGGGCCTCTAGAGCAAGTCCATTGAGAGAGGTGGACCCCTGGGTAGCTAGCTGGGGTCGTAGGGCCCTAGGTGGAATGCCAGGGGGCACCCTGGGGCCTCTACTGCAAGTCCAGGGAGAGTTGTGGACCCCTTGGTAGCTTGCTGGGGTCAGAGGCCCCTAGGGGGAGGGCCAGGGGGCACCCTGGGGCCTCTACTGCAAGTCCAGGGAGAGTTGTGGACCCCTTCGTAGCTTGCTGGGGTTGGAGGTCCCTAGGGGAGGGCCAGGGGGCACCCTGGGACCTATACTGCAAGTCCAGGGAGAGAGGTGGACCCCTGGGGAGCTTTCTTGTGTCAGCCGCCCCTAGGTGGAGGGCCTGGCGGCACCCAGGGGCCTCTACTGCCAGTCCAGGGAGAGAGGTGGACCCCCTGGGTAGGTTGCTGGGGTCTTAGGCCCCTAGGTGGAGGGCCAGGGGGCACCCTGGGGCCTATACTGCAAGTCCAGGGAGAGAGGTGGACCCCCTGGGTAGCTTGCTGGGGTCAGCCGCCCCTAGGTGGAGGGCTTGGGGGCACCCTGGGGCCTCTACTGCCAGTTCAGGGAGAGTTGTGGACCCCTGGGTAGCTTGCTGGGGTCAGAGGCCCCTGGGTGGAGGGCAAGGGGGCACCCTGGTTCCTATAGTGCAAGTTCAGGGAGAGAGGTGGACCCCTGGGTGGCTTTCTGGGGTCTTAGGCCCCTAGGTGGAGGGCCAGGGGGCACCCTGGGGCCTATACTGCAAGTCCAAGGAGAGAAGTGGACCCCTATGTAGCTTACTGGGGTCAGAGGCCCCTAGGTGGAGGGCGAGGGGGCACCCTGTGGCCTCTACTGCAAGTCCAGGGAAAGTTGTGGACCCCTGGGTAGCTTGCTGGGGTCAGAGGCCCATGGGTGGAGGGCAAGGGGGCACGCTGGGGCCTATACTGCAAGTCCAGGGAGAGAGGTGGACCCCTGGGTAGCTTGATGGGGAATAAAGCCCCTAGGTGGAGGGCCAGGGGGTACCCTAGGGCCTCTACTGCAAGTCCAGGGAGAGAGGTGGAAACCTAGGGAGCTTTCTTGTGTCAGCAGCCCCTAGGTGGAGGGCCTGGGGGCACCCTGGGGCCTATACTGCCAGTCCAGGGAGAGAGGTGGACCCCCTGGGTAGCTTGCTGGGGTCTTAGGCCCTTAGGTGGAGGGCCAGGGGGCACCTTAGGGCCTATACTGCAAGTCCAAGGAGAGATGTGGACCCCTGGGTAGCGTGCTGGGGTCAAAGGCCCCTAGGTGCAGGGCAAGGGGGCACCCTGGGGCCTCTACTGCAAGTCCAGGCAGAGTTGTGGACCCCTGGGTAGCTTGCTGGGGTCAGAGGCCCCTGGGTGGAGGGCAAGGGGGCACCCTGGGGCCTCTACTGCAAGTCCAGGGAGAGAGTTGGATCCCTGGGTAGCTAGCTGGGGTCAGAGGCCCTTAGGTGGAGGGCCAGGGGGCACCCTGGGGCCTCTAGTGCAAGTCCAGGAATAGTTGTGGACCACTTGGTAGATTCCTAGGGTCTGAGAACCCTAGGTGGAGGGCCAGGTGGCACCCTGGGGCCTCTACTGCAAGTCCAGGGAGAGTTGTGGACCCCTGGGTAGCTTGCTGGGGTCAGAGGCCCCTGGGTGGAGGGCAAGGGGGCACCCTGGTTCCTATACTGCAAGTTCAGGAAGAGAGGTGGACCCCTGGGTAGCTTTCTGGGGTCTTAGGCCCCTAGGTGGAGGGCCAGCGGGCACCCTGGGACCTATACTGCAAGTCCAGGGAGAGAGGTGGACCCCTGGGGAGCTTTCTTGTGTCAGCCGCCCCTAGGTGGAGGGCCTGGGGGCACAAAGGGGCATCTACTGCCAGTCCAGGGAGAGAGGTGGACCCCCTGGGTAGGTTGCTGGGGTCTTAGGCCCCTAGGTGGAGGGCCAGGGGGCACCCTGGGGCCTATACTGCAAGTCCAGGGAGAGAGGTGGACCCTCTGGGTAGCTTGCTGGGGTCAGCCGCCCCTAGGTGGAGGGCCTGGGGGCACCCTGGGGCCTCTACTGCCAGTCCAGGGAGAGTTGTGGACCCCTGGGTAGCTTGCTGGGGTCAGAGGCCCCTGGGTGGAGGGCAAGGGGGCACCCTGGTTCCTATAGTGCAAGTTCAGGGAGAGAGGTGGACCCCTGGGTGGCTTTCTGGGGTCTTAGGCCCCTAGGTGGAGGGCCAGGGGGCACCCTGGGGCCTATACTGCAAGTCCAAGGAGAGAAGTGGACCCCTATGTAGCTTACTGGGGTCAGAGGCCCCTAGGTGGAGGGCGAGGGGGCACCCTGTGGCCTCTACTGCAAGTCCAGGGAAAGTTGTGGACCCCTGGGTAGCTTGCTTAGGTCAGAGGCCCATGGGTGGAGGGCAAGGGGGCACGCTGGGGCCTATACTGCAAGTCCAGGGAGAGAGGTGGACCCCTGGGTAGCTTGATGGGGAATAAAGCCCCTAGGTGGAGGGCCAGGGGGTACCCTAGGGCCTCTACTGCAAGTCCAGGGAGAGAGGTGGAAACCTAGGGAGCTTTCTTGTGTCAGCAGCCCCTAGGTGGAGGGCCTGGGGGCACCCTGGGGCCTATACTGCCAGTCCAGGGAGAGAGGTGGACCCCCTGGGTAGCTTGCTGGGGTCTTAGGCCCTTAGGTGGAGGGCCAGGGGGCACCTTAGGGCCTATACTGCAAGTCCAAGGAGAGATGTGGACCCCTGGGTAGCGTGCTGGGGTCAAAGGCCCCTAGGTGCAGGGCAAGGGGGCACCCTGGGGCCTCTACTGCAAGTCCAGGCAGAGTTGTGGACCCCTGGGTAGCTTGCTGGGGTCAGAGGCCCCTGGGTGGAGGGCAAGGGGGCACCCTGGTTCCTATACTGCAAATTCAGGAAGAGAGGTGGACCCCTGGGTAGCTTTCTGGGGTCTTAGGCCCCTAGGTGGAGGGCCAGGGGGCACCCTGGGGCCTCTACTGCAAGTTCAGGGAAAGTTGTGGACCCCTGGGTAGCTTGCTGGGGTTAGAGGCCCATGGGTGGAGGGCAAGGGGGCACGCTGGGGCCTCTACTGCAAGTCCAGGGAGAGAAGTACACCCCTGGGTAGCTTGCTGGGGAATAAAGCCCCTAGGTAGAGGGCCAGGGGTACCCTGGGGCCTCTACTGCAAGTCCAGGGAGAGAGTTGGATCCCTGGGTAGCTAGCTGGGGTCAGAGGCCCTTAGGTGGAGGGCCAGGGGGCACCCTGGGGCCTCTAGTGCAAGTCCAGGAATAGTTGTGGACCACTTGGTAGATTCCTAGGGTCTGAGAACCCTAGGTGGAGGGCCAGGTGGCACCCTGGGGCCTCTACTGCAAGTCCAGGGAGAGTTGTGGACCCCTGGGTAGCTTGCTGGGGTCAGAGGCCCCTGGGTGGAGGGCAAGGGGGCACCCTGGTTCCTATACTGCAAGTTCAGGAAGAGAGGTGGACCCCTGGGTAGCTTTCTGGGGTCTTAGGCCCCTAGGTGGAGGGCCAGGGGGCACCCTGGGGCCTCTACTGCAAGTACAGGGAAAGTTGTGGACCCCTGGGTAGCTTGCTGGGGTTAGAGGCCCATGGGAGGAGGGCAAGGGGGCACGCTGGGGCCTCTACTGCAAGTCCAGTGAGAGAGTTGGATCCCTGGGTAGCTAGCTGGGGTCAGAGGCCCTTAGGTGGAGGGCCAGGGGGCACCCTGAGGCCTCTAGTGCAAGTCCAGGGATAGTTGTGGACCCCTTGGTAGATTCCTGGGGTCTGAGAACCCTAGGTGGAGGGCCAGGTGGCACCCTTGGGCCTCTACTGCAAGTCTAGGGAGAGTTGTGGACCCCTGGGTAGCTTGCTGGGGTCAGAGGCCCCTTGGTGGAGGGCCAGCGGGCACCCTGGGGCCTCTACTGCAAGTCCAGGGAGAGAAGTGGGCCCCTGGGTAGCTTGCTGGGGTCAGAGGCCCCTAGGTGGAGGGCAAGGAGGCTTCCTGGGGCCTCTAGTGCAAGTCCATTGAGAGAGGTGGACCCCTGGGTAGCTAGCTGGGGTCGTAGGCCCCTAGGTGGAATGCCAGGGGGCACCCTGGGGCCTCTACAGCAAGTCCAGGGAGAGTTGTGGACCCCTTGGTAGCTTGCTGGGGTCAGAGGCCCCTAGGGGGAGGGCCAGGGGGCACCCTGGGGCCTCTACTGCAAGTCCAGGGAGAGTTGTGGACCCCTTCGTAGCTTGCTGGGGTTGGAGGCCCCTAGGGGGAGGGCCAGGGGGCACCCTGGGACCTTTACTGCAAGTCCAGGGAGAGAGGTGGACCCCTGGGGAGCTTTCTTGTGTCAGCCGCCCCTAGGTGGAGGGCCTGGGGGCACCCTGGGGCCTCTACTGCCAGTCCAGGGAGAGAGGTGGACCCCCTGGGTAGGTTGCTGGGGTCTTAGGCCCCTAGGTGGAGGGTCAGGGGGCACCCTGGGGCCTATACTGCAAGTCCAGGGAGAGAGGTGGACCCCTAGGTAGCTTGATGGGGTCTTAGGCCCCTAGGTGGAGTGCCAGGGGGCACCCTGGGGCCTATACTGCAAGTGCAGGGAGAGAGGTGGTCCCCTGGGTAGTTTGCTTGGCTGAGAGTGGCCTAGGTGGAGGGCAAGGGGGCACCCTGGGGCCTCTACTGCAAGTTCAGGGAGAGAGGTGGACCCCTGGGTAGCTTGCAGGGGTCAGAAACCCATAGGTGGAGGGTCAGGGGGCACCCTGGGGCCTCTATTGCAAGTCCAGGGAGAGAGGTGGACCCCTGGGTAGCTTGCTGGGGTCTTAGGCCCCTAGGTGTAGGGCCAGGGGGCACCCTGGGGCCTCTACTGCAAGTCCAGGGAGAGAGGTGGACCCCTGGGTAGCTTTCTGGGGTCCTAGGCCCCTAGGTGGAGGGCCAGGGGCTACCCTAGGGACTCTACTGCAATTCCAGGGAGAGTTGTGGACACCTTGGTAGATTGCTTGGGCCAGAGGCCCCTAGGTGGAGGGCCATTGGGCACCCTGGGGCCTCTACTGCAAGTCCAGGGAGAGAGGTGGACCCTTGGGTAGCTTGCTGGGGTCAGAGGCCCCTAGGTGGAGGGCTAGGAGGTACCCTAGGGCCCCTACTGCAAGTCCAGGAAGAGAGTTGGACACCTGGGTAGCTTGCTGGGGTCAGAGGCAACTAGGTGGAGGGCCAGGGGGCACCCTGTGGCCTATCCTGCAAGTCCAGGGAGAGAAGTGGACCCCTGGGTAGCTTGCTGGTGTCAGAGGCCCCTAGGTGGAGGGCAAGGGGGCACCTTGGGGCCTCTACTGCAAGTCCAGGGAGGGTTGTGGACCCCTTGGTAGCTTGCTGGGGTGAGAAGCCCAAAGGTGGAGGGCCAGGGGGTACCCTGGGGCCTCTACTACAAGTCCAGGGAGAAAGCTGGACCCCTGGGTAGCTTGCTGGGGTCAGAGGCCCCTAGGTGGAGGGCCAGGAGGCAACCTGGGGCCTCTACTGTCGTCTAGGGAAAGAGGTGGACCCCTGGGTAGCTTCCTGGGGTCAGAGGCCCCTTGAGTGGAGGGCCAGGGGGCACCCTGGGGCCTCTACTGCAAGTCTAGGGAGAGAGGTGGACCCCTGGGTAGCTTGCTGGGGTCAGATACCTCTAGGTGGAGTTCCATGGGGCACCCTGAGGCCTCTACTGCAAGTCCAGGGAGAGAGGTTAATCCCTTGGTAGCTAGCTGGGGTCAGAGTCCCCTAGCTGGAGAGCCAGGGGGCACCCTGGGGACTCTACTGCAAGTCCAGGGATAGAGGTGGATCCCTGCGTAGCTTGATGAGGTCTGAAGCCCATATGTGGAGGGTAAGGGGGTACCCTAGGGCCTCTACTGCAAGTCCAGGGAGAGAGGTGGACCCCTGGGTAGCTAGCTGGGGTCAGAGGCCCTTAGGTGGAGGGCCAGGGGGCACCCTGGGTTGTCTAGTGCAAGTCCAGGGAGAGTTGTGGACCCCTTGGTAGATTCCTAGGGTCTGAGGACCATAGGTGGAGGGCCAGGTGGCACCCTTGGGCCTCTACTGCAAGTCTAGGGAGAGTTGTGGACCCCTGGGTAGCTTGCTAGGGTCAGAGGCCCCTAGGTGGAGGGCCAGGGGGATCCCTGGGGTCTCTACTGCAAGTCCAGGGAGAGTTGTGGATCCCTGGGTAGCTTGCTAGGGTCTGAGGCCCCTAGGTGGAGGGCCAGTGGGCAGCCTGGGGCCTATACTTCAAGTCCAGGGAGAAAGGTGGACCCCTGGGTAGCCTGCTGGCAGGCCCGGATTGGCTAATCGGGAGGACCGGGAGAATTCCCGGTGGGCCGGTCCGTTTTTTGGCCGCGAGGGCCGGTGTCCCTAGTTCCAGAATCGGTTGTTCTCAGCAGTCACACTTTTTAAAAATTATTTATTTATTTACTTGACCACAGCCTTCTTATTCATTATTTTACCGCAGCTCTGATCTTTTTATCTATTTTCACGTAGCCTCGTGAGCAGGATGCAAGATAATGATGATATAACTAGATAAGTCGCCATTCAACATACTGCTGTTGTTGTACAGTGGTTAGTACGTCAGATTATGACGCGGCCATCCTGGGTTCGGTCCTCGTCTGAGTAACAATTTATTTATTTATTTTTTTTCATTTTTATTGTTAAGACATAATACTGTAAGGTTTGTTGAACATTTGAAGTTCTAAAAGTGCTGTTTTCTCAAAAAAAGTCGTGATAGTGTAATTAGAAACTGAATTGGAAATAACCTTATTTTAATATAGTCAGTGGTGAACTGAGGTGGGCCGGTCTGAGGCTTGAAACTCCAGGGCTGAAAAAGAGTCCCACTCCGGCCCTGCCTGCTGGTGTCAGAGGCCCCTAGGTGGAGGGCAAGGAGGCACCCTGGGGCCTCCACTGCAAGTTCAGGGAGAGAGGTGGACCCCTGGGTAGCTTGCTGGGGTCGGAGGCAACTAGGTAGAGGGCCAGGGGCACCCTGGGGAAAATCCTGAAAGTCCAGGGAGAGAGGTGGACCCCTGGGGAGCTTTCTTGTGTCAGAGGCCCCTAGGTGGAGGGCCAGGGGGCACCCTGGGGCCTCTACTGCAAGTCCAGGAAGAGTTGTGGACCCCTGGGTAGCTTGCTGGGGTCAGAGGCCCCTGGGTGGAGGGCAAGGGGGCACCCTGAGGCCTATACTGCAAGTCCAGGAAGAGAGGTGGACCCCTGGGTAGCTTCCTGGGGTAAAAGGCCCCTAGGTGGTGGGTAAGGGGGCACCTTGGGGCCTATAATGCAAGTCCAGGGAGAGAGGTAAACCCCTGGGTAGCTTTGTGGGGTCAGCGCCCCAAGCTGGAGGGCCAGGGGGTACCCTAGGGCCTCTACTGCAAGTCCAGGGAAAGAGGTGGACCCCTGGGTAGATTGCTGGGGTCAGAGGACCCTAGGTGGAGGGCCAGGGGGCACCCTTGGGCCTCTACTGCAAGTCTAGGGAGAGATGTGGACCTTGCGTAGCTTGCTGGGGTCAGAGGCCCCTAGGTGGAGGGCAAGCGGGCACCCTGGGGCCTCTTTTGCAAATCCAGGGAGAGAGATGGACCCCTGGGTAGCTTGCTGGCGTCAGAGGCTCCTTGGTGGAGGGCAAGGGGGCTTCCTGGGTTCTCTACTGCAAGTCCAGGGAGAGAGGTCGACCCCTGGGTAGCTTGCTGGGGTCAGAGGCCCCTAGCTGGAGGGCCAGGGGGCACCCTGGGGACTCTACTGCAAGTCCAGGGAGAGAGGTGGACCCCTGGGTAGCTTGCTGGGGACTAAAGCCCCTAGGTGGAGGGCCAGAGGGCACCCTGGGGCCTCTACTGCATGTCCAGGGAGAGAGGTGGACCCCTGGGTAGCTTCCTGGGGTAAGAGGCCCCTAAGTGGAGGGCCAGGGGGCACCCTGGGGCCTATACTGCAAGTCCAGGGAGAGGGGTGGATCCCTGGGTAGCTTGATGAGGTCTGAAGCCCATAGGTGGAGGGCAAGGGGGTACCCTAGGGCCTTTAACGCAAGTCCAGGAAGAGAGGTGGACCCCTGGGTAGCTTGCTGGGGTCAGAGGCCCTTGGGTGGAGGGCCAGGGGGCACCCTGGGGCCTCTACTGAAAGTCCAGGGAGAGTTGTGGACCCCTGGGTAGCTTGCTGGGGTCAGAAGCCCCTAGGTGGAAGGCCAGGGGGCACCCTGGGGCCTATACTGCCAGTCCAGGGAGATAATTGGACCCCTGGGTAGCTTGCTGGGGTCTTAGGCCCCTAGGTGGAGGGCCAAGGCTCTTCCTGGGGCCTCTACTGCAAGTCCAGGGAAAGAGGTGGACCCCCAGGTAGCTTGCTGAGGTCAGACGCCCCTAGGTGGAGGGCCAAGGAGCACCTTGGGGCCTATACTGCAAGTCCAGGTAGAGAGGTGGACCCCTGGGTAGCTTGCTGGGGTCAGAAGCCCATAGTCGGTGGGCCAGGGGGCTTCCTGGGGCCTCTACTGCAAGTCCAGGGAGAGTTGTGGACCCCTGGGTAGCTTGCTGGGATCTTCAGCCCCTAGGTGGAGGGCCAGTGGGCACCCTGGGGCCTATACTTCATGTCCAGGGAGAAAGGTGGACCCCTGGGTAGCTTTCTGGGGTCAGAGGCCCCTAGGTGGAGGGCAAGGGGGCACCCTGGGGTCTCTACTGCAAGTCCAGGGAGAGTTGTGGACCCCTGGGTAACTTGCTGGGGTCAGAGGCCCCTAGGTGGAGGGCCAGGAGGTACTCTAGGGCCTCTACTGCAAGTCCAGGGAGAGAGGTGGACCCCTGGGGAGCTTTCTTTTGTCAGCCGCCCCTAGGTGGAGGGCCTGGGGGCACCCTGGGGCCTCTACTGCAAGTCCAGGGAGAGAGGTGGACCCCCTGGGTGGCTTGCAGGGGTCTTAGGCCCCTAGGTGGAGGGCCAAGGGGCACCCTAGGGCCTATACTGCAAGTCCATGGAGAGATGTGGACCCCTGGGTAGCTTGCTAGGGTCAGAGGCCCCTAGGTGGAGGGCAAGGGGGCACACTGGGGCCTATACTGCAAGTCCAGGGAGAGAAGTGGACCCCTGGGTAGCTTGCTGAGGTCAGAGGCCCCTAGGTGGAGGGCCAGGAGGTACCCTAGGGCCTTTATTTCATGTCCAGGGAGAAAGGTGGACCCCTGGGTAGCTTTCTGGAGTCAGAGGCACATAGGTGGAGGGCAAAGGGGCACCCTGGGGCCTCTACTGCAAGTCCAGGGAGAGTTGTGGACCCCTGGGTAACTTGCTGGGGTCAGAGGCCCTTAGGTTGAAGGCCAGGAGGTACCCTAGGGCCTCTACTGCAAGTCCAGGGAGACAGATGGACCCCTGGGTAGCTTGCTGGGGTCAGAGGCAACTAGTTGGAGGGCCAGGGGGCACCCTGGGTTATATCCTGCAAGTCCATTGAGAGAGGTGGACCCCTGGGGAGCTTTTTTGTGTCAGCCGCCCATAGGTAGAGGGCCTGGGGGCACCCTGGGGCCTCTACTGCCAGTCCAGGGAGAGAGGTGGACCCCCTGGGTAGCTTGCTGGGGTCTTAGGTCCCTAGGTGGAGGGCCAGGGGGCACCCTAGGGCCTATACTGCAAGTCCATGGAGAGATGTGGACCCCTGGGTAGCTTGCTGGGGTCAGAGGCCCCTAGGTGGAGGGCCAGGGGGCACCCTGGAGCCTATACTGCCAGTCCAGGGAAAGAGGTGGACCCCTGGGTAGCTTGCTGGGGTCATAGACCCCTAGGTGGAGTGCCAGGGTCACCCTGGGGCCTCTATTGCAAGTGAAGGGAGAGAGAAGGATCCCTGGGTAGCATACTGGGGTAAGTGGCCCCTAGGTGGAGGGCCAGGGGGCACCCTGGGGCCTACACTGCAAGTCCAGGGAGAGAGGTGGATCCCTAGGTAGCTTGATGAGGTCTGTAGCCCATAGGTGGAGGGCAAGGGGGTACCCAAGGGCCTCTAACGCAAGTCCAGGGAGAGAGGTGGACCCCTGTGTAGCTTGCTGGGGTCAGAGGCCCTTAGGTGGAGGGCCAGGGGGCACCCTGGGGCCTATACTGCAAGTCTAGGGAGATAATTGGACCCCTGGGTAGTTTGCTGGGGTCTTAGGCCCCTAGGTGGAGGGCCAGGGGGCACCCTGGGGCCTCTACTGCAAGTCCAGGAAGAGAGGTGGACCCCTTGGTAGCTTGCTGGGGTCCTAGGCCCCTAGGTGGAGGGCCAGAGGGCACCCTGGGGCATATACTTCAAGTCAAGGGAGAGAGGTGGACCCCTGGGTGGCTTGCTGGGATCTTAGGCCCCTAGGTGGAGGTCCAGGGGTCACCCTGGGGCCTATACTGCAAGTCCAGGGAGAGATGTGGACCCCGGGGTAGCTTGCTGGGGTCAGAGGCCAATAGGTGGAGGGCCAGGGGGCACCCTGCGGCCTCTACTGCAAGTCCAGGGAGAGTTGTGGACCCCTGGGTAGCTTGCTGGGGTCTTAGGCCCCTAGGTGGAGGGCCAGTGGGCACTCTGGGGCCTATACTTCAAGTCAAGGGAGAAAGGCGGACCCCTTGGAAGCTCTCTGGGATCAGAGGCCCCTAGGTGGAGGGCAAGGGGGCACCCTGGGTCCTCTACTGCAAGTCCAGGGAGAGAGGTGGACCCCTGGTTAGCTTGCTGGGGTCAGAGGCCCCTACGTGTAGGGCCAGGAGGTACCCTAGGGCCTCTCCTGCAAGTCCAGGGAGAGAGGTGGACCCCTGGGTAGCTTGCTGGGGTTAGAGGCCCTTAGGTGGAGGGCCAGGGGGCACCCTGGGGCCTATACTGCAAGTCTAGGGAGATAATTGGACCCCTGGGTAGTTTGCTGGGGTCTTAGGCCCCTAGGTGGAGGGCCAGGGGGCACCCTGGGGCCTCTACTGCAAGTCCAGGAAGAGAGGTGGACCCCTGGGTAGCTTGCTGGGGTCCTAGGCCCCTAGGTGGAGGGCCAGAGGGCACCCTGGGGCATATACTTCAAGTCAAGGGAGAGAGGTGGACCCCTGGGTAGCTTGCTGGGATCTTAGGCCCCTAGGTGGAGGTCCAGGGGTCACCCTGGGGCCTATACTGCAAGTCCAGGGAGAGATGTGGACCCCTGGGTAGCTTGCTGGGGTCTTAGGCCCCTAGGTGGAGGGCCAGTGGGCACCCTGGGGCCTGTCCTGCAAGTCAAGGGAGAAAGGTGGACCCCTGGGCTGCTTTCTGGGGTCAGACGCCCCTAGATTGAGGGCAAGGGGGCACCCTGGGGCCTCTACTGCAAGTCCAGGGAGAGTTGTGGACCCCTGGGTAGCTTGCTGGGGTCAGAGGCTACTAGGTGGAGGGTTAGGGGGCACCCTGGGTTATATCCTGCAAGTCCATTGAGAGAGGTGGACCCCTGGGGAGCTTTTTTGTGTCAGCCGCCCATAGGTAGAGGGCCTGGGGGCACCCTGGGGCCTATACTGCAAGTCCAGGGAGAGAGGTGGACCCCTGGGTAGCTTGCTGGGGACTAAAGCCCCTAGGTGGAGGGCCAGGGGCTACCCTAAGGCCTCTACTGCAATTCCAGGGAGAGTTGTGGACCCCTTGGTAGATTGCTTGGGCCAGAGGCCCCTAGGTGGAGGGCCATTGGGCACCCTTTGGCCTCTACTGCAAGTCTAGAGAGAGATGTGGACCCCTGGGTAGCTTGCTGGGGTCAGAGGCCCCAAAGTGGAGGGCCAGCGGGCACCCTGGGGCCTCTTCTGCAAGTCCAGGGAGAGAGGTGGACCCCTGGGTAGCTTGCTGGGGTAAGAAGAACATAGGTGGAGGGTCAAGGGGAACCCTGGGGCCTATACTGCCAGTCCAGGGAGAGAGGTGGACCCCTAGGTAGCTTGATAGGGTCTTAGGCCCCTAGGTGGAGTGCCAGGGGGCACCCTGGGGCCTATACTGCAAGTGCAGGGAGAGAGGTGGTCCCCTGGGTAGTTTGCTTGGCTGAGAGTGGCCTAGGTGGAGGGCAAGGGGGCACCCTGGGGCCTCTACTGCAAGTTCAGGGAGAGAGGTGGACCCCTGGGTAGCTTGCAGGGGTCAGAAACCCATAGGTGGAGGGTCAGGGGGCACCCTGGGGCCTCTATTGCAAGTCCAGGGAGAGAGGTGGACCCCTGGGTAGCTTGCTGGGGTCTTAGGCCCCTAGGTGTAGGGCCAGGGGGCACCCTGGGGCCTCTACTGCAAGTCCAGGGAGATAGGTGGACCCCTGGGTAGCTTTCTGGGGTCCTAGGCCCCTAGGTGGAGGGCCAGGGGCTACCCTAGGGCCTCTACTGCAATTCCAGGGAGAGTTGTGGACCCCTTGGTAGATTGCTTGGGCCAGAGGCCCCTAGGTGGAGGGCCAGGGGGCACCCTGGGGCCTCTACTGCAAGTCCAGGGAGAGAGGTGGACCCTTGGGTAGCTTGCTGGGGTCAGAGGCCCCTAGGTGGAGGGCTAGGAGGTACCCTAGGGCCCCTACTGCAAGTCCAGGAAGAGAGTTGGACACCTGGGTAGCTTGCTGGGGTCAGAGGCAACTAGGTGGAGGGCCAGGGGGCACCCTGTGGCCTATCCTGCAAGTCCAGGGAGAGAGGTGGACCCCTGGGTAGCTTGCTGGGTTCTGAAGCCCATAGGTGGAGGGCCAGGGGGTACCCTAGGGCCTCTACTTCAAGTCCAGGGAGAGAGGTGGACCCCTGGGTAGCTTGCTGGTGTCAGAGGCCCCTAGGTGGAGGGCAAGGGGGCACCTTGGGGCCTCTACTGCAAGTCCAGGGAGGGTTGTGGACCCCTTGGTAGCTTGCTGGGGTGAGAAGCCCATAGGTGGAGGGCCAGGGGGTACCCTGGGGCCTCAACTACAAGTCCAGGGAGAAAGCTGGACCCCTGGGTAGCTTGCTGGGGTCAGAGGCCCCTAGGTGGAGGGCCAGGAGGCACCCTGGGGCCTCTACTGTCGTCTAGGGAAAGAGGTGGACCCCTGGGTAGCTTGCTGGGGTCAGAGGCCCCTTGAGTGGAGGGCCAGGGGGCACCCTGGGGCCTCTACTGCAAGTCTAGGGAGAGGTGGACCCCTGGGTAGCTTGCTGGGGTCAGACACCTCTAGGTGGAGTTCCATGGGGCACCCTGAGGCCTCTACTGCAAGTCCAGGGAGAGAGGTTAATCCCTTGGTAGCTTGCCGGGGTCAGAGTCCCCTAGGTGGAGAGCCAGGGGGCACCCTGGGGACTCTACTGCAAGTCCAGGGATAGAGGTGGATCCCTGCGTAGCTTGATGAGGTCTGAAGCCCATATGTGGAGGGTAAGGGGGTACCCTAGGGCCTCTACTGCAAGTCCAGGGAGAGAGGTGGACCCCTGGGTAGCTAGCTGGGGTCAGAGGCCCTTAGGTGGAGGGCATGGGGGCACCAAGGGGTGTCTAGTGCAAGTCCAGGGATAGTTGTGGACCCCTTGGTAGATTCCTAGGGTCTGAGAACCCTAGGTGGAAGGCCATTTGGCACCCTTGGGCCTCTACTGCAAGTCTAGGGAGAGTTGTGGACCCCTGGGTAGCTTGCTGGGGTCAGAGGCCCCTTGGTGGAGGGCCAACGGGCACCCTGGGGCCTCTACTGCAAGTCCAGGGAGAGAAGTGGGCCCCTGGGTAGCTTGCTGGGGTCAGAGGCCCCTAGGTGGAGGGCAAGGGGGCTTCCTGGGGCCTCTAGAGCAAGTCCATTGAGAGAGGTGGACCCCTGGGTAGCTAGCTGGGGTCGTAGGCCCCTAGGTGGAATGCCAGGGGGCACCCTGGGGCCTCTACTGCAAGTCCAGGGAGAGTTGTGGACCCCTTGGTAGCTTGCTGGGGTCAGAGGCCCCTAGGGGGAGGGCCAGGGGGCACCCTGGGGCCTCTACTGCAAGTCCAGGGAGAGTTGTGGACCTCTTCGTAGCTTGCTGGGGTTGGAGGCCCCTAGGGGAGGGCCAGGGGGCACCCTGGGACCTATACTGCAAGTCCAGGGAGAGAGGTGGACCCCTGGGTAGCTTGCTGGGGTCAGCCGCCCCTAGGTGGAGGGCCTGGGGGCACCCTGGGGCCTCTACTGCCAGTTCAGGGAGAGTTGTGGACCCCTGGGTAGCTTGCTGGGGTCAGAGGCCCCTGGGTGGAGGGCAAGGGGGCACCCTGGTTCCTATAGTGCAAGTTCAGGGAGAGAGGTGGACCCCTGGGTGGCTTTCTGGGGTCTTAGGCCCCTAGGTGGAGGGCCAGGGGGCACCCTGGGGCCTATACTGCAAGTCCAAGGAGAGAAGTGGACCCCTATGTAGCTTACTGGGGTCAGAGGCCCCTAGGTGGAGGGCGAGGGGGCACCCTGTGGCCTCTACTGCAAGTCCAGGGAAAGTTGTGGACCCCTGGGTAGCTTGCTGGGGTCAGAGGCCCATGGGTGGAGGGCAAGGGGGCACGCTGGGGCCTATACTGCAAGTCCAGGGAGAGAGGTGGACCCCTGGGTAGCTTGATGGGGAATAAAGCCCCTAGGTGGAGGGCCAGGGGGTACCCTAGGGCCTCTACTGCAAGTCCAGGGAGAGAGGTGGAAACCTAGGGAGCTTTCTTGTGTCAGCAGCCCCTAGGTGGAGGGCCTGGGGGCACCCTGGGGCCTATACTGCCAGTCCAGGGAGAGAGGTGGACCCCCTGGGTAGCTTGCTGGGGTCTTAGGCCCTTAGGTGGAGGGCCAGGGGGCACCTTAGGGCCTATACTGCAAGTCCAAGGAGAGATGTGGACCCCTGGGTAGCGTGCTGGGGTCAAAGGCCCCTAGGTGCAGGGCAAGGGGGCACCCTGGGGCCTCTACTGCAAGTCCAGGCAGAGTTGTGGACCCCTGGGTAGCTTGCTGGGGTCAGAGGCCCCTGGGTGGAGGGCAAGGGGGCACCCTGGGGCCTCTACTGCAAGTCCAGGGAGAGAGTTGGATCCCTGGGTAGCTAGCTGGGGTCAGAGGCCCTTAGGTGGAGGGCCAGGGGGCACCCTGGGGCCTCTAGTGCAAGTCCAGGAATAGTTGTGGACCACTTGGTAGATTCCTAGGGTCTGAGAACCCTAGGTGGAGGGCCAGGTGGCACCCTGGGGCCTCTACTGCAAGTCCAGGGAGAGTTGTGGACCCCTGGGTAGCTTGCTGGGGTCAGAGGCCCCTGGGTGGAGGGCAAGGGGGCACCCTGGTTCCTATACTGCAAGTTCAGGAAGAGAGGTGGACCCCTGGGTAGCTTTCTGGGGTCTTAGGCCCCTAGGTGGAGGGCCAGCGGGCACCCTGGGACCTATACTGCAAGTCCAGGGAGAGAGGTGGACCCCTGGGGAGCTTTCTTGTGTCAGCCGCCCCTAGGTGGAGGGCCTGGGGGCACAAAGGGGCCTCTACTGCCAGTCCAGGGAGAGAGGTGGACCCCCTGGGTAGGTTGCTGGGGTCTTAGGCCCCTAGGTGGAGGGCCAGGGGGCACCCTGGGGCCTATACTGCAAGTCCAGGGAGAGAGGTGGACCCCCTGGGTAGCTTGCTGGGGTCAGCCGCCCCTAGGTGGAGGGCCTGGGGGCACCCTGGGGCCTCTACTGCCAGTCCAGGGAGAGTTGTGGACCCCTGGGTAGCTTGCTGGGGTCAGAGGCCCCTGGGTGGAGGGCAAGGGGGCACCCTGGTTCCTATAGTGCAAGTTCAGGGAGAGAGGTGGACCCCTGGGTGGCTTTCTGGGGTCTTAGGCCCCTAGGTGGAGGGCCAGGGGGCACCCTGGGGCCTATACTGCAAGTCCAAGGAGAGAAGTGGACCCCTATGTAGCTTACTGGGGTCAGAGGCCCCTAGGTGGAGGGCGAGGGGGCACCCTGTGGCCTCTACTGCAAGTCCAGGGAAAGTTGTGGACCCCTGGGTAGCTTGCTTAGGTCAGAGGCCCATGGGTGGAGGGCAAGGGGGCACGCTGGGGCCTATACTGCAAGTCCAGGGAGAGAGGTGGACCCCTGGGTAGCTTGATGGGGAATAAAGCCCCTAGGTGGAGGGCCAGGGGGTACCCTAGGGCCTCTACTGCAAGTCCAGGGAGAGAGGTGGAAACCTAGGGAGCTTTCTTGTGTCAGCAGCCCCTAGGTGGAGGGCCTGGGGGCACCCTGGGGCCTATACTGCCAGTCCAGGGAGAGAGGTGGACCCCCTGGGTAGCTTGCTGGGGTCTTAGGCCCTTAGGTGGAGGGCCAGGGGGCACCTTAGGGCCTATACTGCAAGTCCAAGGAGAGATGTGGACCCCTGGGTAGCGTGCTGGGGTCAAAGGCCCCTAGGTGCAGGGCAAGGGGGCACCCTGGGGCCTCTACTGCAAGTTCAGGCAGAGTTGTGGACCCCTGGGTAGCTTGCTGGGGTCAGAGGCCCCTGGGTGGAGGGCAAGGGGGCACCCTGGTTCCTATACTGCAAATTCAGGAAGAGAGGTGGACCCCTGGGTAGCTTTCTGGGGTCTTAGGCCCCTAGGTGGAGGGCCAGGGGGCACCCTGGGGCCTCTACTGCAAGTTCAGGGAAAGTTGTGGACCCCTGGGTAGCTTGCTGGGGTTAGAGGCCCATGGGTGGAGGGCAAGGGGGCACGCTGGGGCCTCTACTGCAAGTCCAGGGAGAGAAGTACACCCCTGGGTAGCTTGCTGGGGAATAAAGCCCCTAGGTAGAGGGCCAGGGGTACCCTGGGGCCTCTACTGCAAGTCCAGGGAGAGAGTTGGATCCCTGGGTAGCTAGCTGGGGTCAGAGGCCCTTAGGTGGAGGGCCAGGGGGCACCCTGGGGCCTCTAGTGCAAGTCCAGGAATAGTTGTGGACCACTTGGTAGATTCCTAGGGTCTGAGAACCCTAGGTGGAGGGCCAGGTGGCACCCTGGGGCCTCTACTGCAAGTCCAGGGAGAGTTGTGGACCCCTGGGTAGCTTGCTGGGGTCAGAGGCCCCTGGGTGGAGGGCAAGGGGGCACCCTGGTTCCTATACTGCAAGTTCAGGAAGAGAGGTGGACCCCTGGGTAGCTTTCTGGGGTCTTAGGCCCCTAGGTGGAGGGCCAGGGGGCACCCTGGGGCCTCTACTGCAAGTACAGGGAAAGTTGTGGACCCCTGGGTAGCTTGCTGGGGTTAGAGGCCCATGGGAGGAGGGCAAGGGGGCACGCTGGGGCCTCTACTGCAAGTCCAGTGAGAGAGTTGGATCCCTGGGTAGCTAGCTGGGGTCAGAGGCCCTTAGGTGGAGGGCCAGGGGGCACCCTGAGGCCTCTAGTGCAAGTCCAGGGATAGTTGTGGACCCCTTGGTAGATTCCTGGGGTCTGAGAACCCTAGGTGGAGGGCCAGGTGGCACCCTTGGGCCTCTACTGCAAGTCTAGGGAGAGTTGTGGACCCCTGGGTAGCTTGCTGGGGTCAGAGGCCCCTTGGTGGAGGGCCAGCGGGCACCCTGGGGCCTCTACTGCAAGTCCAGGGAGAGAAGTGGGCCCCTGGGTAGCTTGCTGGGGTCAGAGGCCCCTAGGTGGAGGGCAAGGGGGCTTCCTGGGGCCTCTAGTGCAAGTCGATTGAGAGAGGTGGACCCCTGGGTAGCTAGCTGGGGTCGTAGGCCCCTAGGTGGAATGCCAGGGGGCACCCTGGGGCCTCTACAGCAAGTCCAGGGAGAGTTGTGGACCCCTTGGTAGCTTGCTGGGGTCAGAGGCCCCTAGGGGGAGGGCCAGGGGGCACCCTGGGGCCTCTACTGCAAGTCCAGGGAGAGTTGTGGACCCCTTCGTAGCTTGCTGGGGTTGGAGGCCCCTAGGGGGAGGGCCAGGGGGCACCCTGGGACCTATACTGCAAGTCCAGGGAGAGAGGTGGACCCCTGGGGAGCTTTCTTGTGTCAGCCGCCCCTAGGTGGAGGGCCTGGGGGCACCCTGGGGCCTCTACTGCCAGTCCAGGGAGAGAGGTGGACCCCCTGGGTAGGTTGCTGGGGTCTTAGGCCCCTAGGTGGAGGGTCAGGGGGCACCCTGGGGCCTATACTGCAAGTCCAGGGAGAGAGGTGGACCCCTAGGTAGCTTGATGGGGTCTTAGGCCCCTAGGTGGAGTGCCAGGGGGCACCCTGGGGCCTATACTGCAAGTGCAGGGAGAGAGGTGGTCCCCTGGGTAGTTTGCTTGGCTGAGAGTGGCCTAGGTGGAGGGCAAGGGGGCACCCTGGGGCCTCTACTGCAAGTTCAGGGAGAGAGGTGGACCCCTGGGTAGCTTGCAGGGGTCAGAAACCCATAGGTGGAGGGCCAGGGGGCACCCTGAGGCCTCTAGTGCAAGTCCAGGGATAGTTGTGGACCCCTTGGTAGATTCCTGGGGTCTGAGAACCCTAGGTGGAGGGCCAGGTGGCACCCTTGGGCCTCTACTGCAAGTCTAGGGAGAGTTGTGGACCCCTGGGTAGCTTGCTGGGGTCAGAGGCCCCTTGGTGGAGGGCCAGCGGGCACCCTGGGGCCTCTACTGCAAGTCCAGGGAGAGAAGTGGGCCCCTGGGTAGCTTGCTGGGGTCAGAGGCCCCTAGGTGGAGGGCAAGGGGGCTTCCTGGGGCCTCTAGTGCAAGTCCATTGAGAGAGGTGGACCCCTGGGTAGCTAGCTGGGGTCGTAGGCCCCTAGGTGGAATGCCAGGGGGCACCCTGGGGCCTCTACAGCAAGTCCAGGGAGAGTTGTGGACCCCTTGGTAGCTTGCTGGGGTCAGAGGCCCCTAGGGGGAGGGCCAGGGGGCACCCTGGGGCCTCTACTGCAAGTCCAGGGAGAGTTGTGGACCCCTTCGTAGCTTGCTGGGGTTGGAGGCCCCTAGGGGGAGGGCCAGGGGGCACCCTGGGACCTATACTGCAAGTCCAGGGAGAGAGGTGGACCCCTGGGGAGCTTTCTTGTGTCAGCCGCCCCTAGGTGGAGGGCCTGGGGGCACCCTGGGGCCTCTACTGCCAGTCCAGGGAGAGAGGTGGACCCCCTGGGTAGGTTGCTGGGGTCTTAGGCCCCTAGGTGGAGGGTCAGGGGGCACCCTGGGGCCTATACTGCAAGTCCAGGGAGAGAGGTGGACCCCTAGGTAGCTTGATGGGGTCTTAGGCCCCTAGGTGGAGTGCCAGGGGGCACCCTGGGGCCTATACTGCAAGTGCAGGGAGAGAGGTGGTCCCCTGGGTAGTTTGCTTGGCTGAGAGTGGCCTAGGTGGAGGGCAAGGGGGCACCCTGGGGCCTCTACTGCAAGTTCAGGGAGAGAGGTGGACCCCTGGGTAGCTTGCAGGGGTCAGAAACCCATAGGTGGAGGGTCAGGGGGCACCCTGGGGCCTCTATTGCAAGTCCAGGGAGAGAGGTGGACCCCTGGGTAGCTTGCTGGGGTCTTAGGCCCCTAGGTGTAGGGCCAGGGGGCACCCTGGGGCCTCTACTGCAAGTCCAGGGAGAGAGGTGGACCCCTGGGTAGCTTTCTGGGGTCCTAGGCCCCTAGGTGGAGGGCCAGGGGCTACCCTAGGGCCTCTACTGCAATTCCAGGGAGAGTTGTGGACCCCTTGGTAGATTGCTTGGGCCAGAGGCCCCTAGGTGGAGGGCCATTGGGCACCCTGGGGCCTCTACTGCAAGTCCAGGGAGAGAGGTGGACCCTTGGGTAGCTTGCTGGGGTCAGAGGCCCCTAGGTGGAGGGCTAGGAGGTACCCTAGGGCCCCTACTGCAAGTCCAGGAAGAGAGTTGGACACCTGGGTAGCTTGCTGGGGTCAGAGGCAACTAGGTGGAGGGCCAGGGGGCACCCTGTGGCCTATCCTGCAAGTCCAGGGAGAGAGGTGGACCCCTGGGTAGCTTGCTGGGTTCTGAAGCCCATAGGTGGAGGGCCAGGGGGTACCCTAGGGCCTCTACTGCAAGTCCAGGGAGAGAGGTGGACCCCTGGGTAGCTTGCTGGTGTCAGAGGCCCCTAGGTGGAGGGCAAGGGGGCACCTTGGGGCCTCTACTGCAAGTCCAGGGAGGGTTGTGGACCCCTGGGTAGCTTGCTGGGGTCAGAGGCCCCTTGGTGGAGGGCCAGCGGGCACCCTGGGGCCTCTACTGCAAGTCCAGGGAGAGAAGTGGGCCCCTGGGTAGCTTGCTGGGGTCAGAGGCCCCTAGGTGGAGGGCAAGGGGGCTTCCTGGGGCCTCTAGTGCAAGTCCATTGAGAGAGGTGGACCCCTGGGTAGCTAGCTGGGGTCGTAGGCCCCTAGGTGGAATGCCAGGGGGCACCCTGGGGCCTCTACAGCAAGTCCAGGGAGAGTTGTGGACCCCTTGGTAGCTTGCTGGGGTCAGAGGCCCCTAGGGGGAGGGCCAGGGGGCACCCTGGGGCCTCTACTGCAAGTCCAGGGAGAGTTGTGGACCCCTTCGTAGCTTGCTGGGGTTGGAGGCCCCTAGGGGGAGGGCCAGGGGGCACCCTGGGACCTATACTGCAAGTCCAGGGAGAGAGGTGGACCCCTGGGGAGCTTTCTTGTGTCAGCCGCCCCTAGGTGGAGGGCCTGGGGGCACCCTGGGGCCTCTACTGCCAGTCCAGGGAGAGAGGTGGACCCCCTGGGTAGGTTGCTGGGGTCTTAGGCCCCTAGGTGGAGGGTCAGGGGGCACCCTGGGGCCTATACTGCAAGTCCAGGGAGAGAGGTGGACCCCTAGGTAGCTTGATGGGGTCTTAGGCCCCTAGGTGGAGTGCCAGGGGGCACCCTGGGGCCTATACTGCAAGTGCAGGGAGAGAGGTGGTCCCCTGGGTAGTTTGCTTGGCTGAGAGTGGCCTAGGTGGAGGGCAAGGGGCACCCTGGGGCCTCTACTGCAAGTTCAGGGAGAGAGGTGGACCCCTGGGTAGCTTGCAGGGGTCAGAAACCCATAGGTGGAGGGTCAGGGGGCACCCTGGGGCCTCTATTGCAAGTCCAGGGAGAGAGGTGGACCCCTGGGTAGCTTGCTGGGGTCTTAGGCCCCTAGGTGTAGGGCCAGGGGGCACCCTGGGGCCTCTACTGCAAGTCCAGGGAGAGAGGTGGACCCCTGGGTAGCTTTCTGGGGTCCTAGGCCCCTAGGTGGAGGGCCAGGGGCTACCCTAGGGCCTCTACTGCAATTCCAGGGAGAGTTGTGGACCCCTTGGTAGATTGCTTGGGCCAGAGGCCCCTAGGTGGAGGGCCATTGGGCACCCTGGGGCCTCTACTGCAAGTCCAGGGAGAGAGGTGGACCCTTGGGTAGCTTGCTGGGGTCAGAGGCCCCTAGGTGGAGGGCTAGGAGGTACCCTAGGGCCCCTACTGCAAGTCCAGGAAGAGAGTTGGACACCTGGGTAGCTTGCTGGGGTCAGAGGCAACTAGGTGGAGGGCCAGGGGGCACCCTGTGGCCTATCCTGCAAGTCCAGGGAGAGAGGTGGACCCCTGGGTAGCTTGCTGGGTTCTGAAGCCCATAGGTGGAGGGCCAGGGGGTACCCTAGGGCCTCTACTGCAAGTCCAGGGAGAGAGGTGGACCCCTGGGTAGCTTGCTGGTGTCAGAGGCCCCTAGGTGGAGGGCAAGGGGGCACCTTGGGGCCTCTACTGCAAGTCCAGGGAGGGTTGTGGACCCCTTGGTAGCTTGCTGGGGTGAGAAGCCCAAAGGTGGAGGGCCAGGGGGTACCCTGGGGCCTCTACTACAAGTCCAGGGAGAAAGCTGGACCCCTGGGTAGCTTGCTGGGGTCAGAGGCCCCTAGGTGGAGGGCCAGGAGGCAACCTGGGGCCTCTACTGTCGTCTAGGGAAAGAGGTGGACCCCTGGGTAGCTTCCTGGGGTCAGAGGCCCCTTGAGTGGAGGGCCAGGGGGCACCCTGGGGCCTCTACTGCAAGTCTAGGGAGAGAGGTGGACCCCTGGGTAGCTTGCTGGGGTCAGATACCTCTAGGTGGAGTTCCATGGGGCACCCTGAGGCCTCTACTGCAAGTCCAGGGAGAGAGGTTAATCCCTTGGTAGCTAGCTGGGGTCAGAGTCCCCTAGCTGGAGAGCCAGGGGGCACCCTGGGGACTCTACTGCAAGTCCAGGGATAGAGGTGGATCCATGCGTAGCTTGATGAGGTCTGAAGCCCATATGTGGAGGGTAAGGGGGTACCCTAGGGCCTCTACTGCAAGTCCAGGGAGAGAGGTGGACCCCTGGGTAGCTAGCTGGGGTCAGAGGCCCTTAGGTGGAGGGCCAGGGGGCACCCTGGGTTGTCTAGTGCAAGTCCAGGGAGAGTTGTGGACCCCTTGGTAGATTCCTAGGGTCTGAGGACCATAGGTGGAGGGCCAGGTGGCACCCTTGGGCCTCTACTGCAAGTCTAGGGAGAGTTGTGGACCCCTGGGTAGCTTGCTAGGGTCAGAGGCCCCTTGGTGGAGGGCCAGCGGGCACCCTGGGGCCTCTACTGCAAGTCCAGGGAGAGAAGTGGGCCCCTGGGTAGCTTGCTGGGGTCAGAGGCCCCTAGGTGGAGGGCCAGGGGGAACCCTGGGGCCTATACTGCAAGTGCAGGGAGAGAGGTGGACCCCTGGGTAGTTTGTTTGGCTGAGAGTGGCCTAGGTGGAGGGCCAAGGGGCACCCAGGGGCCTCTACTGCAAGTCCAGGAAGAGTTGTGGACCCTTGGGTAACTTGCGGGGGTCAGAGGCCCCTGGGTGGATGGCAAGGGGGCACCCTGGGGCCTATACTTCAAGTCCAGGGAGAGAGGTGGACCCCTGGGTAGCTTGCTGGGGTCTTAGGCACTTAGGTGGAGGGCCTGGGGGCACCCTGGGGCCTATACTGCAAGTCCAGGGAGAGAGGTGGACACCTAGGGAGCTTTCTTGTGTCAGCAGCCCCTAGGTGGAGGGCCTGGGGGCACCCTGGGGCCTCTACTGCCAGTCCAGGGAGAGAGGTGGACCCACTGGGTAGCTTGCTGGGGTCTTAGGCCCTTAGGTGGAGGGCCAGGGGGCACCTTAGGGCCTATACTGCAAGTCCAAGGAGAGATGTGGACCCCTGGGTAGCGTGCTGGGGTCAAAGGCCCCTAGGTGCAGGGCAAGGGGGCACCCTGGGGCCTCTACTGCAAGTCCAGGGAGAGTTGTGGACCCCTGGGTAGCTTGCTGGGGTCAGAGGCCCCTGGGTGGAGGTCAAGGGGGCACCCTGGTTCCTATACTGCAAGTTCAGGAAGAGAGGTGGACCCCTGGGTAGCTTTCTGGGGTCTTAGGCCCCTAGGTGGAGGGCCAGGGGGCACCCTGGGGCCTCTACTGCAAGTACAGGGAAAGTTGTGGACCCCTGGGTAGCTTGCTGGGGTTAGAGGCCCATGGGTGGAGGGCAAGGGGGCACGCTGGGGCCTCTACTGCAAGTCCAGGGATAGAAGTACACCCCTGGGTAGCTTGCTGGGGAATAAAGCCCCTAGGTAGAGGGCCAGGGGTACCCTGGGGCCTCTACTGCAAGTCCAGGGAGAGAGGTAAACCCCTGGGTAGCTAGCTGGGGTCAGAGGCCCTTAGGTGGAGGGCCAGGGGGCACCCTGGGGCCTCTAGTGCAAGTCAGGGGAGAGAGGTGGACCCCTGGGTAGATTGCTTGGCTGAGAGTGGCCTAGGTGGAGGGCCAAGGGGCACCCTGGGAACTCTACTGCAAGTCCAGGGAGAGTTGTGGACCCTTGGGTAACTTGTGGGGGTCAGAGGCCCCTGGGTGGAGGGCAAGGGGGCACCCTGGGGCCTTTACTGCAAGTCCAGGGAGAGATATGGACCCCTGGGTAGCTTGCTGGGGTCAGAAGTTCATAGGTGGTGGGCCAGGGGGCACCCTGGGGCCTATTCTGCAAGTCCAGGGAGAGAGGTTGACCCCTGAGTAGCTTCCTGGGGTCAGTGGACCCTAGGTGGAGGGCCAGGTTGCCCCCTGCAGCCTATCCTGCAAGTCCAGTGAGAGAGGTGGACCCCTGGATAGCTTCCTGGGGTAAGAAGCTCCTAGGTGGAGAGCCAGGGGGTACCCTGGGGCCTATACTGCAAGTCCAGGGAGAGGGGTGGATCCCTGGGTAGCTTGATGAGGTCTGAAGCCCATAGGTGGAAGGCAAGGGGGTACCCTAGGGCCTTTAACACAAGTCCAGGAAGAGAGGTGGACCCCTGGGCAGCTTGCTGGTGTCAGAGGCACAAAGGTTGTAGGCCAGGGGGCACCCTGGGGCCTATATTCCCAGTCCAGGGAGAGAGGCTGACCCCTGGGAAGCTTGCTGGCGTCAGAGGCTCCTTGGTGGAGTGCCAGGGGGCTTCCTGGGTTCTCTACTGCAAGTCCAGGGAGAGAGGTGGACCCCTGGGTAGCTTGCTGGGGTCAAAGGCCCCTAGCTGGAGGGCCAGGGGGCACCCTGGGGACTCTACTGCAAGTCCAGGGAGAGAGGTGGACCCCTGGGTAGCTAGCTGGGGTCAGAGGCCCTTAGGTGGAGGGCCAGAGGGCACCCTGGGGCCTCTAGTGCAAGTCAGGGGAAAATTGTGGACCCCTTGGTAGATTCCTAGGGTCTGAGGACCCTAGGTGGAGGGCCAGGGGGCACCCTTGAGCCTCTACTGCAAGTCTAGGGAGAGTTATGGACCCCTGGGTAGCTTGCTGGGGTCAGAGGCCCCTTGGTGGAGTGTCAGCGGGCACCCTGAGGCCTCTACTGCAAGTCCAGGGAGAGAGGTGGGCCCCAGGGTAGCTTGCTGGGTTCAGAGGCCCCTAGGTGGAGGGCAAGGGGGCTTCCTGGGGCCTCTACTGCAAGTCCATTGAGAGAGATGGACCCCTTGGTAGCTTGCTGGGGTCAGAGGCCCCTAGGTGGAGGGCTATGGGGGCACCCTGGGGCCTCTACTGCAAGTCCAGGGAGAGTTGTGGACCCCTGGGTAGCTTGCTGGGGTCTTAGGCCCCTAGGTGGAGGGCCAGTGGGCACCCTGGGGCCTTTACTTCAAGTCCAGGGAGAAAGGTGGACCCCTGGGTAGCTTTCTGGGGTCAGAGGCCCCTAGGTGGAGGGCAAGAGGGCACCCTGGGGCCTTTACTGCAAGTCCAGGGAGAGTTGTGGACTCCTGGGTAGCTTGCTGGGGTCAGAGGCTTCTAGGTGGAGGGTTAGGGGCACCCTGGGGCCTCTACTGCAAGTCCATGGAGAGAGGTGGACCTTTGGGTAGCTTTCTGGGGTCAGAGGCCCCTAGGTGGAGGGCAAGAGGGCACCCTGGGGCCTTTACTGCAAGTCCAGGGAGAGTTGTGGACTCCTGGGTAGCTTGCTGGGGTCAGAGGCTTCTAGGTGGAGGGTTAGGGGCACCCTGGGGCCTCTACTGCAAGTCCATGGAGAGAGGTGGACCTTTGGGTAGATTGCTGAGGTCAGAGGCCCCTAAGTTGAGGGCCAGGAGGTACCCTAGGGCCCCTACTGCAAGTCAAGGTAGAGAGTTCTAGCTCTGGGTAGCTTGCTGGGGTCAGAGGCAACTAGGTGGAGGGCCAGGGGGCACCCTGGGGCCTATCCTGCAAGTCCAGGGAGAGGTGGACCCCTGGGTAGTTTGCTTGGCTGAGAGTGGTCTAGGTGGAGGGCCAAGGGGCACCCTGGGGCCTCTACTGCAAGTCCAGGGAGAGTTGTGGACCCATGGGTAACTTGCGGGGGTCAGAGGCCCCTGGGTGGAGGGCAAGGGGGCACCCTGGGGCCTCTACTGCAGGTCCAGGGAGAGATGTAGACCCCTGGGTAGCTTGCTGGGGTCAGAAGCCCATAGGTGGTGGGCCAGGGGGCAACTTGGGGCCTATTCTGCAAGTCCAGGGAGAGACGTGGACCCCTGGGTAGCTTCCTGGGGTTAGTGGCCCCTAGGTGGTAGGCAAGGTTGCCCCCTGCAGCCTGTCCTGCAAGTCCAGGGAGAGAGGTGGACCCCTGGGTAGCTTCCTGGGGTAAGAGGCCCCTAGGTGGAGGGCAATGGGGAACCTTGGGGCCTATAATGCAAGTCTAGGGAGAGAGGTAGACCCCTGGGTAGCTTGCTGGGGAATAAAGCCCCTAGGTGGAGGGCCAGGGGGTACCCTAGGGCCTCTACTGCAACTCCAGGGAGAGAGGTGGACCCCTGGGTAGCTAGCTGGGGTCAGAGGCCCATGGGTGGAGGGCAAGGCGGCAAGCTGGGGCCTATACTGCAAGTCCAGGGAGAGAGGTGGACCCCTGGGTAGCTTGCTGGGGAATAAAGCCCCTAGGTGGAGGGCCAGGGGGTACCCTAGAGCCTCTACTGCAACTCCAGGGAGAGAGGTGGACCCCTGGGTAGCTAGCTGGGGTCAGAGGCCCTTAGGTGGAGGGTCAGGGGGCACCCTGGGGGCTCTAGTGCAAGTCAAGGGATAGTTGTGGACCCCTTGGTAGATTCCTAGGGTCTGAGGACCCTAGGTGGAGGGCCAGGGGGCACCCTGGGGCCTCTACTTCAAGTCCAGGGAGAAAATTTTACCCCTTGGTAGCTTTCTGGGGTCAGAGGCCCCTAGGTGGAGGGCAAGAGGGCACCCTGGGGCCTTTACTGCAAGTCCAGGGAGAGTTGTGGACCCCTGGGTAGCTTGCTGGGGCCCTAGGCCCCTAGATGTAGGGCCAGGGGGCACCCTGGGGCCTATATGTCAAGTCAAGGGAGATAGGTGGACCCCTGGGTAGCTTGCTGGGGTTTTAGGCACTTAGGTGGAGGGCCTGGTGTCACCCTGGGGCCTATACTGCAAGTCCAGGGAGAGAGGTGGAAACCTGGGTAGCTTGCTAGGGTCAGAGGCCCCTAGGTGGATGGCAAGGGGGTACCCTGGGGCCTCTACTGCAAGTCCAGGGAGAGTTGTGGACCCCTGGGTAACATGCTGGGGTCAGAGGCCTCTATGTGGAGGGCCAGGAGGTACCCGAGGGCCTCTACTGCAAGTCCAGGGAGAGAGGTTTACCCCTGGGGAGCTTTCTTGTGTCAGCCGCCCCTAGGTGGAGGGCCTGGGGGCACCCTGGGGCCTCTACTGTCAGTCCAGGGAGAGAGGTGGACCCCCTGGGTAGCTTGCTGGGGTCTTAGGCCCCTAGGTGGAGGGCCAGGGGGCACCCAAGGGCCTATACTGCAAGTCCATGGAGAGAAGTGGACCCCTGGGTAGCTTGCTGGGGTCAGAGGCCCCTAGGTGGAGGGCAAGGGGGCACCCTTGGGCCTCTACTGCAAGTCCAGGGAGAGTTGTGGACCCCTGGGTAGCTTGCTGGGGTCAGAGGCCCCTAGGTAGAGGGCCAGTGGGTACCCTAGGGCCTCTACTGCAAGTCCAGAGAGAGAGTTGGACCCCTGGGTAGCTAGCTGGGATCAGAGGCCTTTAGGTGGAGGGCCAGGGGGCACCCTGGGACCTCTAGTGCAAGTCCAGGGATAGTTTTGGACCCCTTGGTAGATTCCTAGGGTCTGAGGACCCTAGGTGGAGGGTAAGGGGGTACCCTTGGGTTTCGACTGCAAGTCTAGGTAGATAGTTGGACCCCTGGGTAGCTTGTTGGGGTCAGAGGACCCTAGGTGGAGGGGCAGGGGGCACCCTGGGGCCTATACTGCAAGTCCAGGGAGAGAGGTGGACCCCTGGTTAGCTTGCTGGGGTCAGAGGCCCCTAGGTGGAGGGCCAGGGGGCACCATGGGGCCTATACTGCAAGTCCAGGGAGAGAGGTGGAGCCCTGGGTAGCTTGCTGGGGTCTTGGGCCCCTAGGTGGAGGGCCAGGAGGTACCCTAGGCCCTCTACTGCAAGTCCAGAGAGAGAGGTGGACCCCTGGGTAGCTTGCTGGGGTCAGAAACAACTAGGTGGAGGGCCAGGGGGCACCCTGGGGAAAATCCTGCAAGTCCAGGGATAGAGGTGGACCCCCTGGGTAGCTTGCTGTGGTCTTAGGCCCCTAGGTGGTTCGCCAAGGGGCACCCTGGGGCCTATACTGCCAGTCCATGGAGAGATGTGGACCCCTGAGTAGCTTGCTGGGGTCAGAGGTCCCTAGGTGCAGGGCAAGGGGGCACCCTTGGGCCTCTAGTGCAAGTCCAGGGAGAGTTGTGGACCCTGGGTAGCTTCCTGGGGTAAGAGGCCCCTAGGTGGAGGATAAGGGGAACCTTGGGGCCTATACTGCAAGTCCAGGGAGAGAGGTGGACCCCTGGGTAGCTTTGTGGGGTCAGCGCCCCTAGCTGGAGGGCCAGGGGGTACGCTAGGAACTCTACTGCAAGTCCAGGGAGAGAGGTGAGCCCCTGGGTAGCTTGCTGGCATCAGAGGCTCCTTGGTGGAGGGCCAGGGGGCACCCTGGAGCCTCTGCTGCAAGTCCAGGGAGAGAGGTGGACCCCTGGGTAGCCTCCTGAGGTCATATGCCCCTATGTGGTGGGCAAGGGGGCACCCTGGGGCCTCTTCTGCAAGTCCAGGGAGAGAGGTGGACCCCTGGGTAGCTTGCTGGGGTAAGAAGCCCCTAGGTGGAGGGCCAGGGGGTACCCTGGGGCCTCTACTACAAGTCCAGGGAGAAAGCTGGACCCCTGGGTGGATTGCTGGGGTCAGAGGCCCCTAGGTGGAGGGCCAGGGGGCACCCTGGGGCCTCTACTGCAAGTCAAGGGATAGAGGTGGACCCCTGGGTAGCTTGCTGGGGTCAGAGGCCCCTAGGTGGAGTTCCAGGGGGCACCCTGGGGCCTCTACTGCAAGTCCAGGGAGAGAGGTTAATCCTTGGGTAGCTTGCTGGGGTCAGAGGCCCCTAGGTGGAGGGTAAGGGGGCACCCTTGGGTTTCGACTGCAAGTCTAGGTAGATAGTTGGACCCCTGGGTAGCTTGTTGGGGTCAGAGGACCCTAGGTGGAGGGGCAGGGGGCACCCTGGGGCCTATACTGCAAGTCCAGGGAGAGAGGTGGACCCCTGGTTAGCTTGCTGGGGTCAGAGGCCCCTGGGTTGAGGGCCAGGGGGCACCATGGGGCCTATACTGCAAGTCCAGGGAGAGAGGTGGACCCCTGGGTAGCTTGCTGGGTTCTTAGGCACTTAGGTGGAGGGCCAGGGGGCACCCTGGGGCCTATACTGCAAGTCCAGGGAGAGAGGTGGAACCCTGGGTAGCTTGCTAGGGTCAGAGGCCCCTAGGCGGAGGGCCAGGGGGATTCCTGGGGCCTCTACTGCAAGTCCAGGGAGAGTTTTGGACCTCTGGGTAGCTTGCTGGGGTCTTGGGCCCCTAGGTGGAGGGCTAGGGGGCACCATGGGGCCTATCCTGCAAGTACAAGGATAGAGGTGGACCCCTGGGTAGCTTGCTGGGGTCAGAGGCCCCTAAGTGGAGGGTCAGGAGGTACCCTAGGGCCCCTATTGCAAGTCCAGGGAGAGAGTGGGACCTCTGGGTAGCTTGCTGGGGTCAGAAGCAACTAAGTGGAGGGCCAGGGGGCACCCTTGGGCCTATCCTGCCAGTCCAGGGAGAGAGGTGGACCCCTGGGTAGCTTGCTGGGGTCTGAAGCCCATAGGTGGAGGGCCAGGGGGTACCCTGGGGCCTCTACTGCAAGTCCAGGGAGAAAGGTGGACCCCTGGGTAGCTTGCTGGTGTCAGAGGCCCCTAGGTGGAGGGCCAGGGGGCACCTTGGGGCCTCTACTGCAAGTCAAGGGAGGGTTGTGGACCCCTTGGTAGCTTGCTGGGGTCAGAGGCCCAAAGGTGGAGGGCCAGGGGGCACCCTGGGGCCTATATTGCCAGTCCAGGGAGAGAGGTTGACCCCTGGGTAGCTTGCTGGGGTCTTAGGCCCCTAGGTGGAGGTCCAAGGGGCACCCTGGGGCCTATACTGCAAGTCCAGGGAGAGATTTGGACCCCTGGCTAGCTTGCTGGGGTCAAAGGCCCCTATGTGGTGGGCAAGGGGGCACCCGGGTTCTCTACTACAAGTCCAGGGAGAAAGCTGGACCCCTGGGTAGCTTGCTGGGGTCAGAGGCCCCTAGGTGGAGGGCCAGGGGGCACCCTGGGGCCTCTCCTGCACGTCTAGGGAAAGAGGTGGTCCCCTGTTTAGCTTGCTGGGGTCAGAGGCCCATAGAAGAAGGGCCAAGGGGCTTCCTGGGGCCTCTACTGCAAGTCCAGGAAGAGAGGTGAACTCATGGGTAGCTTGCTGGGGTCAGAGGCCCATAGAAGAAGGGCCAAGGGGCTTCCTGGGGCCTCTACTGCAAGTCCAGGGAGAGAGGTGGACCCCCAGGTAGCTTGCATAGGTCAGAGGCCCCTGGGTGGAGGGCCAGGGGGCACCCTGGGGCCTATACTGCAAGTCCAGGGAGAGAGGTGGACCCCTGGGTTAGCTTGCTGAGGTCTGAAGCCCATAGGTGGAGGGCTAGGGGGTACCCTAGGGCCTCTACTGCAAGTCCAGGGAGAGAGGTGGACCCCTGGGTAGCTTGCTGCGGTCAAAGGCCCCTAGGTGGAGGGCCAGGAGGCACCCTGGGGCCTATCCTGCCAGTCCAGGGAGAGAGGTGGACCCCCTGGGTAGCTTGCTGGGGTCAGTGGCCCCTAGGTGGAGGGCCAGGTTGCCCCCTGCAGCCTATCCTGCAAGTCCAGGGAGAGAGGTGGACCCCTGGGTAGCTTCCTGGGGTAAGAAGCCCCTAGGTGGAGAGCCAGGGGGTACCCTGGGGCCTATACTGCAAGTCCAGGGAGGGTTGTGGACCCATTGGTAGCTTGCTGGGGTCAGAGGCCAAAAGGTGGAGGGCCAGGGGGCACCCTGGGGCCTCTACTGCAAGTCCAGGAAGAGAGGTGGACTCTTGGGTAGCTTTCAGGGGTCAGAGGCCCCTAGGTGGAGGGCCAGGGGGCACCCTGGGGCCTCTACTGCAAGTCCAGGGAGAGAGGTGGACCCCTGGGTAGCTTCCTGAGGTCAGAGGCCCCTAGGTGGAGGGCCACGGGGCACCCTGGGGCCTATCCTGCAGATCCAGGGAGAGAGTTGGATCCCTGGGTAGCTTGCTGGGGTACGAAGCCCCTAGGTGGAGTGCCAGGAGCAACCTGGGGCCTCTACTGCAAGTCCAGGGAGAGAGGTGGACCCCTGGGTAGCTTGCTGGGGTCAGAGGCCCCTAGGTGGAGGGCCAGGGGGCACGCTGGGGCCTCTACTGCAAGTCCAGGGAGAGAGGTGGACCCTTGGGTAGCTTGCTGGGGTCAGAGGCCCCTAGGATGATGGCCAAAGGGCAAACAGGGGCCTCTACTGCAAGTCCAGGGAGAAGGGTGGACCCCTGGGTAGTTTGCTGGGATCAGAGGCCCCTAGGTGGAGGGCCAGGAGGTACCCTAGGGCCCCTGCTGCAAGTCCATGTAGAGAGTTGGACATCTGGGTAGCTTGCTGGGGTCAGGGGCAACTAGGTGGAGGGCCAGGGGGCACCCTGGGGCCTATCCCGCAAGTCCAGGGAGAGAGGTGGACCCCTGGGTAGTTTGCTCGGCTGAGAGTGGCCTAGGTGGAGGGCCAAGGGGCACCCTGGGGCCTCTACTGCAAGTCCAGGGAGAGTTGTGGACCCTTGGGTAACTTGTGGGGGTCAGAGGCCCCTGGGTAGAGAGCAAGGAGGCACCCTGGGGCCTCTACTGCTGGTCCAGGGAAAGTTGTGGACCCCTGGGTAGCTTGCTGGGGTCAGAAGCCCATAGGTGGTGGGTCAGGGGGCAGCTTGGGGCCTATTCTGCAAGTCCAGGGAGAGAGGTTGAACGCTGGGTAGCTTCCTCAGGTCAGTGGCCCCTAGGTGGAGGGCCAGGTTGCCCCCTGCAGCCTGTTCTGCAAGTCCAGGGAGAGAGGTGAACCCCTGGGTAGCTTCCTGGGGTAAGAGGCCAGTAGGTGGAGGGCCAGGGGGCACCCTGGGGCCTCTACTGCAAGTCCAAGGAGAGACATGGACCCCTGGAAAGCTTGCTGGGGACCTAGGCCCCTAGGTGGAGGGCCAGGGTGCACACTGGGGCCTATATTGCCAGTCCAGGGAGAGAGGTTGACCCCTGGGTAGCTTGCTGGGGTCTTAGGCCCCTAGGTGGAGGTCCAAGGGGCACCCTGGGGCCTATACTGCAAGTCCAGGGAGAGATTTGGACCCCTGGTTAGCTTGCTGGGGTCAGAGGCCCCTGGGTGGAGGGCAAGGGGGCACCCTGGGGCCTATACTGCAAGTCCAGGGAGAGAGGTGGAACCCTGGGTGGGTTGCTGGGGTTTAGGCCCCTAGGTGGAGGGCCAGGGGGCACCCTGGGGCCTATACTGCAAGTCCAGGGAGAGAGGTGGACCCCTGGGGAGCTTTCATGTGTCAGCCGCCCCTAGGTGGAGGGCCTGGGGGCACCCTGGGGCCTCTACTGCCAGTCCAGGGAGAGAGGTGGACCCCCTGGGTAGCTTGCTGGGGTCAGAGGCCCCTAGGTGCAGGGCAAGGGGGCACCCTGGGGCCTCTACTGCAAGTCCAGGGAGAGTTGTGGACCCCTGGGTAGCTTGCTGGGGTCAGAGGCCCCTGGGTGGAGGGCAAGGGGGCACCCTGGTTCCTATAGTGCAAGTTCAGGGAGAGAGGTGGACCCCTGGGTGGCTTTCTAGGGTCTTAGGCCCCTAGGTGGAGGGCCAGGGGGCACCCTGGGGCCTATACTGCAAGTCCAAGGAGAGATGTGGACCCCTATGTAGCTTGCTGGGGTCAGAGGCCCCTAGGTGGAGGGCCAGGGGGCACCCTGGGGCCTCTACTGCAAGTCCAGGGAAAGTTGTGGACCCCTGGGTAGCTTGCTGGGGTCAGAGGCCCTTGGGTGGAGGCCAAGGGGGCACGCTGGGGCCTATACTGCAAGTCCAGGGAGAGAGGTGGACCCCTGGGTAGCTTGCTGGGGAATAAAGCCCCTAGGTGGAGGGCCAGGAGGTACCCTAGGGCCTCTACTGCAAGTCCAGGGAGAGAGGTGGACCCCTGGGTAGCTAGCTGGGGTCAGAAGCCCTTACGTGGAGGGCCAGCGGGCACCCTGGGGCCTCTACTGCAAGTCCAGGGAGAGAAGTGGGCCCCTGGGTAGCTTGCTGGGGTCAGAGGCCCCTCGGTGGAGGGCAAGGGGGCTTCCTGGGGCCTCTAGTGCAAGTCCATTGAGAGAGGTGGACCCCTTGGTAGCTAGCTGGGGTCGTTTGCCCCTAGGTGGAATGCCAGGGGGCACCCTGGGGCCTCTACTGCAAGTCCAGGGAGAGTTGTGGACCCCTTGGTCGCTTGCTGGGTTCAGAGGCCCCTAGGGGGAGGGCCAGGGGGCACCCTGGGGCCTTTACTGCAAGTCCAGGGAAAGTTGTGGACCCCTTCGCAGCTTGCTGGGGTCAGAGGCCCCTAGGGGGAGGGCCAGGGGGCACCCTGGGGCCTATACTGCAAGTCCAAGGAGAGATGTGGACTCCTATGTAGCTTACTGGGGTCAGAGGCCCCTAGGTGGAGGGCCAGGGGGCACCCTGTGGCCTCTACTGCAAGTCCAGGGAAAGCTGTGGACCCCTGGGTAGCTTGCTGGGGTCAGAGGCCCATGGGTGGAGGGCAAGGGGGCACGCTGGGGCCTATACTGCAAGTCCAGGGAGAGAGGTGGACCCCTGGGGAGCTTTCTAGTGTCAGCCGCCCCTAGGTGGAGGGCCTGGGGGCACCCTGGAGCCTCTACTGCCAGTCCAGGGAGAGAGGTGGACCCCCTGGGTAGGTTGCTGGGGTCTTAGGCCCCTAGGTGGAGGGCGAGGGGGCACCCTGGGGCCTCTACTGCAAGTCCAGGGAGAGAGGTGGACCCCTGGGGAGCTTTCTTGTGTCAGCCACCCCTAGGTGGAGGGCCTGGGGGCACCCTGGGGCCTCTACTGCCAGTCCAGGGAGAGAGGTGGACCCCCTGGGTAGCTTGCTGGGGTCAGAGGCCCCTAGGTGCAGGGCAAGGGGGCACCCTGGGGCCTCTGTTGCAAGTCCAGGGAGAGAGGTGGACCCCTGGGTAGCTTCCTGGGGTAAGAGGCCCCTAAGTGGAGGGCCAGGGGGCACCTTGGGGCCTATACTGCAAGTCCAGGGAGAGGAGTGGATCCCTGGGTAGCTTGATGAGGTCTTAAGCCCATAGGTGGAGGGCAAGGGGGTACCCTAGGGCCTTTAACGCAAGTCCAGGAAGAGAGGTGGACCCCTGTGTAGCTTGCTGGGGTCAGAGGCCCTTGGGTGGAGGGCAAGGGGGCACCCTGGGGCCTATACTGCCAGTCCAGGGAGATAAATGGACCCCTGGGTAGCTTGCTGGGGTCTTAGGCCCCTAGGGGGAGGGCAAGGGGGTACCCTAGGGCCTTTAACGCAAGTTCAGGAAGAGAGGTGGACCCCTGGGTAGCTTGCTGGTGTCAGAGGCACAAAGGTGGAGGGCCAGGGGGCACCCTGGGGCCTATATTCCCAGTCCAGGGAGAGAGGTTGACCCCTGGGAAGCTTGCTGGCGTCAGAGGCTCATTGGTGGAATGCCAGGGGGCTTCCTGGGTTCTCTACTGCAAGTTCAGGGAGAGAGGTGGACCCCTGGGTAGCTTGCTGGGGTCAAAGGCCCCTAGCTGGAGGGCCAGGGGGCACCCTGGGGACTCTACTGCAAGTCCAGGGAGAGAGGTGGACCCCTGGGTAGCTTGCTGGGGACTAAAGCCCCTAGGTGGAGGGCCAGGGGCTACCCTAGGGCCTCTACTGCAATTCCAGGGAGAGATGTGGTCCCCTTGGTAGATTGCTTGGGTCAGAGGCCCCTAGGTGGAGGGCCAGGGGGCACCCTTGGGCCTCTACTGCAAGTCTAGGGAGAGATGTGGACCCCTGGTTAGCTTGCTGGGGTCAGAGGCCCCTAAGTGGAGGGCCAGCAGGCACCCTGGGGCCTCTTCTGCAAGTCCAGGGAGAGAGGTGGACCCCTGGGTAGCTTGCTGGGGTAAGAAGAACCTAGGTGGAGGGTCAGGGGGTACCCTGGGACCTATACTGCCAGTCCAGGGAGAGAGGTGGACCCCTGTGTAGCTTGCTGTGGTCTTAGGCCCCTAGGATGAGTGCCAGGTGGCACCCTGGGGCCTATACTGCAAGTGCAGGGAGAGAGGTGGACCCCCTGGGTAGCTTGCTGGGGTCTTAGGCCCTTAGGTGGAGGGCCAGGGGGCACCTTAGGGCCTATACTGCAAGTCCAAGGAGAGATGTGGACCCCTGGGTAGCTTGCTGGGGTCAGAGGCCCCTAGGTGCAGGGCAAGGGGGCACCCTGGGGCCTCAACTGCAAGTCCAGGGAGAGTTGTGGACCCCTGGGTAGCTTGCTGGGGTCAGAGGCCCCTGGGTGGAGGGCAAGGGGGCACCCTGGTTCCTTTACTGCAAGTTCAGGAAGAGAGGTGGACCCCTGGGTAGCTTTCTGGGGTCTTAGGCCCCTAGGTGGAGGGCCAGGGGGCACCCTGGGGCCTATACTGCAAGTCCAAGGAGAGATGTGGACCCCTATGTAGCTTGCTGGGGTCAGAGGCCCCTAGGTGGAGGGCCAGGGGGCACCGTGGGGCCTCTACTGCAAGTACAGGGAAAGTTGTGGACCCCTGGGTAGCTTGCTGGGGTTAGAGGCCCATGGGTGAAGGGCAAGGGGGCACGCTGGGGCCTCTACTGCAAGTCCAGGGAGAGAAGTACACCCCTGGGTAGCTTGCTGGGAAATAAAGCCCCTAGGTAGAGGGCCAGGGGTACCCTGGGGCCTCTACTGCAAGTCCAGGGAGAGAGTTGTACCCCTGGGTAGCTAGCTGGGGTCAGAGACCCTTAGGTGGAGGGCCAGGGGGCACCCTGGGGCCTCTAGTGCAAGTCCAGGGATAGTTGTGGACCCCTTGGTAGATTCCTATGGTCTGAGGACCCTAGGTGGAGGGCCAGGTGGCACCCTTGGGCCTCTACTGCAAGTCTAGGGAGAGTTGTGGACCCCTGGGTAGCTTGCTGGGGTCAGAGGCCCCTTGGTGGAGGGCCAGCGGGCACCCTGGGGCCTCTACTGCAAGTCCCGGAGAGAAGTGCGCCCCTGGGTAGCTTGCTGGGGTCAGAGGCCCCTAGGTGGAGGACAAGGGGGCTTCCTGGGGCCTCTAGTGCAAGTCCATTGAGAGAGGTGGACCCCTGGGTTGCTTGCTGGGTTCTTAGGCACTTAGGTGGAGGGCCAGGGGGCACCCTGGGGTATATAGTGCAAGTCCAGGGAGAGAGGTGGACCCCTTGGTAGATTCCTATGGTCTGAGGACCCTAGGCGGAGGGCCAGGGGGATCCCTGGGGCCTCTACTGCAAGTCCAGGGAGAGTTGTGGACCCCTGGGTAGCTTGCTGGGGTCTTAGGCCCCTAGGTGGAGGGCCAGTGGGCAGCCTGGGGCCTATACTTCAAGTCCAGGGAGAAAGGTAGACCCCTGGGTAGCTTGCTGGGGTCAGAGGCCCCTAGGTGGAGGGCTAGGGGGCACCATGGGGCCTATCCTGCAAGTACAAGGATAGAGGAGGACCCCTGGGTAGCTTGCTGGGGTCAGAGGCCCCTATGTGGAGGGCCAGGAGGTACCCTAGGGCCCCTATTGCAAGTCCAGGGAGAGAGTGGGACCCCTGGGTAGCTTATTGGGGTCAGAGGCAACTAAGTGGAGGGCCAGGGGGCACCCTGGGGCCTATCCTGCCAGTCCAGGGAGAGAGGTGGACCCCCTGGGTAGCTTGCTGGGGTCAGTGGCCCCTAGGTGGAGGGCCAGGTTGCCCCCTGCAGCCTATCCTGCAAGTCCAGGGAGAGAGGTGGACCCCTGGGTAGCTTCCTGGGGTAAGAAGCCCCTAGGTGGAGAGCCAGGGGGTACCCTGGGGCCTATACTGCAAGTCCAGGGAGAGGGGTGGATCCCTGGGTAGCTTGATGAGGTCTGAAGCTCATAGGTGAAAGGCAAGGGGGTACCTTAGGGCCTTTAACACAAGTCCAGGAAGAGAGGTAGACCCCTGGGTAGCTTGCTGGTGTCAGAGGCACAAAGGTGTAGGGCCAGAGGGCACCCTGGGGCCTATATTCCCAGTCCAGGGAGAGAGGTTGACCCCTGGGAAGCTTGCTGGCGTCAGAGGCTCCTTGGTGGAGTGCCAGGGGGCTTCCTGGGTTCTCTACTGCAAGTCCAGGGAGAGAGGTGGACCCCTGGGTAGCTTGCTGGGGTCAAAGGCCCCTAGCTGGAGGGCCAGGGGGCACCCTGGGGACTCTACTGCAAGTCCAGGGAGAGAGGTGGACCCCTGGGTAGCTTGCTGGGGACTAAAGCCCTTAGGTGGAGGGCCAGGGGCTACCCTAGGGCCTCTACTGCAATTCCAGGGAGAGTTTTGGTCCCCTTGGTAGATTGCTAGGGCCACAGGCCCCTAGGTGGAGGGCCAGGGGGCACCCTTGGGCCTCTACTGCAAGTCTAGGGAGAGATGTGGACCCCTGGGTAGCTTGCTGGGGTCAGAGGCCCCTAAGTGGAGGGCCAGTAGGCACCCTGGTGCCTCTTCTGCAAGTCCAGGGAGAGTTTTGGACCTCTGGGAAGCTTGCTGGGGTAAGAAGAACCTAGGTGAAGGGTCAGGGGGTACCCTGGGGCCTATACTGCCAGTCCAGGGCGAGAGGTGGACCCCTGTGTAGCTTGCTGGGGTCTTGGGCCCCTAGGTGGAGTGCCAGGGGGCACCCTGGGGCCTATACTGCAAGTGCAGAGAGAGAGGTTGACCCCTGGGTAGTTTGTTTGGCTGAGAGTGGCCTAGGTGGAGGGCCAAGGGGCACCCAGGGGCCTCTACTGCAAGTCCAGGGAGAGAGGTGGACCCCTGGGTAGCTTGCAAGGGTCAGAAACCCATAGGTGGAGGGTCAGGGGGCACCCTGGGGCCTCTACTGCAAGTCCAGGGAGAGAGGTGGACCCCTGGGTAGCTTGCTGGGGTCAGAAGCCCATAGGTGGTGAGACAGGGGGCACCCTGGGGCCTCTACTGCAAGTCCAGGGAGAGAGGTGGACCCCTTGGTAGCTTGCTGGTGTCAGAAGCCCATATGTGGATGGCCTGGGGGCACCTTGGGGCCTCTTCTGCAAGTCCAGGGAGAGAAGTGGACCCCTGGGTAGCTAGCTGGGGTCAGAGGCCCTTAGGTGGAGGGCCAGGGGGCACCCTGGGGCCTTAAGTGCAAGTCAGGGGAAAATTGTGGACCCCTTGGTAGATTCCTAGGGTCTGAGGACCCTAGGTGGAGGGCCAGGGGGCACCCTTGAGCCTCTACTGCAAGTCTAGGGAGAGTTATGGACCCCTGGGTAGCTTGCTGGGGTCAGAGGCCCCTTGGTGGAGTGTCAGCGGGCACCCTGGGGCCTCTACTGCAAGTCCAGGGAGAGAGGTGGGCCCCTGGGTAGCTTGCTGGGTTCAGAGGCCCCTAGGTGGAGGGCAAGGGGGCTTCCTGGGGCCTCTACTGCAAGTCCATTGAGAGAGATGGACCCCTTGGTAGCTTGCTGGGGTCAGAGGCCCCTAGGTGGAGGGCTAGGGGGCACCCTGGGGCCTCTACTGCAAGTCCAGGGAGAGTTGTGGACCCCTGGGTAGCTTGCTGGGGTCTTAGGCCCCTAGGTGGAGGGCCAGTGGGCACCCTGGGGCCTTTACTTCAATTACAGGGAGAAAGGTGGACCCCTGGGTAGCTTTCTGGGGTCAGAGGCCCCTAGGTGGAGGGCAAGAGGGCACCCTGGGGCCTCTACTGCAAGTCCATGGAGAGAGGTGGACCTTTGGGTAGATTGCTGAGGTCAGAGGCCCCTAGGTGGAGGGCAAAAGGGCAACCAGGGGTCTCTACTGCAAGTCCAGGGAGAAAGGTGGACCCTGGGTAGCTTGCTGGGATCAGAGGCCCCTAAGTTGAGGGCCAGGAGGTACCCTAGGGCCCCTACTGCAAGTCAAGGTAGAGAGTTGGAGCTCTGGGTAGCTTGCTGGGGTCAGAGGCAACTAGGTGGAGGGCCAGGGGGCACCCTGGGGCCTATCCTGCAAGTCCAGGGAGAGAGGTGGACCCCTGGGTAGTTTGCTTGGCTGAGAGTGGTCTAGGTGGAGGGCCAAGGGGCACCCTGGGGCCTCTACTGCAAGTCCAGGGAGAGTTGTGGACCCATGGGTAACTTGCGGGGGTCAGAGGCCCCTGGGTGGAGGGCAAGGGGGCACCCTGGGGCCTCTACTGCAGGTCCAGGGAGAGATGTAGACCCCTGGGTAGCTTGCTGGGGTCAGAAGCCCATAGGTGGTGGGCCAGGGGGCAACTTGGGGCCTATTCTGCAAGTCCAGGGAGAGAGGTGGACCCCTGGGTAGCTTCCTGGGGTTAGTGGCCCCTAGGTGGTAGGCAAGGTTGCCCCCTGCAGCCTGTCCTGCAAGTCCAGGGAGAGAGGTGGACCCCTGGGTAGCTTCCTGGGGTAAGAGGCCCCTAGGTGGAGGGCAATGGGGAACCTTGGGGCCTATAATGCAAGTCTAGGGAGAGAGGTAGACCCCTGGGTAGCTTGCTGGGGAATAAAGCCCCTAGGTGGAGGGCCAGGGGGTACCCTAGGGCCTCTACTGCAACTCCAGGGAGAGAGGTGGACCCCTGGGTAGCTAGCTGGGGTCAGAGGCCCATGGGTGGAGGGCAAGGCGGCAAGCTGGGGCCTATACTGCAAGTCCAGGGAGAGAGGTGGACCCCTGGGTAGCTTGCTGGGGAATAAAGCCCCTAGGTGGAGGGCCAGGGGGTACCCTAGAGCCTCTACTGCAACTCCAGGGAGAGAGGTGGACCCCTGGGTAGCTAGCTGGGGTCAGAGGCCCTTAGGTGGAGGGCCAGGGGGCACCCTGGGGCCTCTACTTCAAGTCCAGGGAGAAAGGTGGACCCCTTGGTAGCTTTCTGGGGTCAGAGGCCCCTAGGTGGAGGGCAAGAGGGCACCCTGGGGCCTTTACTGCAAGTCCAGGGAGAGTTGTGGACCCCTGGGTAGCTTGCTGGGGCCCTAGGCCCCTAGATGTAGGGCCAGGGGGCACCCTGGGGCCTATATGTCAAGTCAAGGGAGATAGGTGGACCCCTGGGTAGCTTGCTGGGGTTTTAGGCACTTAGGTGGAGGGCCTGGGGGCACCCTGGGGCCTATACTGCAAGTCCAGGGAGAGAGGTGGAAACCTGGGTAGCTTGCTAGGGTCAGAGGCCTCTATGTGGAGGGCCAGGAGGTACCCGAGGGCCTCTACTGCAAGTCCAGGGAGAGAGGTGGACCCCTGGGGAGCTTTCTTGTGTCAGCCGCCCCTAGGTGGAGGGCCTGGGGGCACCCTGGGGCCTCTACTGTCAGTCCAGGGAGAGAGGTGGACCCCCTGGGTAGCTTGCTGGGGTCTTAGGCCCCTAGGTGGAGGGCCAGGGGGCACCCAAGGGCCTATACTGCAAGTCCATGGAGAGAAGTGGACGCCTGGGTAGCTTGCTGGATTCAGAGGCCGCTAGGTGCAGGGCAAGGGGGCACCCTGGGGCCTCTACTGCAAGTCCAGGGAGAGTTGTGGACCCCTGGGTAGCTTGCTGGGGTCAGAGGCCCCTGAGTGGAGGGCAAGGGGGCACCCTGGGGCCTATACTGCAAGTCCAGGTAGAGAGGTGGACCCCTGGGTAGCTTGCAGGGGTCAGAGGCCCCTAGGTGGAATGCCAGGGGGCACCCTCGGGCCTATACTGCAAGTCCAAGGAGAGATGTGGACCCCTATGTAGCTTGCTGGGGTGAGAGGCCCCTAGGTGGAGGGCCAGGGGGCACCCTGGGCCCTCTACTGCAAGTCCAGGGAGAGTTGTGGACCCCTGGGTAGCTTGCTGGGGTCAGAGGCCCATGGGTGGAGGGCAAGGCGGCACGCTGGGGCCTATACTGCAAGTCCAGAAAGAGAGGTGGACCCCTGGGTAGCTTGATGGGGAATAAAGCCCCTAGGTGGAGCTCCAGGGGTACCCTAGGGCCTCTACTGCAAGTCCAGGGAGAGAGGTGGAACCCTGGATAGCTAGCTGGAGTCAGAGGCCCTTAGGTGAAGGGTTAGGGGGCACCCTGGGGCCTCTAGTGCAAGTCCAGGGATAGTTGTGGACCCCGTGGTAGATTCCTAGGGTCTGAGGACCCCAGGTGGAGGGCCAAGGGGCACCCTTGGGCCTATACTGCAACTCCAGGGAGAGAGGTGGACCCCTGGGTAGCTAGCTGGGGTCAGAGGCCCTTAGGTGGAGGGCCAGGGGGCACCCTGGGGCCTCTACTTCAAGTCCAGGGAGAAAGGTGGACCCCTTGGTAGCTTTCTGGGGTCAGAGGCCCCTAGGTGGAGGGCAAGAGGGCACCCTGGGGCCTTTACTGCAAGTCCAGGGAGAGTTGTGGACCCCTGGGTAGCTTGCTGGGGCCCTAGGCCCCTAGATGTAGGGCCAGGGGGCACCCTGGGGCCTATATGTCAAGTCAAGGGAGATAGGTGGACCCCTGGGTAGCTTGCTGGGGTTTTAGGCACTTAGGTGGAGGGCCTGGGGGCACCCTGGGGCCTATACTGCAAGTCCAGGGAGAGAGGTGGAAACCTGGGTAGCTTGCTAGGGTCAGAGGCCTCTATGTGGAGGGCCAGGAGGTACCCGAGGGCCTCTACTGCAAGTCCAGGGAGAGAGGTGGACCCCTGGGGAGCTTTCTTGTGTCAGCCGCCCCTAGGTGGAGGGCCTGGGGGCACCCTGGGGCCTCTACTGTCAGTCCAGGGAGAGAGGTGGACCCCCTGGGTAGCTTGCTGGGGTCTTAGGCCCCTAGGTGGAGGGCCAGGGGGCACCCAAGGGCCTATACTGCAAGTCCATGGAGAGAAGTGGACGCCTGGGTAGCTTGCTGGATTCAGAGGCCGCTAGGTGCAGGGCAAGGGGGCACCCTGGGGCCTCTACTGCAAGTCCAGGGAGAGTTGTGGACCCCTGGGTAGCTTGCTGGGGTCAGAGGCCCCTGAGTGGAGGGCAAGGGGGCACCCTGGGGCCTATACTGCAAGTCCAGGTAGAGAGGTGGACCCCTGGGTAGCTTGCAGGGGTCAGAGGCCCCTAGGTGGAATGCCAGGGGGCACCCTCGGGCCTATACTGCAAGTCCAAGGAGAGATGTGGACCCCTATGTAGCTTGCTGGGGTGAGAGGCCCCTAGGTGGAGGGCCAGGGGGCACCCTGGGCCCTCTACTGCAAGTCCAGGGAGAGTTGTGGACCCCTGGGTAGCTTGCTGGGGTCAGAGGCCCATGGGTGGAGGGCAAGGCGGCACGCTGGGGCCTATACTGCAAGTCCAGAAAGAGAGGTGGACCCCTGGGTAGCTTGATGGGGAATAAAGCCCCTAGGTGGAGCTCCAGGGGTACCCTAGGGCCTCTACTGCAAGTCCAGGGAGAGAGGTGGAACCCTGGATAGCTAGCTGGAGTCAGAGGCCCTTAGGTGAAGGGTTAGGGGGCACCCTGGGGCCTCTAGTGCAAGTCCAGGGATAGTTGTGGACCCCGTGGTAGATTCCTAGGGTCTGAGGACCCCAGGTGGAGGGCCAAGGGGCACCCTTGGGCCTATACTGCAAGTCCTTTGAGAGAGGTGGACCCCTGGGTAGCTTGCTGGGGTCAGAGGCCCCTAGGTGGAGGGCCAGGGGGCACCCTGGGGCCTCTACTGCAAGTCCAGGGAGAGTTGTGGACCCCTGGGTAGCTTGTTGGGGTCTTAGGCTCTAGGTGGAGGGCTAGTGGGCAACCTGAGGCCTATACTTCAAGTACAGGGTGAGTTGTGGACCCCTGGGTAGCTTGCTGGGATCTTAGGCCCCTAGGTTGAGGGCCAGGGGGCACCCTGGGTCCTATACTGCAAGTCCAGGGAGAGAGGTGGACCCCTGGGTAGCTTGCTGGGGTCAGAGGCCCTTAGGTGGCGGGCCAAGGGGCACCCTGGGACTTCTACTGCAAGTCCAGGGAGAGTTGTGGACCCCTGTGTAGCTTGCTGGGGTCTTAGGCCCCTAGGTGGAAGGCCAATGGGCACCCTGGGTCCTCTACTGCAAGTCCAGGGAGAGTTGTGGACCCCTGTGTAGCTTGCTGGGGTCTTAGGCCCCTATGTGGAAGGCCAATGGGCACCCTGGGTCCTCTACTGCAAGTCCAGGGAGTGTTGTGTACACCTGGGTAGCTTGCTGGGGTCAGAGACCCCTAGGTGGAGGGTAAAGAGGTACGCTAGGGCCTCTACTGCAAGTCCAGGGAGAGAGGTGGACCCCTGGGTAGCTTGCTGGGGTCAGAGGCAACAAGGTGGAGGGCCAGGGGTCACCCTGGGGCCTATCCTGCATACCGAGGGAGAAAGGTGGACCCCTGGGGAGCTTTCTTTTGTCAGAGGCCCCTAGGTGGAGGGACTGGAGGCACCCTGGGGCCTCTGCTGCCAGTGCAGGGAGAGAGGTGGACCCCCTGGGTAGCTTGCTGGGGTTTAGGCCCCTAGGTTGAGGGCCAGGGGGCACCCTAGGGCCTATACATCAAGTCAAGGGAGAGAGGTGGCCCCTGGGTAGCTTGCTGGGGCCTTAGGCACTTAGGTGGAGGGCCAGGGGGCACCTTGGGGCCTATCCTGCAAGTCCAGGGAGAGAGGTGGACCCCTGGGTAGATTGCTTGGCTGAGAGTGGCCTAGGTGGAGGGCCAAGGGGCACCCTGGGAACTCTACAGAAAGTCCAGGGAGAGTTGTGGACCCTTGGGTAACTTGTGGGGGTCAGAGGCCCCTGGGTGGAGGGCAAGGGGGCACCCTGGGGCCTCTACTGCAAGTCCAGGGAGAGATATGGACCCCTGGGTAGCTTGCTGGGGTCAGACGCCCATAGGTAGTTGGCCATGGGGCACCCTGGGGCCTATTCTGCAAGTCCAGGGAGAGAGGTTGACCCCTGAGTAGCTTCCTGGGGTCAGTGGCCCCTAGGTGGAGGGCCAGGTTGCCCCCTGCAGCCTATCCTGCAAGTCCAGGGAGAGAGGTGGACCCCTGGGTAGCTTCCTGGGGTAAGACGCCCCTAGGTGGAGAGTCAGGGGGTACCCTGGGGCCTATACTGCAAGTCCAGGGAGAGGGGTGGATCCCTGGGTAGCTTGATGAGGTCTGAAGCACATAGGTGGAGGGCAAGGGGGTACCCTAGGGCCTTTAACGCAAGTCCAGGAAGAGAGGTGGACCCCTGGGTAGCTTGCTGGTGTCAGAGGCACAAAGGTGGAGGGCCAGGGGGCACCCTGGGGCCTATATTCCCAGTCCAGGGAGAGAGGTTAACCCCTGGGAAGCTTGCTGGCGTCAGAGGCTCCTTGGTGGAGTGCCAGGGGGCTTCCTGGGTTCTCTACTGCAAGTCCAGGGAGAGAGGTGGACCCCTGGGTATCTTGCTGGGGTCAAAGGCCCCTAGCTGGAGGGCCAGGGGGCACCCTGGGGACTCTACTGCAAGTCCAGGGAGAGAGGTGGACCCCTGGGTAGCTTGCTTGGGACTAAAGCCCCTAGGTGGAGGGCCAGGGGCTACCCTAGGGCCTCTACTGCAATTCCAGGGAGAGTTGTGGTCCCCTGGGTAGCTTGCTGGGGTCAGAGGCCCCTAAGTGGAGGGCCAGCGGGCACCCTGGGGCCTCTTCTGCAAGTCCAGGGAGAGAGGTGGACCCCTGGGTAGCTTGCTGGGGTAAGAGGAACCTAGGTGAAGGGTCAGGGGGTACCCTGGGGCCTATACTGCCAGTCCAGGGAGAGAGGTGGACCCCTGTGTAGGTTGCTGGGGTCTTAGGCCCCTAGGTGGAGTGCCAGGGGGCACCCTGGGGCCTATACTGCAAGTGCAGGGAGAGAGGTGGACCCCTGGGTAGTTTGTTTGGCTGAGAGTGGCCTAGGTGGAGGGCCAAGGGGCACCCAGGGGCCTCTACTGCAAGTCCAGGGAGAGTTGTGGACCCTTGGGTAACTTGCGGGGGTCAGAGGCCCCTGGGTGGATGGCAAGGGGGCACCCTGGGGCCTATACTTCAAGTCCAGGGAGAGTTGTGGACCCCTGTGTAGCTTGCTGGGGTCTTAGGCCCCTAGGTGGAGGGCCAGTGGGCACCTTGGGGCCTATACTTCAAGTCCAGGGAGAAAGGTGGACCACTGGGAAGCTTTCTGGGGTCAGAGGCCACTAGGTGGAGGGCAAGGGGTCACCCTTGGGCCTCTACTGCAAGTCCAGGGAGAGTTGTGGACGCCCTGGGTAGCTTGCTGAGGTCTTAGGCCATTAGGTGGAGGGCCAGGGGGCACCTTATGGCCTATACTGCAAGTCCAAGGAGAGATGTTGACCCCTGGGTAACTTGCTGGGATCAGAGGCCCCTAGGTGCATGGCAAGGGGGCACCCTGGGGCCCCCACTGCAAGTCCAGGGAGAGTTGTGGACCCCTGGGTAGCTTGCTGGGGTCAGAGGCCCCTGGGTGGAGGGCAAGGGGGCACCCTGGTTCCTATACTGCAAGTTCAGGAAGAGAGGTGGACCCCTGGGTAGCTTTCTGGGGTCTAAGGCCACTAGGTGGAGGGCCAGGGGGCACCCTGGGGCCTATACTGCAAGTCCAAGGAGAGATGTGAACCCCTATGTAGCTTGCTGGGGTCAGAGGCCCCTAGGTGGAGGGCCAGGGGGCACCCTGGGGCCTCTACTGCAAGTCCAGGGAGAGAAGAAGACCCCTGGATAGCTTGCTGGGGAATAAAGCCCCTAGGTAGAGGGCCAGGGGTACCCTGGGGCCTCTACTGCAAGTCCAGGGATAGTTGTGGACTCCTTGGTAGATTCCTAGGGTCTGAGGACCCTAGGTGGAGGGCCAGGGGGCACCCTGGGGCATCTAGTGTAAGTCCAGGGATAGTTTTGGACCCCTTGGTAGATTCCTAGGGTCTGAGGACCCTAGGTGGAGGGCCAGGGGGCACCCTTGGGCCTCTACTGCAAGTCTAGAAGAGTTTTGGACCCCTGGGTCGCTTGCTGGGGTCAGAGGCCCCTAGGTGGAGGGCCAGCGGGCACCCTGGGGCCTCTACTGCAAGTCCAGGGAGAGAGGTGGGCCCCTGGTTAGCTTGCTGGGGTAAGAGGCCCCTAGGTGGAGGGCAAGGGGGCTTGCTGTGGACTCTACTGCAAGTCCATTGAGAGATGTTGACACCTGGGTAGCTTGCTGGGGTCAGAGGCCCCTAGGTGCAGGGCAAGGGGGCACCCTAGGGCCCCCACTGCAAGTCCAGGGAGAGTTGTGGACCCCTGGGTAGCTTGCTGGGGTCAGAGGCCCCTGGGTGGAGGGCAAGGGGGCACCCTGGTTCCTATACTTCAAGTCAAGGGAGAGAGGTGGACCCCTGGGTAGCTTGCTTGGATCTTGGGCCCCTAGGTGGATGGCCAGGGGGCACACTGGGGCCTATACTGCAAGACCAGGGAGAGATGTGGACCCCTGGGTAGCTTGCTGGGGTCAGAGGCCCATTAGGTGGAGGGCCACGGGGCAACCTGCGGCCTCTACTGCAAGTCCAGGGAGAGTTGTGGACCCCTGTGTAGCTTGCTGGGGTCTTAGGCCCCTAGGTGGAGGGCCAGTGGGCACCTTGGGGCCTATACTTCAAGTCCAGGGAGAAAGGTGGACCACTGGGAAGCTTTCTGGGGTCAGAGGCCACTAGGTGGAGGGCAAGGGGTCACCCTTGGGCCTCTACTGCAAGTCCAGGGAGAGTTGTGGACCCCTGGGTAGCTTGCTGGGGTCAGAGGCCCCTAGGTAGAGGGCCAGTGGGTACCCTAGGGCCTCTACTGCAAGTCCAGAGAGAGAGTTGGACCCCTGGGTAGCTAGCTGGGATCAGAGGCCTTTAGGTGGAGGGCCAGGGGGCACCCTGGGGCCTCTAGTGCAAGTCCAGGGATAGTTTTGGACCCCTTTGTAGATTCCTAGGGTCTGAGGACCCTAGGTGGAGGGCAAGGGGGCTTCCTGTGGACTCTACTGCAAGTCCATTGAGAGATGTTGACCCCTGGGTAGCTAGCTGGGGTCAGAGGCCCCTAGGTGCAGGGCAAGGGGGCACCCTGGGGCCCCCACTGCAAGTCCAGGGAGAGTTGTGGACCCCTGGGTAGCTCGCTGGGGTCAGAGGCCCCTGGGAGGAGGGCCAGGGGGCACCCTTGGGCCTCTACTGCAAGTCTAGAAGAGTTTTGGACCCCTGGGTCGCTTGCTGGGGTCAGAGGCCCCTAGGTGGAGGGCCAGCGGGCACTCTGTGGCCTTTACTGCAAGTCCAGGGAGAGAGGTGGGCCCCTGGGTAGCTTGCTGGGGTAAGAGGCCCCTAGGTGGAGGGCAAGGGGGCTTCCTGTGGACTCTACTGCAAGTCCATTGAGAGATGTTGACCCCTGGGTAGCTTGCTGGGGTCAGAGGCCCCTAGGTGCAGGGCAAGGGGGCACCCTGGGGCCCCCACTGTAAGTCCAGGGAGAGTTGTGGACCCCTGGGTAGCTCGCTGGGGTCAGAGGCCCCTGGGTGGAGGGCAAGGGGGCACCCTGGTTCCTATACTTCAAGTCAAGGGAGAGAGGTGGACCCCTGGATAGCTTGCTTGGATCTTGGGCCCCTAGGTGGATGGCCAGGGGGCACCCTGGGGCCTATACTGCAAGTCCAGGGAGAGATGTGGACCCCTGGGTAGCTTGCTGGGGTCAGAGGCCCATTAGGTGGAGGGCCAAGGGGCACCCTGCGGCCTCTACTGCAAGTCCAGGGAGAGTTGTGGACCCCTGTGTAGCTTGCTGGGGTCTTAGGCCCCTAGGTGGAGGGCCAGTGGGCACTCTGGGGCCTATACTTCAAGTCCAGGGAGAAAGGTGGACCACTGGGAAGCTTTCTGGTGTCAGAGGCCCCTAGGTGTAGGGCCAGTAGGTACCCTAGGGCCTCTACTGCATGTCCAGGGAGAGAGGTGGACCCCTGGGTAGCTTGCTGGGGTCAGAGGCCCCTAGGTGTAGGGCCAGGAGGTACCCTAGGGCCTCTACTGCAAGTCCAGGGAGAGAGGTGGACCCCTGGGTAGCTTGCTGGGGTCAGAGGCCCCTAGGTGGAGGGCCAGGGGGCACCCTGAGGCCTCTACTGCAAGACCAGGGAGAGAGGTGGACCTCTGGGTAGCTTGCTGGGGTCCTTGGTCCCTATGTGGAGGGCCAGGGGGCACCTTGGGGCCTATTTTTCAAGTCAAGGGAGAGAGGTGGACCCCTGGGTAGCTTGCTGGGATCTTAGGCCCCTAGGTGGAGGGCCAGGGGGCACCCTGGGGCCTATACTGCAAGTCCAGGGAGAGAAGTGGACCCCTGGGTAGCTTGCTGGGGTCACAGGCCCCTAGGTGGAGGGCCAAGGGGCACACTGGGGCCTCTACTGCAAGTTCAGGTAGAGTTGTGGACCCCTGGGTAGCTTGCTGGGGTCCTAGGCCCCTAGGTGGAGGGCCAATGGGCACCCTGGGGCCTATACTATAAGTCCAGGGAGAAAGGTGGAGCCCTGGGTAGCTTGCTGGGGTCAGAGGCCCCTAGGTGGAGGGCCAAGAGGTTTCCTAGGGCCTCTACTGCAAGTCCAGGGAGAGAGGTGGACCCCTGGGTATCTTGTTGGGGTCTTAGGCCCCTAGGTGGAGGGCCAGGGGGCACCCTGGGGCCTCTACTGCAAGTCCGGGAAGAGACGTGGACCCCAGGGTAGCTTGCTGGGGTCCTAGGCCCCTATGAGGAGGGCCAGGGGGCACCCTGGGGCCTATACTGCAATTCCAGGGAGAGAGGTGGACCCCTGGGTAGCTTGCTGGGGTCAGCGGCCCCTAGGTGGAGAGAAAGGGGGCAGCCAGGGGCCTCTACTGCAATTCCAGGGAGAGTTGTGGACCCCTGGGTAACTTGCAGGGGTCAGACGCCCCTAGGTGGAGGGCCAGGAGATACCCTAGGGCCTCTACTGCAAGTCCAGGGAGAGAGGTGGACCCCTGGTTAGCTTGCTGGGGTCAGAGGCAACTAGGTGGAGGGCAAGGGGGCACCCTGGGGCATATCCTGCAAGTCCAGGGAGAGAGGTGGACCCCTGGGGAGCTTCCTTGTGTCAGCCGCCCCTAGGTGGAGGGCCTGGGGGCACCCTAGGGCCTCTACTGCAAGTCCAGGGAGAGAGGTGGACCCCTGGGTAGCTTGCTGGGGTCAGAGGCCCCTAGGTGGAGGGCCAGGGGGCACCCTGAGGCCTCTACTGCAAGACCAGGGAGAGACGTGGACCTCTGGGTAGCTTGCTGGGGTCCTTGGCCCCTATGTGGAGGGCCAGGGGGCACCCTGGGGCCTATACTGCAAGTCCAGGGAGAGAGGTGGACCCCTGGGTAGCTTGCTGGGGTCACAGGCCCCTAGGTGGAGGGCCAAGAGGCACCCTGGGGCCTCTACTGCAAGTTCAGGGAGAGTTGTGGACCCCTGGGTAGCTTGCTGGGGTCTTAGGCCCCTAGGTGGAGGGCCAATGGGCACCCTGGGGCCTATACTATAAGTCCTGGGAGAAAGGTGGACCCCTGGGTAGCTTGCTGGGGTCAGAGGCCCCTATGTGGAGGGCAAGGGGGCACCCTGGGTGCTCTACTGCAAGTCCAGGGAGAGTTGTGTTCCCCTGGGTAGCTTGCTGGGGTCTTAGGAACATAGGTTGAGGGCCAGTGGGCAGCCTGGGGCCTATAATTCAAGTCGAGGGAGAAAGGTGGACCCCTGGGTAGCTTGCTGGGGTCAGAGGCCCCTAGGTGGAGAGAAAGGGGGCAGCCAGGGGCCTCTACTGCAGGTCCAGGGAGAGTTGTGGACCCCTGGGTAACTTGCTGGGGTCAGAGGCCCCTAGATGGAGGGCCAGGAGGTACCCTAGGGCCTCTACTGCAAGTCCAGGTAGAGAGGTGGACCCCTGGGTAGCTTGCTGGGGTCAGAGGCAACTAGGTGGAGGGCAAGGGGGCACCCTGGGGCATATCCTGCAAGTCCAGGGAGAGAGGTGGACCCCTGGGGAGCTTTCTTGTGTCAGCCGCCCCTAGGTGGAGGGCCTGGGGGCACCCTGGGGCCTCTACTGCTAGTCCAGGGAGAGAGGTGGACCCCCTGGGTAGCTTGCTGAGGTCTTAAGCCCCTAGGTGGAGGGCCAGGGGGCACCCTAGGGCCTATACTGCAAGTCCATGGAGAGATGTGGACCCCTGGGTAGCTTGCTGGGGTCAGAGGCCCCTAGGTGCAGGGCCAGGGGGCACCCTGGGGCCTCTACTGCAAGTCCAGGGAGAGTTTTAGACCCCTGGGTAGCTTGCTGGGGTCAGAGGCCCATGGGTGGAGGGCAAGGGGGCACACTGGGGCCTATACTGCAAGTAGAGGGAGAGAGGTGGACCCCTGGGTAGCTTGCTGGGGAATAAAGCCCCTAGGTGGAGGGCCAGGGGGTACCCTAGGGCCTCTACTGCAGGTCCAGGGAGAGAGGTGGACCCCTGGGTAGCTAGCTGGGGTCAGAGGCACTTAGGTGGACTGCCAGGGGGCACCCTGGGGCCTCTATAGCAAGTCCAGGGATAATTGTGGACCCCTTGGTAGATTTCTAGGCTCTGAGGACCCTAGGTGGAGGGCCAGGGGGCACCCTTGGGCCTCTACTGCAAGTCTAGGGAGAGTTGTGGACCCCTGGGTAGCTTGCTGGGGTCAGAGGCCCCCTGGTGGAGGGCCAGCGGGCACCCTGGGGCCTCTATTGCAAGTCCAGGGAGAGAGGTAGGCCCCTGGGTATTTTTCTGGGGTCAGAGGCCCCTAGGTGGAGGGCAAGGGGGCTTCCTGGGGCCTCTACTGCAAGTCCAGGGAGAGTTGTGGACCCCTTGGTAGCTTGCTGGGGTCAGAGGCCCCTAGGTGGAGGGCCAGGGGGCACCCTGGGGCCTATACTGCAAGTCCAAGGAGAGATGTGGACCCCTATGTAGCTTGCTTGGGTCAGAGGCCCCTAGGTGGAGGGCCAGGGGGCACCCTGTGGCCTCTATTGCAAGTACAGGGAGAGAGGTGGAACCCTGGATAGCTTCCTGGGGTAAGAGGCCCCTAAGTGGAGGGCCAGGGGGCACCCTGGGGCCTATACTGCAAGTCCAGGGAGAGAGGTGGACCCTTGGGTAGCTTGCTGGGGTCAAAGGCCCCTAGGTGGAGTGCCAGGGGGCACCCTGGGGCCTCTATTGCAAGTCCAGGGAGAGAGGTGGACCCCTGGGTAGCTTCCTGGGGTAAGAGGCCCCTTAGTGGAGGGCCAGGGGGCACCCTGGGGCCTATACTGCAAGTCCAGGAAGAGAGGTGGATCCGTGGTTAGCTTGATGGGGTCTTAGGCCCCTAGGTGGAGGGCCAGGGGCACCCTGGGGCCTCTACTGCAAGTCCAGGGAGAGTTGTGGACCCCTGGGTAGCTTGCTGGGGTCTTAGGCCCCTAGGTGGAGGGCCAGTGGGCACCCTGGGGCCTATACTTCATGTCCAGGGAGAAAGGTGGACCCCTGGGTAGCTTTCTGGGGTCAGAGGCCCCTAGGTGGAGGGCAAGGGGGCACCCTGGGGTCGCTACTGCAAGTCCAGGGAGAGTTGTGGACCCCTGGGTAACTTGCTGGGGTCAAAGGCAACTAGGTGGAGGGCCAGGGGGCACCCTGGGGCATTTCCTGCAAGTCCAGGGAGAGAGGTCGACCCCTGGGGAGCTTTCTTGTGTCAGCCGCCCCTAGGTGGAGAGCCCCCCTGGGTAGCTTGCTGAGGTCAGAGGCCCCTGGGTGGAGGGCCAGGAGGTACCCTAGGGCCTATACTTCATGTCCAAGGAGAAAGGTGGACCCCTGGGTAGCTTTCTGGGGTCAGAGGCCCATAGGTGGATACAAAGGGGCAACCTGGGGCCTCTATTGCAAGTCCAGGGAGAGTTGTGGACCCCTGGGTAACTTGCTGGGGTCAGAGGCCCTTAGGTTGAAGGCCAGGAGTTACCCTTGGGCCTCTACTGCAAGTCCAGGGAGACAGGTGGACCCCTGGGTAGCTTGCTGGGGTCAGAGGCAACTAGTTGGAGAGCGAGGGGGCACCCTGGGGCATATCCTGCAAGTCCAGGGAGAGAGGTGGACCCCTGGGGAGCTTTTTTGTGTCAGCTGCCCAAAGGTGGAGGGCCTGGGGGCACCCTGGGGCCTCTACTGCCAGTCCAGGGAGAGAGGTGGACCCCATGGGTAGCTTGCTGGGGTCTTAGGCCCCTAGGTGGAGGGCCAGGGGGCAACCTAGGGCCTATACTGCAAGTCCATGGAGAGATGTGGACCCCTGGGTAGCTTTCTGGGGTCAGAGGCCCCTAGGTGCAGGGCAAGGGGGCACCCTGGGGCCTATACTGCAAGTCCAGGGAGAGTTGTGGACCCCTTGGTAGCTTGCTGGGGTCAGAGGCCCCTAGGTGGAGGGCCAGGGGGCACCCTGGAGCCTATACTGCCAGTCCAGGGAAAGAGGTGGACCCCTGGGTAGCTTGCTGGGGTCAAAGACCCCTAGGTGGGGTGCCAGGGGGCACCCTGGGGCCTCTATTGCAAGTGAAGGGAGAGAGAAGGATCCCTGGGTAGCATACTGGGGTAAGTGGCCCCTAGGTGGAGGGCCAGGGGGCACCCTGGGGCCTATACTGCAAGTCCAGGGAGAGAGGTGGATCCCTGGGTAGCTTGATGAGGTCTGTAGCCCATAGGTGGAGGGCAATGGGGTACCCTAGGGCCTCTAACGCAAGTCCAGGGAGAGAGGTGGACCCCTGTGTATCTTGCTGGGGTCAGAGGCCCTTAGGTGGAAGGCCAGGGGGCACCCTGGGGCCTTTACTGAAAGTCCAGGGAGAGTTGTAGACCCCTGGGTAGCTTGCTGGGGTCAGAAGCCCCTAAGTGGAAGGCCAGGGGGCACCCTGGGGCCTATACTGCAAGTTTAGGGAGATAATTGAACCCTGGGTAGTTTGCTGGGGTCTTAGGCCCCTAGGTGGAGGGCCAGGGGGCACCCTGGGCCCTCTACTGCAAGTCCAGGGAGAGAGGTGGACCCCTGGGTAGCTTGCTGGGGTCTTAGGCCCCTAGGTGGAGGGCCAGGGGGCTTCCTGGGGCCTATACTTCAAGTCAAGGGAGAGAGGTGGACCCCTGGGTAGCTTGCTGGGATCTTAGGCCCCCAGGTGGAGGCCAGGGGTCACCCTGGGGCCTATACTGCAAGTCCAGGGAGAGATGTGGACCCCTGGGTAGCTTGCTGGGGTCAGAGGCCCCTAGGTGGAGGGCCAGGGGGCACCCTGCGGCCTCTACTGCAAGTCCAAGGAGAGTTGTGGACCCCTGGGTAGCTTGCTGGGGTCTTAGGCCCCTAGGTGGAGGGCCAGTGGGCACTCTGGGGCCTATACTTCAAGTCAAGGGAGAAAGGCGGACCCCTGGGAAGCTTTCTGGGATCAGAGGCCCCTAGGTGGAGGGCAAGGGGGCACCCTGGGGCCTCCACTGCAAGTCCAGGGAGAGTTGTGGACCCCTGGGTAGCTTGCTGGGGTCAGAGGCCCCTAGGTGTAGGGCCAGGAGGTACCCTAGGGCCTCTACTGCAAGTCCAGGGAGAGAGGTGGACCCCTGGGTAGCTTGCTGGGGTTAGAGGCCCCTAGTTGGAGGGCCAGGGGGCACCTTGGGGCCTCTACTGCAAGTCCAGGGAGAGACGTGGACCCCTGGGAAGCTTGCTGGGGTCCTAGGCCCCTAGGTGGAGGGCCAGGGGGCACCCTGGGGCCTATACTTCAAGTCAAGAGAGAGAGGTGGACCCCTGGGTAGCTTGCTGGGGTCTTAGGCACTTAGGTGGATGGCCAGGGGGCACCCTGGGGCCTATACTGCATGTCCAGGGAGAGAGGTGGAACCCTGGGTAGCTTGCTGGGGTCTTAGGCCCCTAGGTGGAGGGCCAGTGGGCAGCCAGGGGCCTATACTTCAAGTCCAGGGAGAAAAGTAGACCACTGGGTAGCTTGCTGGGGTCAGAGGCCCCTAGGTGGAGGGCAAGGAGGCACCCTGGGGCCTCTACTGCAAGTCCAGGGAGAGTTTTGGACCTCTGGGTAGCTTGCTGGGGTCTTGGGCCCCTAGGTGGAGGGCCAGGAGGTACCCTAGGCCCTCTACTGCAAGTCCAGAGAGAGAGGTGGACCCCTGGGTAGCTTGCTGGGGTCAGAAGCAACTAGGTGGAGGGCCAGGGGGCACCCTGGGGCCTATACTTCAAGTCAAGAGAGAGAGGTGGACCCCTGGGTAGCTTGCTGGGGTCTTAGGCACTTAGGTGGATGGCCAGGGGGCACCCTGGGGCCTATACTGCATGTCCAGGGAGAGAGGTGGAACCCTGGGTAGCTTGCTGGGGTCTTAGGCCCCTAGGTGGAGGGCCAGTGGGCAGCCAGGGGCCTATACTTCAAGTCCAGGGAGAAAAGTAGACCACTGGGTAGCTTGCTGGGGTCAGAGGCCCCTAGGTGGAGGGCAAGGAGGCACCCTGGGGCCTCTACTGCAAGTCCAGGGAGAGTTTTGGACCTCTGGGTAGCTTGCTGGGGTCTTGGGCCCCTAGGTGGAGGGCCAGGAGGTACCCTAGGCCCTCTACTGCAAGTCCAGAGAGAGAGGTGGACCCCTGGGTAGCTTGCTGGGGTCAGAAGCAACTAGGTGGAGGGCCAGGGGGCACCCTGGGGAAAATCCTGCAAGTCCAGGGATAGAGGTGGACCCCCTGGGTAGCTTGCTGTGGTCTTAGGCCCCTAGGTGGTTGGCCAAGGGGCACCCTGGGGCCTATACTGCCAGTCCATGGAGAGATGTGGACCCCTGAGTAGCTTGCTGGGGTCAGAGGTCCCTAGGTGCAGGGCAAGGGGGCACCCTTGGGCCTCTAGTGCAAGTCCAGGGAGAGTTGTGGACCCTGGGTAGCTTGCTGGGGTCAGAGTCAACTGGGTGGAGGGCAAGGGGGCACCCTGGGGCCTATACTGCAAGTCCAGGAAGAGAGGTGGACCCTGGGTAGCTTCCTGGGGTAAGAGGCCCCTAGGTGGAGGATAAGGGGAACCTTGGGGCCTATACTGCAAGTCCAGGGAGAGAGGTGGACCCCTGGGTAGCTTGTGGGGTCAGCGCCCCTAGCTGGAGGGCCAGGGGGTACGCTAGTAACTCTACTGCAAGTCCAGGGAGAGAGGTGAGCCCCTGGGTAGCTTGCTGGCATCAGAGGCTCCTTGGTGGAGGGCCAGGGGGCACCCTGGAGCCTCTGCTGCAAGTCCAGGGAGAGAGGTGGACCCCTGGGTAGCCTCCTGAGGTCATATGCCCCTATGTGGTGGGCAAGGGGGCACCCTGGGGCCTCTTCTGCAAGTCCAGGGAGAGAGGTGGACCCCTGGGTAGCTTGCTGGGGTAAGAAGCCCCTAGGTGGAGGGCCAGGGGGTACCCTGGGGCCTCTACTACAAGTCCAGGGAGAAAGCTGGACCCCTGGGTGGATTGCTGGGGTCAGAGGCCCCTAGGTGGAGGGCCATGGGGCACCCTGGGGCCTCTACTGCAAGTCCAGGGAGAGAGGTTAATCCTTGGGTAGCTTGCTGGGGTCAGATGCCCCTAGGTGGAGGGTAAGGGGGCACCCATGGGTTTCGACTGCAAGTCTAGGTAGATAGTTGGACCCCTGGGTAGCTTGTTGGGGTCAGAGGACCCTAGTTGGAGGGGCAGGGGGCACCCTGGGGCCTATACTGCAAGTCCAGGGAGAGAGGTGGACCCCTGGTTAGCTTGCTGGGGTCAGAGGCCCCTAGGTGGAGGGCCAGGGGGCACCATGGGGCCTATACTGCAAGTCCAGGGAGAGAGGTGGATCCCTGGGTAGCTTGCTGGGGTCTTGGGCCCCTAGGTGGAGGGCCAGGAGGTACCCTAGGCCCTCTACTGCAAGTCCAGAGAGAGAGGTGGACCCCTGGGTAGCTTGCTGGGGTCAGAAGCAACTAGGTGGAGGGCCAGGGGGCACCCTGGGGAAAATCCTGCAAGTCCAGGGATAGAGGTGGACCCCCTGGGTAGCTTGCTGTGGTCTTAGGCCCCTAGGTGGTTGGCCAAGGGGCACCCTGGGGCCTATACTGCCAGTCCATGGAGAGATGTGGACCCCTGAGTAGCTTGCTGGGGTCAGAGGTCCCTAGGTGCAGGGCAAGGGGGCACCCTTGGGCCTCTAGTGCAAGTCCAGGGAGAGTTGTGGACCCTGGGTAGCTTGCTGGGGTCAGAGGCAACTGGGTGGAGGGCAAGGGGGCACCCTGGAGCCTATACTGCAAGTCCAGGAAAAGAGGTGGAAACCTGGGTAGCTTGCTAGGGTCAGAGGCCTCTATGTGGAGGGCCAGGAGGTACCCGAGGGCCTCTACTGCAAGTCCAGGGAGAAAGGCGGACCCCTGGGAAGCTTTCTGGGATCAGAGGCCCCTAGGTGGAGGGCAAGGGGGCACCCTGGGGCCTCCACTGCAAGTCCAGGGAGAGTTGTGGACCCCTGGGTAGCTTGCTGGGGTCAGAGGCCCCTAGGTGTAGGGCCAGGAGGTACCCTAGGGCCTCTACTGCAAGTCCAGGGAGAGAGGTGGACCCCTGGGTAGCTTGCTGGGGTTAGAGGCCCCTAGGTGGAGGGCCAGGGGGCACCTTGGGGCCTCTACTGCAAGTCCAGGGAGAGACGTGGACCCCTGGGAAGCTTGCTGGGGTCCTAGGCCCCTAGGTGGAGGGCCAGGGGGCACCCTGGGGCCTATACTTCAAGTCAAGAGAGAGAGGTGGACCCCTGGGTAGCTTGCTGGGGTCTTAGGCACTTAGGTGGATGGCCAGGGGGCACCCTGGGGCCTATACTGCATGTCCAGGGAGAGAGGTGGAACCCTGGGTAGCTTGCTGGGGTCTTAGGCCCCTAGGTGGAGGGCCAGTGGGCAGCCAGGGGCCTATACTTCAAGTCCAGGGAGAAAAGTAGACCACTGGGTAGCTTGCTGGGGTCAGAGGCCCCTAGGTGGAGGGCAAGGAGGCACCCTGGGGCCTCTTCTGCAAGTCCAGGGAGAGTTTTGGACCTCTGAGTAGCTTGCTGGGGTCTTGGGCCCCTAGGTGGAGGGCCAGGAGGTACCCTAGGCCCTCTACTGCAAGTCCAGAGAGAGAGGTGGACCCCTGGGTAGCTTGCTGGGGTCAGAAGCAACTAGGTGGAGGGCCAGGGGGCACCCTGGGGCCTATACTTCAAGTCAAGAGAGAGAGGTGGACCCCTGGGTAGCTTGCTGGGGTCTTAGGCACTTAGGTGGATGGCCAGGGGGCACCCTGGGGCCTATACTGCATGTCCAGGGAGAGAGGTGGAACCCTGGGTAGCTTGCTGGGGTCTTAGGCCCCTAGGTGGAGGGCCAGTGGGCAGCCAGGGGCCTATACTTCAAGTCCAGGGAGAAAAGTAGACCACTGGGTAGCTTGCTGGGGTCAGAGGCCCCTAGGTGGAGGGCAAGGAGGCACCCTGGGGCCTCTACTGCAAGTCCAGGGAGAGTTTTGGACCTCTGGGTAGCTTGCTGGGGTCTTGGGCCCCTAGGTGGAGGGCCAGGAGGTACCCTAGGCCCTCTACTGCAAGTCCAGAGAGAGAGGTGGACCCCTGGGTAGCTTGCTGAGGTCAGAAGCAACTAGGTGGAGGGCCAGGGGGCACCCTGGGGAAAATCCTGCAAGTCCAGGGATAGAGGTGGACCACCTGGGTAGCTTGCTGTGGTCTTAGGCCCCTAGGTGGTTGGCCAAGGGGCACCCTGGGGCCTATACTGCCAGTCCATGGAGAGATGTGGACCCCTGAGTAGCTTGCTGGGGTCAGAGGTCCCTAGGTGCAGGGCAAGGGGGCACCCTTGGGCCTCTAGTGCAAGTCCAGGGAGAGTTGTGGACCCTGGGTAGCTTGCTGGGGTCAGAGTCAACTGGGTGGAGGGCAAGGGGGCACCCTGGGGCCTATACTGCAAGTCCAGGAAGAGAGGTGGACCCTGGGTAGCTTCCTGGGGTAAGAGGCCCCTAGGTGGAGGATAAGGGGAACCTTGGGGCCTATACTGCAAGTCCAGGGAGAGAGGTGGACCCCTGGGTAGCTTGTGGGGTCAGCGCCCCTAGCTGGAGGGCCAGGGGGTACGCTAGGAACTCTACTGCAAGTCCAGGGAGAGAGGTGAGCCCCTGGGTAGCTTGCTGGCATCAGAGGCTCCTTGGTGGAGGGCCAGGGGGCACCCTGGAGCCTCTGCTGCAAGTCCAGGGAGAGAGGTGGACCCCTGGGTAGCCTCCTGAGGTCATATGCCCCTATGTGGTGAGCAAGGGGGCACCCTGGGGCCTCTTCTGCAAGTCAAGGGAGAGAGGTGGACCCCTGGGTAGCTTGCTGGGGTAAGAAGCCCCTAGGTGGAGGGCCAGGGGGTACCCTGGGGCCTCTACTACAAGTCCAGGGAGAAAGCTGGACCCCTGGGTGGATTGCTGGGGTCAGAGGCCCCTAGGTGGAGGGCCATGGGGCACCCTGGGGCCTCTACTGCAAGTCAAGGGATAGAGGTGGACCCCTGGGTAGCTTGCTGGGGTCAGAGGCCCCTAGGTGGAGTTCCAGGGGGCACCCTGCGGCCTCTACTGCAAGTCCAGGGAGAGAGGTTAATCCTTGGGTAGCTTGCTGGGGTCAGAGGCCCCTAGGTGGAGGGTAAGGGGGCACCCTTGGGTTTCGACTGCAAGTCTAGGTAGATAGTTGGACCCCTGGGTAGCTTGTTGGGGTCAGAGGACCCTAGGTGGAGGGGCAGGGGGCACCCTGGGGCCTATACTGCAAGTCCAGGGAGAGAGGTGGACCCCTGGTTAGCTTGCTGGGGTCAGAGGCCCCTAGGTGGAGGGCCAGGGGGCACCATGGGGCCTATACTGCAAGTCCAGGGAGAGAGGTGGAGCCCTGGGTAGCTTGCTGGGGTCTTGGGCCCCTAGGTGGAGGGCCAGGAGGTACCCTAGGCCCTCTACTGCAAGTCCAGAGAGAGAGGTGGACCCCTGGGTAGCTTGCTAGGGTCAGAAGCAACTAGGTGGAGGGCCAGGGGGCACCCTGGGGAAAATCCTGCAAGTCCAGGGATAGAGGTGGACCCCCTGGGTAGCTTGCTGTGGTCTTAGGCCCCTAGGTGGTTGGCCAAGGGGCACCCTGGGGCCTATACTGCCAGTCCATGGAGAGATGTGGACCCCTGAGTAGCTTGCTGGGGTCAGAGGTCCCTAGGTGCAGGGCAAGGGGGCACCCTTGGGCCTCTAGTGCAAGTCCAGGGAGAGTTGTGGACCCTGGGTAGCTTGCTGGGGTCAGAGGCAACTGGTTGGAGGGCAAGGGGGCACCCTGGGGCCTATACTGCAAGTCCAGGAAGAGAGGTGGACCCTGGGTAGCTTCCTGGGGTAAGAGGCCCCTAGGTGGAGGATAAGGGGAACCTTGGGGCCTATACTGCAAGTCCAGGGAGAGAGGTGGACCCCTGGGTAGCTTTGTGGGGTCAGCGCCCCTAGCTGGAGGGCCAGGGGGTACGCTAGGAACTCTACTGCAAGTCCAGGGAGAGAGGTGAGCCCCTGGGTAGCTTGCTGGCATCAGAGGCTCCTTGGTGGAGGGCCAGGGGGCACCCTGGAGCCTCTGCTGCAAGTCCAGGGAGAGAGGTGGACCCCTGGGTAGCCTCCTGAGGTCATATGCCCCTATGTGGTGGGCAAGGGGGCACCCTGGGGCCTCTTCTGCAAGTCCAGGGAGAGAGGTGGACCCCTGGGTAGCTTGCTGGGGTAAGAAGCCCCTAGGTGGAGGGCCAGGGGGTACCCTGGGGCCTATACTGCAAGTCCAGGGAGAGAGGTGGACCCCTGGGTAGCTTGCTGGGTTCTTAGGCACTTAGGTGGAGGGCCAGGGGGCACCCTGGGGCCTATACTGCAAGTCCAGGGAGAGAGGTGGAACCCTGGGTAGCTTGCTAGGGTCAGAGGCCCCTAGGCGGATGGCCAGGGGGATCCCTGGGGCCTCTACTGCAAGTCCAGGGAGAGTTTTGGACCTCTGGGTAGCTTGCTGGGGTCTTGGGCCCCTAGGTGGAGGGCTAGGGGGCACCATGGGGCCTATCCTGCAAGTACAAGGATAGAGGTGGACCCCTGGGTAGCTTGCTGGGGTCAGAGGCCCCTATGTGGAGGGTCAGGAGGTACCCTAGGGCCCCTATTGCAAGTCCAGGGAGAGAGTGGGACCTCTGGGAAGCTTGCTGGGGTCAGAAGCAACTAAGTGGAGGGCCAGGGGGCACCCTTGTGCCTATCCTGCCAGTCCAGGGAGAGAGGTGGACCCCTGGGTAGCTTGCTGGGGTCTGAAGCCCACAGGTGGAGGGCCAGGGGGTACCCTAGGGCCTCTACTGCAAGTCCAGGGAGAAAGGTGGACCCCTGGGTAGCTTGCTGGTGTCAGAGGCCCCTAGGTGGAGGGCCAGGGGGCACCTTGGGGCCTCTACTGCAAGTCAAGGGAGGGTTGTGGACCCCTTGGTAGCTTGCTGGGGTCAGAGGCCCAAAGGTGGAGGGCCAGGGGCACCCTGGGGCCTATATTGCCAGTCCAGGGAGAGAGGTTGACCCCTGGGTAGCTTGCTGGGGTCTTAGGCCCCTAGGTGGAGGTCCAAGGAGCACCCTGGGGCCTATACTGCAAGTACAGGGAGAGATTTGGACCCCTGGGTAGCTTGCTGGGGTCAAAGGCCCCTATGTGGTGGGCAAGGGGGCACCCGGGTTCTCTACTACAAGTCCAGGGAGAAAGCTGGACCCCTGGGTAGCTTGTTGGGGTCAGAGGCCCCTAGGTGGAGGGCCAGGGGGCACCCTGGGGCCTCTCCTGCACGTCTAGGGAAAGAGGTGGTCCCCTGTTTAGCTTGCTGGGGTCAGAGGCCCATAGAAGAAGGGCCAAGGGGCTTCCTGGGGCCTCTACTGCAAGTCCAGGAAGAGAAGTGAACTCATGGGTAGCTTGCTGGGGTCAGAGGCCCATAGAAGAAGGGCCAAGGGGCTTCCTGGGGCCTCTAATGCAAGTCCAGGGAGAGAGGTGGACCCCCAGGTAGCTTGCATAGGTCAGAGGCCCCTAGGTGGAGGGCCAATGAGCACTTTGGGGCCTCTAATGCAAGTCCAGGGAGAGAGGTGGACCCCTGGGTAGCTTGATGGGGTCAGAAGCCCATAGTCGGTTGGCCAGGGGGCTTCCTGGGGCCTATACTGCAAGTCCAGGGCAAGAGGTGGACCCCTGGGTAGCTTTCTGGGGTCAGAGGCCCCTGGGTGGAGGGCCAGGGGGCACCCTGGGGCCTATACTGCAAGTCCAGGGAGAGAGGTGGACCCCTGGGTTAGCTTGCTGAGGTCTGAAGCCCATAGGTGGAGGGCTAGGGGTACCCTAGGGCCTCTACTGCAAGTCCAGGGAGAGAGGTGGACCCCTGGGTAGCTTGCTGCGGTCAAAGGCCCCTAGGTGGAGGGCCAGGAGGCACCCTGGGGCCTCTACTGCAAGTCCAGGGAGGGTTTTGGACCCATTGGTAGCTTGCTGGGGTCAGAGGCCAAAAGGTGGAGGGCCAGGGGGCACCCTGGGGCCTCTACTGCAAGTCCAGGAAGAGAGGTGGACTCTTGGGTAGCTTTCAGGGGTCAGAGGCCCCTAGGTGAAGGGCCAGGGGGCACCCTGGGGCCTCTACTGCAAGTCCAGGGAGAGAGGTGGACCCCTGGGTAGCTTCCTGAGGTCAGAGGCCCCTAGGTGGAGGGCCACGGGGCACCCTGGGGCCTATCCTGCAGATCCAGGGAGAGAGTTGGATCCCTGGGTAGCTTGCTGGGGTATGAAGCCCCTAGGTGGAGGGCCAGGGGCAACCTGGGGCCTCTACTGCAAGTCCAGGGAGAGAGGTGGACACCTGGGTAGCTTGCTGGGGTCAGAGGCCCCTAGGTGGAGGGCCAGGGGGCACGCTGGGGCCTCTACTGCAAGTCCAGGGAGAGAGGTGGACCCTTGGGTAGCTTGCTGGGGTCAGAGGCCCCTAGGATGAGGGCCAAAGGGCAACCAGGGGCCTCTACCTCAATCCAGGGAGAAGGGTGGACCCCTGGGTAGCTTGCTGGGATCAGAGGCCCCTAGGTGGAGGGCCAGGAGGTACCCTAGGGCCCCTGCTGCAAGTCCATGTAGAGAGTTGGACCTCTGGGTAGCTTGCTAGGGTCAGAGGCCTCTATGTGGAGGGCCAGGAGGTACCCGAGGGCCTCTACTGCAAGTCCAGGGAGAGAGGTGGACCCCTGGGGAGCTTTCTTGTGTCAGCCGCCCCTAGGTGGAGGGCCTGGGGGCACCCTGGGGCCTCTACTGTCAGTCCAGGGAGAGAGGTGGACCCCCTGGGTAGCTTGCTGGGGTCTTAGGCCCCTAGGTGGAGGGCCAGGGGGCACCCAAGGGCCTATACTGCAAGTCCATGGAGAGAAGTGGACGCCTGGGTAGCTTGCTGGATTCAGAGGCCGCTAGGTGCAGGGCAAGGGGGCACCCTGGGGCCTCTACTGCAAGTCCAGGGAGAGTTGTGGACCCCTGGGTAGCTTGCTGGGGTCAGAGGCCCCTGAGTGGAGGGCAAGGGGGCACCCTGGGGCCTATACTGCAAGTCCAGGTAGAGAGGTGGACCCCTGGGTAGCTTGCAGGGGTCAGAGGCCCCTAGGTGGAATGCCAGGGGGCACCCTCGGGCCTATACTGCAAGTCCAAGGAGAGATGTGGACCCCTATGTAGCTTGCTGGGGTGAGAGGCCCCTAGGTGGAGGGCCAGGGGGCACCCTGGGCCCTCTACTGCAAGTCCAGGGAGAGTTGTGGACCCCTGGGTAGCTTGCTGGGGTCAGAGGCCCATGGGTGGAGGGCAAGGCGGCACGCTGGGGCCTATACTGCAAGTCCAGAAAGAGAGGTGGACCCCTGGGTAGCTTGATGGGGAATAAAGCCCCTAGGTGGAGCTCCAGGGGTACCCTAGGGCCTCTACTGCAAGTCCAGGGAGAGAGGTGGAACCCTGGATAGCTAGCTGGAGTCAGAGGCCCTTAGGTGAAGGGTTAGGGGGCACCCTGGGGCCTCTAGTGCAAGTCCAGGGATAGTTGTGGACCCCGTGGTAGATTCCTAGGGTCTGAGGACCCCAGGTGGAGGGCCAAGGGGCACCCTTGGGCCTATACTGCAACTCCAGGGAGAGAGGTGGACCCCTGGGTAGCTAGCTGGGGTCAGAGGCCCTTAGGTGGAGGGCCAGGGGGCACCCTGGGGCCTCTACTTCAAGTCCAGGGAGAAAGGTGGACCCCTTGGTAGCTTTCTGGGGTCAGAGGCCCCTAGGTGGAGGGCAAGAGGGCACCCTGGGGCCTTTACTGCAAGTCCAGGGAGAGTTGTGGACCCCTGGGTAGCTTGCTGGGGCCCTAGGCCCCTAGATGTAGGGCCAGGGGGCACCCTGGGGCCTATATGTCAAGTCAAGGGAGATAGGTGGACCCCTGGGTAGCTTGCTGGGGTTTTAGGCACTTAGGTGGAGGGCCTGGGGGCACCCTGGGGCCTATACTGCAAGTCCAGGGAGAGAGGTGGAAACCTGGGTAGCTTGCTAGGGTCAGAGGCCTCTATGTGGAGGGCCAGGAGGTACCCGAGGGCCTCTACTGCAAGTCCAGGGAGAGAGGTGGACCCCTGGGGAGCTTTCTTGTGTCAGCCGCCCCTAGGTGGAGGGCCTGGGGGCACCCTGGGGCCTCTACTGTCAGTCCAGGGAGAGAGGTGGACCCCCTGGGTAGCTTGCTGGGGTCTTAGGCCCCTAGGTGGAGGGCCAGGGGGCACCCAAGGGCCTATACTGCAAGTCCATGGAGAGAAGTGGACGCCTGGGTAGCTTGCTGGATTCAGAGGCCGCTAGGTGCAGGGCAAGGGGGCACCCTGGGGCCTCTACTGCAAGTCCAGGGAGAGTTGTGGACCCCTGGGTAGCTTGCTGGGGTCAGAGGCCCCTGAGTGGAGGGCAAGGGGGCACCCTGGGGCCTATACTGCAAGTCCAGGTAGAGAGGTGGACCCCTGGGTAGCTTGCAGGGGTCAGAGGCCCCTAGGTGGAATGCCAGGGGGCACCCTCGGGCCTATACTGCAAGTCCAAGGAGAGATGTGGACCCCTATGTAGCTTGCTGGGGTGAGAGGCCCCTAGGTGGAGGGCCAGGGGGCACCCTGGGCCCTCTACTGCAAGTCCAGGGAGAGTTGTGGACCCCTGGGTAGCTTGCTGGGGTCAGAGGCCCATGGGTGGAGGGCAAGGCGGCACGCTGGGGCCTATACTGCAAGTCCAGAAAGAGAGGTGGACCCCTGGGTAGCTTGATGGGGAATAAAGCCCCTAGGTGGAGCTCCAGGGGTACCCTAGGGCCTCTACTGCAAGTCCAGGGAGAGAGGTGGAACCCTGGATAGCTAGCTGGAGTCAGAGGCCCTTAGGTGAAGGGTTAGGGGGCACCCTGGGGCCTCTAGTGCAAGTCCAGGGATAGTTGTGGACCCCGTGGTAGATTCCTAGGGTCTGAGGACCCCAGGTGGAGGGCCAAGGGGCACCCTTGGGCCTATACTGCAAGTCCTTTGAGAGAGGTGGACCCCTGGGTAGCTTGCTGGGGTCAGAGGCCCCTAGGTGGAGGGCCAGGGGGCACCCTGGGGCCTCTACTGCAAGTCCAGGGAGAGTTGTGGACCCCTGGGTAGCTTGTTGGGGTCTTAGGCCCCTAGGTGGAGGGCTAGTGGGCAACCTGAGGCCTATACTTCAAGTACAGGGTGAGTTGTGGACCCCTGGGTAGCTTGCTGGGATCTTAGGCCCCTAGGTTGAGGGCCAGGGGGCACCCTGGGTCCTATACTGCAAGTCCAGGGAGAGAGGTGGACCCCTGGGTAGCTTGCTGGGGTCAGAGGCCCTTAGGTGGCGGGCCAAGGGGCACCCTGGGACTTCTACTGCAAGTCCAGGGAGAGTTGTGGACCCCTGTGTAGCTTGCTGGGGTCTTAGGCCCCTAGGTGGAAGGCCAATGGGCACCCTGGGTCCTCTACTGCAAGTCCAGGGAGAGTTGTGGACCCCTGTGTAGCTTGCTGGGGTCTTAGGCCCCTATGTGGAAGGCCAATGGGCACCCTGGGTCCTCTACTGCAAGTCCAGGGAGTGTTGTGTACACCTGGGTAGCTTGCTGGGGTCAGAGACCCCTAGGTGGAGGGTAAAGAGGTACGCTAGGGCCTCTACTGCAAGTCCAGGGAGAGAGGTGGACCCCTGGGTAGCTTGCTGGGGTCAGAGGCAACAAGGTGGAGGGCCAGGGGTCACCCTGGGGCCTATCCTGCATACCGAGGGAGAAAGGTGGACCCCTGGGGAGCTTTCTTTTGTCAGAGGCCCCTAGGTGGAGGGACTGGGGGCACCCTGGGGCCTCTGCTGCCAGTGCAGGGAGAGAGGTGGACCCCCTGGGTAGCTTGCTGGGGTTTAGGCCCCTAGGTTGAAGGCCAGGGGGCACCCTAGGGCCTATACATCAAGTCAAGGGAGAGAGGTGGCCCCTGGGTAGCTTGCTGGGGCCTTAGGCACTTAGGTGGAGGGCCAGGGGGCACCTTGGGGCCTATCCTGCAAGTCCAGGGAGAGAGGTGGACCCCTGGGTAGATTGCTTGGCTGAGAGTGGCCTAGGTGGAGGGCCAAGGGGCACCCTGGGAACTCTACTGAAAGTCCAGGGAGAGTTGTGGACCCTTGGGTAACTTGTGGGGGTCAGAGGCCCCTGGGTGGAGGGCAAGGGGGCACCCTGGGGCCTCTACTGCAAGTCCAGGGAGAGATATGGACCCCTGGGTAGCTTGCTGGGGTCAGAAGCCCATAGGTAGTTGGCCATGGGGCACCCTGGGGCCTATTCTGCAAGTCCAGGGAGAGAGGTTGACCCCTGAGTAGCTTCCTGGGGTCAGTGGCCCCTAGGTGGAGGGCCAGGTTGCCCCCTGCAGCCTATCCTGCAAGTCCAGGGAGAGAGGTGGACCCCTGGGTAGCTTCCTGGGGTAAGACGCCCCTAGGTGGAGAGTCAGGGGGTACCCTGGGGCCTATACTGCAAGTCCAGGGAGAGGGGTGGATCCCTGGGTAGCTTGATGAGGTCTGAAGCACATAGGTGGAGGGCAAGGGGGTACCCTAGGGCCTTTAACGCAAGTCCAGGAAGAGAGGTGGACCCCTGGGTAGCTTGCTGGTGTCAGAGGCACAAAGGTGGAGGGCCAGGGGGCACCCTGGGGCCTATATTCCCAGTCCAGGGAGAGAGGTTAACCCCTGGGAAGCTTGCTGGCGTCAGAGGCTCCTTGGTGGAGTGCCAGGGGGCTTCCTGGGTTCTCTACTGCAAGTCCAGGGAGAGAGGTGGACCCCTGGGTATCTTGCTGGGGTCAAAGGCCCCTAGCTGGAGGGCCAGGGGGCACCCTGGGGACTCTACTGCAAGTCCAGGGAGAGAGGTGGACCCCTGGGTAGCTTGCTTGGGACTAAAGCCCCTAGGTGGAGGGCCAGGGGCTACCCTAGGGCCTCTACTGCAATTCCAGGGAGAGTTGTGGTCCCCTGGGTAGCTTGCTGGGGTCAGAGGCCCCTAAGTGGAGGGCCAGCGGGCACCCTGGGGCCTCTTCTGCAAGTCCAGGGAGAGAGGTGGACCCCTGGGTAGCTTGCTGGGGTAAGAGGAACCTAGGTGAAGGGTCAGGGGGTACCCTGGGGCCTATACTGCCAGTCCAGGGAGAGAGGTGGACCCCTGTGTAGGTTGCTGGGGTCTTAGGCCCCTAGGTGGAGTGCCAGGGGGCACCCTGGGGCCTATACTGCAAGTGCAGGGAGAGAGGTGGACCCCTGGGTAGTTTGTTTGGCTGAGAGTGGCCTAGGTGGAGGGCCAAGGGGCACCCAGGGGCCTCTACTGCAAGTCCAGGGAGAGTTGTGGACCCTTGGGTAACTTGCGGGGGTCAGAGGCCCCTGGGTGGATGGCAAGGGGGCACCCTGGGGCCTATACTTCAAGTCCAGGGAGAGTTGTGGACCCCTGTGTAGCTTGCTGGGGTCTTAGGCCCCTAGGTGGAGGGCCAGTGGGCACCTTGGGGCCTATACTTCAAGTCCAGGGAGAAAGGTGGACCACTGGGAAGCTTTCTGGGGTCAGAGGCCACTAGGTGGAGGGCAAGGGGTCACCCTTGGGCCTCTACTGCAAGTCCAGGGAGAGTTGTGGACGCCCTGGGTAGCTTGCTGAGGTCTTAGGCCATTAGGTGGAGGGCCAGGGGGCACCTTATGGCCTATACTGCAAGTCCAAGGAGAGATGTTGACCCCTGGGTAACTTGCTGGGATCAGAGGCCCCTAGGTGCATGGCAAGGGGGCACCCTGGGGCCCCCACTGCAAGTCCAGGGAGAGTTGTGGACCCCTGGGTAGCTTGCTGGGGTCAGAGGCCCCTGGGTGGAGGGCAAGGGGGCACCCTGGTTCCTATACTGCAAGTTCAGGAAGAGAGGTGGACCCCTGGGTAGCTTTCTGGGGTCTAAGGCCACTAGGTGGAGGGCCAGGGGGCACCCTGGGGCCTATACTGCAAGTCCAAGGAGAGATGTGAACCCCTATGTAGCTTGCTGGGGTCAGAGGCCCCTAGGTGGAGGGCCAGGGGGCACCCTGGGGCCTCTACTGCAAGTCCAGGGAGAGAAGAAGACCCCTGGATAGCTTGCTGGGGAATAAAGCCCCTAGGTAGAGGGCCAGGGGTACCCTGGGGCCTCTACTGCAAGTCCAGGGATAGTTGTGGACTCCTTGGTAGATTCCTAGGGTCTGAGGACCCTAGGTGGAGGGCCAGGGGGCACCCTGGGGCATCTAGTGTAAGTCCAGGGATAGTTTTGGACCCCTTGGTAGATTCCTAGGGTCTGAGGACCCTAGGTGGAGGGCCAGGGGGCACCCTTGGGCCTCTACTGCAAGTCTAGAAGAGTTTTGGACCCCTGGGTCGCTTGCTGGGGTCAGAGGCCCCTAGGTGGAGGGCCAGCGGGCACCCTGGGGCCTCTACTGCAAGTCCAGGGAGAGAGGTGGGCCCCTGGTTAGCTTGCTGGGGTAAGAGGCCCCTAGGTGGAGGGCAAGGGGGCTTGCTGTGGACTCTACTGCAAGTCCATTGAGAGATGTTGACACCTGGGTAGCTTGCTGGGGTCAGAGGCCCCTAGGTGCAGGGCAAGGGGGCACCCTAGGGCCCCCACTGCAAGTCCAGGGAGAGTTGTGGACCCCTGGGTAGCTTGCTGGGGTCAGAGGCCCCTGGGTGGAGGGCAAGGGGGCACCCTGGTTCCTATACTTCAAGTCAAGGGAGAGAGGTGGACCCCTGGGTAGCTTGCTTGGATCTTGGGCCCCTAGGTGGATGGCCAGGGGGCACACTGGGGCCTATACTGCAAGACCAGGGAGAGATGTGGACCCCTGGGTAGCTTGCTGGGGTCAGAGGCCCATTAGGTGGAGGGCCACGGGGCAACCTGCGGCCTCTACTGCAAGTCCAGGGAGAGTTGTGGACCCCTGTGTAGCTTGCTGGGGTCTTAGGCCCCTAGGTGGAGGGCCAGTGGGCACCTTGGGGCCTATACTTCAAGTCCAGGGAGAAAGGTGGACCACTGGGAAGCTTTCTGGTGTCAGAGGCCCCTAGGTGTAGGGCCAGTAGGTACCCTAGGGCCTCTACTGCATGTCCAGGGAGAGAGGTGGACCCCTGGGTAGCTTGCTGGGGTCAGAGGCCCCTAGGTGTAGGGCCAGGAGGTACCCTAGGGCCTCTACTGCAAGTCCAGGGAGAGAGGTGGACCCCTGGGTAGCTTGCTGGGGTCAGAGGCCCCTAGGTGGAGGGCCAGGGGGCACCCTGAGGCCTCTACTGCAAGACCAGGGAGAGAGGTGGACCTCTGGGTAGCTTGCTGGGGTCCTTGGTCCCTATGTGGAGGGCCAGGGGGCACCTTGGGGCCTATTTTTCAAGTCAAGGGAGAGAGGTGGACCCCTGGGTAGCTTGCTGGGATCTTAGGCCCCTAGGTGGAGGGCCAGGGGGCACCCTGGGGCCTATACTGCAAGTCCAGGGAGAGAAGTGGACCCCTGGGTAGCTTGCTGGGGTCACAGGCCCCTAGGTGGAGGGCCAAGGGGCACACTGGGGCCTCTACTGCAAGTTCAGGTAGAGTTGTGGACCCCTGGGTAGCTTGCTGGGGTCCTAGGCCCCTAGGTGGAGGGCCAATGGGCACCCTGGGGCCTATACTATAAGTCCAGGGAGAAAGGTGGAGCCCTGGGTAGCTTGCTGGGGTCAGAGGCCCCTAGGTGGAGGGCCAAGAGGTTTCCTAGGGCCTCTACTGCAAGTCCAGGGAGAGAGGTGGACCCCTGGGTATCTTGTTGGGGTCTTAGGCCCCTAGGTGGAGGGCCAGGGGGCACCCTGGGGCCTCTACTGCAAGTCCGGGAAGAGACGTGGACCCCAGGGTAGCTTGCTGGGGTCCTAGGCCCCTATGAGGAGGGCCAGGGGGCACCCTGGGGCCTATACTGCAAGTCCAGGGAGAGAGGTGGACCCCTGGGTAGCTTGCTGGGGTCAGCGGCCCCTAGGTGGAGAGAAAGGGGGCAGCCAGGGGCCTCTACTGCAATTCCAGGGAGAGTTGTGGACCCCTGGGTAACTTGCAGGGGTCAGACGCCCCTAGGTGGAGGGCCAGGAGATACCCTAGGGCCTCTACTGCAAGTCCAGGGAGAGAGGTGGACCCCTGGTTAGCTTGCTGGGGTCAGAGGCAACTAGGTGGAGGGCAAGGGGGCACCCTGGGGCATATCCTGCAAGTCCAGGGAGAGAGGTGGACCCCTGGGGAGCTTCCTTGTGTCAGCCGCCCCTAGGTGGAGGGCCTGGGGGCACCCTAGGGCCTCTACTGCAAGTCCAGGGAGAGAGGTGGACCCCTGGGTAGCTTGCTGGGGTCAGAGGCCCCTAGGTGGAGGGCCAGGGGGCACCCTGAGGCCTCTACTGCAAGACCAGGGAGAGAGGTGGACCTCTGGGTAGCTTGCTGGGGTCCTTGGCCCCTATGTGGAGGGCCAGGGGGCACCCTGGGGCCTATACTGCAAGTCCAGGGAGAGAGGTGGACCCCTGGGTAGCTTGCTGGGGTCACAGGCCCCTAGGTGGAGGGCCAAGAGGCACCCTGGGGCCTCTACTGCAAGTTCAGGGAGAGTTGTGGACCCCTGGGTAGCTTGCTGGGGTCTTAGGCCCCTAGGTGGAGGGCCAATGGGCACCCTGGGGCCTATACTATAAGTCCTGGGAGAAAGGTGGACCCCTGGGTAGCTTGCTGGGGTCAGAGGCCCCTATGTGGAGGGCAAGGGGGCACCCTGGGTGCTCTACTGCAAGTCCAGGGAGAGTTGTGTTCCCCTGGGTAGCTTGCTGGGGTCTTAGGAACATAGGTTGAGGGCCAGTGGGCAGCCTGGGGCCTATAATTCAAGTCGAGGGAGAAAGGTGGACCCCTGGGTAGCTTGCTGGGGTCAGAGGCCCCTAGGTGGAGAGAAAGGGGGCAGCCAGGGGCCTCTACTGCAGGTCCAGGGAGAGTTGTGGACCCCTGGGTAACTTGCTGGGGTCAGAGGCCCCTAGATGGAGGGCCAGGAGGTACCCTAGGGCCTCTACTGCAAGTCCAGGTAGAGAGGTGGACCCCTGGGTAGCTTGCTGGGGTCAGAGTTAACTAGGTGGAGGGCAAGGGGGCACCCTGGGGCATATCCTGCAAGTCCAGGGAGAGAGGTGGACCCCTGGGGAGCTTTCTTGTGTCAGCCGCCCCTAGGTGGAGGGCCTGGGGGCACCCTGGGGCCTCTACTGCTAGTCCAGGGAGAGAGGTGGACCCCCTGGGTAGCTTGCTGAGGTCTTAAGCCCCTAGGTGGAGGGCCAGGGGGCACCCTAGGGCCTATACTGCAAGTCCATGGAGAGATGTGGACCCCTGGGTAGCTTGCTGGGGTCAGAGGCCCCTAGGTGCAGGGCCAGGGGGCACCCTGGGGCCTCTACTGCAAGTCCAGGGAGAGTTTTAGACCCCTGGGTAGCTTGCTGGGGTCAGAGGCCCATGGGTGGAGGGCAAGGGGGCACACTGGGGCCTATACTGCAAGTAGAGGGAGAGAGGTGGACCCCTGGGTAGCTTGCTGGGGAATAAAGCCCCTAGGTGGAGGGCCAGGGGGTACCCTAGGGCCTCTACTGCAGGTCCAGGGAGAGAGGTGGACCCCTGGGTAGCTAGCTGGGGTCAGAGGCACTTAGGTGGACTGCCAGGGGGCACCCTGGGGCCTCTATAGCAAGTCCAGGGATAATTGTGGACCCCTTGGTAGATTTCTAGGCTCTGAGGACCCTAGGTGGAGGGCCAGGGGGCACCCTTGGGCCTCTACTGCAAGTCTAGGGAGAGTTGTGGACCCCTGGGTAGCTTGCTGGGGTCAGAGGCCCCCTGGTGGAGGGCCAGCGGGCACCCTGGGGCCTCTATTGCAAGTCCAGGGAGAGAGGTAGGCCCCTGGGTATTTTTCTGGGGTCAGAGGCCCCTAGGTGGAGGGCAAGGGGGCTTCCTGGGGCCTCTACTGCAAGTCCAGGGAGAGTTGTGGACCCCTTGGTAGCTTGCTGGGGTCAGAGGCCCCTAGGTGGAGGGCCAGGGGGCACCCTGGGGCCTATACTGCAAGTCCAAGGAGAGATGTGGACCCCTATGTAGCTTGCTTGGGTCAGAGGCCCCTAGGTGGAGGGCCAGGGGGCACCCTGTGGCCTCTATTGCAAGTACAGGGAGAGAGGTGGAACCCTGGATAGCTTCCTGGGGTAAGAGGCCCCTAAGTGGAGGGCCAGGGGGCACCCTGGGGCCTATACTGCAAGTCCAGGGAGAGAGGTGGACCCTTGGGTAGCTTGCTGGGGTCAAAGGCCCCTAGGTGGAGTGCCAGGGGGCACCCTGGGGCCTCTATTGCAAGTCCAGGGAGAGAGGTGGACCCCTGGGTAGCTTCCTGGGGTAAGAGGCCCCTTAGTGGAGGGCCAGGGGGCACCCTGGGGCCTATACTGCAAGTCCAGGAAGAGAGGTGGATCCGTGGTTAGCTTGATGGGGTCTTAGGCCCCTAGGTGGAGGGCCAGGGGCACCCTGGGGCCTCTACTGCAAGTCCAGGGAGAGTTGTGGACCCCTGGGTAGCTTGCTGGGGTCTTAGGCCCCTAGGTGGAGGGCCAGTGGGCACCCTGGGGCCTATACTTCATGTCCAGGGAGAAAGGTGGACCCCTGGGTAGCTTTCTGGGGTCAGAGGCCCCTAGGTGGAGGGCAAGGGGGCACCCTGGGGTCGCTACTGCAAGTCCAGGGAGAGTTGTGGACCCCTGGGTAACTTGCTGGGGTCAAAGGCAACTAGGTGTAGGGCCAGGGGGCACCCTGGGGCATTTCCTGCAAGTCCAGGGAGAGAGGTCGACCCCTGGGGAGCTTTCTTGTGTCAGCCGCCCCTAGGTGGAGAGCCCCCCTGGGTAGCTTGCTGAGGTCAGAGGCCCCTGGGTGGAGGGCCAGGAGGTACCCTAGGGCCTATACTTCATGTCCAAGGAGAAAGGTGGACCCCTGGGTAGCTTTCTGGGGTCAGAGGCCCATAGGTGGATACAAAGGGGCAACCTGGGGCCTCTATTGCAAGTCCAGGGAGAGTTGTGGACCCCTGGGTAACTTGCTGGGGTCAGAGGCCCTTAGGTTGAAGGCCAGGAGTTACCCTTGGGCCTCTACTGCAAGTCCAGGGAGACAGGTGGACCCCTGGGTAGCTTGCTGGGGTCAGAGGCAACTAGTTGGAGAGCGAGGGGGCACCCTGGGGCATATCCTGCAAGTCCAGGGAGAGAGGTGGACCCCTGGGGAGCTTTTTTGTGTCAGCTGCCCAAAGGTGGAGGGCCTGGGGGCACCCTGGGGCCTCTACTGCCAGTCCAGGGAGAGAGGTGGACCCCATGGGTAGCTTGCTGGGGTCTTAGGCCCCTAGGTGGAGGGCCAGGGGGCAACCTAGGGCCTATACTGCAAGTCCATGGAGAGATGTGGACCCCTGGGTAGCTTTCTGGGGTCAGAGGCCCCTAGGTGCAGGGCAAGGGGGCACCCTGGGGCCTATACTGCAAGTCCAGGGAGAGTTGTGGACCCCTTGGTAGCTTGCTGGGGTCAGAGGCCCCTAGGTGGAGGGCCAGGGGGCACCCTGGAGCCTATACTGCCAGTCCAGGGAAAGAGGTGGACCCCTGGGTAGCTTGCTGGGGTCAAAGACCCCTAGGTGGGGTGCCAGGGGGCACCCTGGGGCCTCTATTGCAAGTGAAGGGAGAGAGAAGGATCCCTGGGTAGCATACTGGGGTAAGTGGCCCCTAGGTGGAGGGCCAGGGGGCACCCTGGGGCCTATACTGCAAGTCCAGGGAGAGAGGTGGATCCCTGGGTAGCTTGATGAGGTCTGTAGCCCATAGGTGGAGGGCAATGGGGTACCCTAGGGCCTCTAACGCAAGTCCAGGGAGAGAGGTGGACCCCTGTGTATCTTGCTGGGGTCAGAGGCCCTTAGGTGGAAGGCCAGGGGGCACCCTGGGGCCTTTACTGAAAGTCCAGGGAGAGTTGTAGACCCCTGGGTAGCTTGCTGGGGTCAGAAGCCCCTAAGTGGAAGGCCAGGGGGCACCCTGGGGCCTATACTGCAAGTTTAGGGAGATAATTGAACCCTGGGTAGTTTGCTGGGGTCTTAGGCCCCTAGGTGGAGGGCCAGGGGGCACCCTGGGCCCTCTACTGCAAGTCCAGGGAGAGAGGTGGACCCCTGGGTAGCTTGCTGGGGTCTTAGGCCCCTAGGTGGAGGGCCAGGGGGCTTCCTGGGGCCTATACTTCAAGTCAAGGGAGAGAGGTGGACCCCTGGGTAGCTTGCTGGGATCTTAGGCCCCCAGGTGGAGGCCAGGGGTCACCCTGGGGCCTATACTGCAAGTCCAGGGAGAGATGTGGACCCCTGGGTAGCTTGCTGGGGTCAGAGGCCCCTAGGTGGAGGGCCAGGGGGCACCCTGCGGCCTCTACTGCAAGTCCAAGGAGAGTTGTGGACCCCTGGGTAGCTTGCTGGGGTCTTAGGCCCCTAGGTGGAGGGCCAGTGGGCACTCTGGGGCCTATACTTCAAGTCAAGGGAGAAAGGCGGACCCCTGGGAAGCTTTCTGGGATCAGAGGCCCCTAGGTGGAGGGCAAGGGGGCACCCTGGGGCCTCCACTGCAAGTCCAGGGAGAGTTGTGGACCCCTGGGTAGCTTGCTGGGGTCAGAGGCCCCTAGGTGTAGGGCCAGGAGGTACCCTAGGGCCTCTACTGCAAGTCCAGGGAGAGAGGTGGACCCCTGGGTAGCTTGCTGGGGTTAGAGGCCCCTAGTTGGAGGGCCAGGGGGCACCTTGGGGCCTCTACTGCAAGTCCAGGGAGAGACGTGGACCCCTGGGAAGCTTGCTGGGGTCCTAGGCCCCTAGGTGGAGGGCCAGGGGGCACCCTGGGGCCTATACTTCAAGTCAAGAGAGAGAGGTGGACCCCTGGGTAGCTTGCTGGGGTCTTAGGCACTTAGGTGGATGGCCAGGGGGCACCCTGGGGCCTATACTGCATGTCCAGGGAGAGAGGTGGAACCCTGGGTAGCTTGCTGGGGTCTTAGGCCCCTAGGTGGAGGGCCAGTGGGCAGCCAGGGGCCTATACTTCAAGTCCAGGGAGAAAAGTAGACCACTGGGTAGCTTGCTGGGGTCAGAGGCCCCTAGGTGGAGGGCAAGGAGGCACCCTGGGGCCTCTACTGCAAGTCCAGGGAGAGTTTTGGACCTCTGGGTAGCTTGCTGGGGTCTTGGGCCCCTAGGTGGAGGGCCAGGAGGTACCCTAGGCCCTCTACTGCAAGTCCAGAGAGAGAGGTGGACCCCTGGGTAGCTTGCTGGGGTCAGAAGCAACTAGGTGGAGGGCCAGGGGGCACCCTGGGGCCTATACTTCAAGTCAAGAGAGAGAGGTGGACCCCTGGGTAGCTTGCTGGGGTCTTAGGCACTTAGGTGGATGGCCAGGGGGCACCCTGGGGCCTATACTGCATGTCCAGGGAGAGAGGTGGAACCCTGGGTAGCTTGCTGGGGTCTTAGGCCCCTAGGTGGAGGGCCAGTGGGCAGCCAGGGGCCTATACTTCAAGTCCAGGGAGAAAAGTAGACCACTGGGTAGCTTGCTGGGGTCAGAGGCCCCTAGGTGGAGGGCAAGGAGGCACCCTGGGGCCTCTACTGCAAGTCCAGGGAGAGTTTTGGACCTCTGGGTAGCTTGCTGGGGTCTTGGGCCCCTAGGTGGAGGGCCAGGAGGTACCCTAGGCCCTCTACTGCAAGTCCAGAGAGAGAGGTGGACCCCTGGGTAGCTTGCTGGGGTCAGAAGCAACTAGGTGGAGGGCCAGGGGGCACCCTGGGGAAAATCCTGCAAGTCCAGGGATAGAGGTGGACCCCCTGGGTAGCTTGCTGTGGTCTTAGGCCCCTAGGTGGTTGGCCAAGGGGCACCCTGGGGCCTATACTGCCAGTCCATGGAGAGATGTGGACCCCTGAGTAGCTTGCTGGGGTCAGAGGTCCCTAGGTGCAGGGCAAGGGGGCACCCTTGGGCCTCTAGTGCAAGTCCAGGGAGAGTTGTGGACCCTGGGTAGCTTGCTGGGGTCAGAGTCAACTGGGTGGAGGGCAAGGGGGCACCCTGGGGCCTATACTGCAAGTCCAGGAAGAGAGGTGGACCCTGGGTAGCTTCCTGGGGTAAGAGGCCCCTAGGTGGAGGATAAGGGGAACCTTGGGGCCTATACTGCAAGTCCAGGGAGAGAGGTGGACCCCTGGGTAGCTTGTGGGGTCAGCGCCCCTAGCTGGAGGGCCAGGGGGTACGCTAGTAACTCTACTGCAAGTCCAGGGAGAGAGGTGAGCCCCTGGGTAGCTTGCTGGCATCAGAGGCTCCTTGGTGGAGGGCCAGGGGGCACCCTGGAGCCTCTGCTGCAAGTCCAGGGAGAGAGGTGGACCCCTGGGTAGCCTCCTGAGGTCATATGCCCCTATGTGGTGGGCAAGGGGGCACCCTGGGGCCTCTTCTGCAAGTCCAGGGAGAGAGGTGGACCCCTGGGTAGCTTGCTGGGGTAAGAAGCCCCTAGGTGGAGGGCCAGGGGGTACCCTGGGGCCTCTACTACAAGTCCAGGGAGAAAGCTGGACCCCTGGGTGGATTGCTGGGGTCAGAGGCCCCTAGGTGGAGGGCCATGGGGCACCCTGGGGCCTCTACTGCAAGTCCAGGGAGAGAGGTTAATCCTTGGGTAGCTTGCTGGGGTCAGATGCCCCTAGGTGGAGGGTAAGGGGGCACCCTTGGGTTTCGACTGCAAGTCTAGGTAGATAGTTGGACCCCTGGGTAGCTTGTTGGGGTCAGAGGACCCTAGTTGGAGGGGCAGGGGGCACCCTGGGGCCTATACTGCAAGTCCAGGGAGAGAGGTGGACCCCTGGTTAGCTTGCTGGGGTCAGAGGCCCCTAGGTGGAGGGCCAGGGGGCACCATGGGGCCTATACTGCAAGTCCAGGGAGAGAGGTGGATCCCTGGGTAGCTTGCTGGGGTCTTGGGCCCCTAGGTGGAGGGCCAGGAGGTACCCTAGGCCCTCTACTGCAAGTCCAGAGAGAGAGGTGGACCCCTGGGTAGCTTGCTGGGGTCAGAAGCAACTAGGTGGAGGGCCAGGGGGCACCCTGGGGAAAATCCTGCAAGTCCAGGGATAGAGGTGGACCCCCTGGGTAGCTTGCTGTGGTCTTAGGCCCCTAGGTGGTTGGCCAAGGGGCACCCTGGGGCCTATACTGCCAGTCCATGGAGAGATGTGGACCCCTGAGTAGCTTGCTGGGGTCAGAGGTCCCTAGGTGCAGGGCAAGGGGGCACCCTTGGGCCTCTAGTGCAAGTCCAGGGAGAGTTGTGGACCCTGGGTAGCTTGCTGGGGTCAGAGGCAACTGGGTGGAGGGCAAGGGGGCACCCTGGAGCCTATACTGCAAGTCCAGGAAGAGAGGTGGAAACCTGGGTAGCTTGCTAGGGTCAGAGGCCTCTATGTGGAGGGCCAGGAGGTACCCGAGGGCCTCTACTGCAAGTCCAGGGAGAAAGGCGGACCCCTGGGAAGCTTTCTGGGATCAGAGGCCCCTAGGTGGAGGGCAAGGGGGCACCCTGGGGCCTCCACTGCAAGTCCAGGGAGAGTTGTGGACCCCTGGGTAGCTTGCTGGGGTCAGAGGCCCCTAGGTGTAGGGCCAGGAGGTACCCTAGGGCCTCTACTGCAAGTCCAGGGAGAGAGGTGGACCCCTGGGTAGCTTGCTGGGGTTAGAGGCCCCTAGGTGGAGGGCCAGGGGGCACCTTGGGGCCTCTACTGCAAGTCCAGGGAGAGACGTGGACCCCTGGGAAGCTTGCTGGGGTCCTAGGCCCCTAGGTGGAGGGCCAGGGGGCACCCTGGGGCCTATACTTCAAGTCAAGAGAGAGAGGTGGACCCCTGGGTAGCTTGCTGGGGTCTTAGGCACTTAGGTGGATGGCCAGGGGGCACCCTGGGGCCTATACTGCATGTCCAGGGAGAGAGGTGGAACCCTGGGTAGCTTGCTGGGGTCTTAGGCCCCTAGGTGGAGGGCCAGTGGGCAGCCAGGGGCCTATACTTCAAGTCCAGGGAGAAAAGTAGACCACTGGGTAGCTTGCTGGGGTCAGAGGCCCCTAGGTGGAGGGCAAGGAGGCACCCTGGGGCCTCTTCTGCAAGTCCAGGGAGAGTTTTGGACCTCTGGGTAGCTTGCTGGGGTCTTGGGCCCCTAGGTGGAGGGCCAGGAGGTACCCTAGGCCCTCTACTGCAAGTCCAGAGAGAGAGGTGGACCCCTGGGTAGCTTGCTGGGGTCAGAAGCAACTAGGTGGAGGGCCAGGGGGCACCCTGGGGCCTATACTTCAAGTCAAGAGAGAGAGGTGGACCCCTGGGTAGCTTGCTGGGGTCTTAGGCACTTAGGTGGATGGCCAGGGGGCACCCTGGGGCCTATACTGCATGTCCAGGGAGAGAGGTGGAACCCTGGGTAGCTTGCTGGGGTCTTAGGCCCCTAGGTGGAGGGCCAGTGGGCAGCCAGGGGCCTATACTTCAAGTCCAGGGAGAAAAGTAGACCACTGGGTAGCTTGCTGGGGTCAGAGGCCCCTAGGTGGAGGGCAAGGAGGCACCCTGGGGCCTCTACTGCAAGTCCAGGGAGAGTTTTGGACCTCTGGGTAGCTTGCTGGGGTCTTGGGCCCCTAGGTGGAGGGCCAGGAGGTACCCTAGGCCCTCTACTGCAAGTCCAGAGAGAGAGGTGGACCCCTGGGTAGCTTGCTGAGGTCAGAAGCAACTAGGTGGAGGGCCAGGGGGCACCCTGGGGAAAATCCTGCAAGTCCAGGGATAGAGGTGGACCACCTGGGTAGCTTGCTGTGGTCTTAGGCCCCTAGGTGGTTGGCCAAGGGGCACCCTGGGGCCTATACTGCCAGTCCATGGAGAGATGTGGACCCCTGAGTAGCTTGCTGGGGTCAGAGGTCCCTAGGTGCAGGGCAAGGGGGCACCCTTGGGCCTCTAGTGCAAGTCCAGGGAGAGTTGTGGACCCTGGGTAGCTTGCTGGGGTCAGAGTCAACTGGGTGGAGGGCAAGGGGGCACCCTGGGGCCTATACTGCAAGTCCAGGAAGAGAGGTGGACCCTGGGTAGCTTCCTGGGGTAAGAGGCCCCTAGGTGGAGGATAAGGGGAACCTTGGGGCCTATACTGCAAGTCCAGGGAGAGAGGTGGACCCCTGGGTAGCTTGTGGGGTCAGCGCCCCTAGCTGGAGGGCCAGGGGGTACGCTAGGAACTCTACTGCAAGTCCAGGGAGAGAGGTGAGCCCCTGGGTAGCTTGCTGGCATCAGAGGCTCCTTGGTGGAGGGCCAGGGGGCACCCTGGAGCCTCTGCTGCAAGTCCAGGGAGAGAGGTGGACCCCTGGGTAGCCTCCTGAGGTCATATGCCCCTATGTGGTGAGCAAGGGGGCACCCTGGGGCCTCTTCTGCAAGTCAAGGGAGAGAGGTGGACCCCTGGGTAGCTTGCTGGGGTAAGAAGCCCCTAGGTGGAGGGCCAGGGGGTACCCTGGGGCCTCTACTACAAGTCCAGGGAGAAAGCTGGACCCCTGGGTGGATTGCTGGGGTCAGAGGCCCCTAGGTGGAGGGCCATGGGGCACCCTGGGGCCTCTACTGCAAGTCAAGGGATAGAGGTGGACCCCTGGGTAGCTTGCTGGGGTCAGAGGCCCCTAGGTGGAGTTCCAGGGGGCACCCTGGGGCCTCTACTGCAAGTCCAGGGAGAGAGGTTAATCCTTGGGTAGCTTGCTGGGGTCAGAGGCCCCTAGGTGGAGGGTAAGGGGGCACCCTTGGGTTTCGACTGCAAGTCTAGGTAGATAGTTGGACCCCTGGGTAGCTTGTTGGGGTCAGAGGACCCTAGGTGGAGGGGCAGGGGGCACCCTGGGGCCTATACTGCAAGTCCAGGGAGAGAGGTGGACCCCTGGTTAGCTTGCTGGGGTCAGAGGCCCCTAGGTGGAGGGCCAGGGGGCACCATGGGGCCTATACTGCAAGTCCAGGGAGAGAGGTGGAGCCCTGGGTAGCTTGCTGGGGTCTTGGGCCCCTAGGTGGAGGGCCAGGAGGTACCCTAGGCCCTCTACTGCAAGTCCAGAGAGAGAGGTGGAACCCTGGGTAGCTTGCTGGGGTCAGAAGCAACTAGGTGGAGGGCCAGGGGGCACCCTGGGGAAAATCCTGCAAGTCCAGGGATAGAGGTGGACCCCCTGGGTAGCTTGCTGTGGTCTTAGGCCCCTAGGTGGTTGGCCAAGGGGCACCCTGGGGCCTATACTGCCAGTCCATGGAGAGATGTGGACCCCTGAGTAGCTTGCTGGGGTCAGAGGTCCCTAGGTGCAGGGCAAGGGGGCACCCTTGGGCCTCTAGTGCAAGTCCAGGGAGAGTTGTGGACCCTGGGTAGCTTGCTGGGGTCAGAGGCAACTGGTTGGAGGGCAAGGGGGCACCCTGGGGCCTATACTGCAAGTCCAGGAAGAGAGGTGGACCCTGGGTAGCTTCCTGGGGTAAGAGGCCCCTAGGTGGAGGATAAGGGGAACCTTGGGGCCTATACTGCAAGTCCAGGGAGAGAGGTGGACCCCTGGGTAGCTTTGTGGGGTCAGCGCCCCTAGCTGGAGGGCCAGGGGGTACGCTAGGAACTCTACTGCAAGTCCAGGGAGAGAGGTGAGCCCCTGGGTAGCTTGCTGGCATCAGAGGCTCCTTGGTGGAGGGCCAGGGGGCACCCTGGAGCCTCTGCTGCAAGTCCAGGGAGAGAGGTGGACCCCTGGGTAGCCTCCTGAGGTCATATGCCCCTATGTGGTGGGCAAGGGGGCACCCTGGGGCCTCTTCTGCAAGTCCAGGGAGAGAGGTGGACCCCTGGGTAGCTTGCTGGGGTAAGAAGCCCCTAGGTGGAGGGCCAGGGGGTACCCTGGGGCCTATACTGCAAGTCCAGGGAGAGAGGTGGACCCCTGGGTAGCTTGCTGGGTTCTTAGGCACTTAGGTGGAGGGCCAGGGGGCACCCTGGGGCCTATACTGCAAGTCCAGGGAGAGAGGTGGAACCCTGGGTAGCTTGCTAGGGTCAGAGGCCCCTAGGCGGATGGCCAGGGGGATCCCTGGGGCCTCTACTGCAAGTCCAGGGAGAGTTTTGGACCTCTGGGTAGCTTGCTGGGGTCTTGGGCCCCTAGGTGGAGGGCTAGGGGGCACCATGGGGCCTATCCTGCAAGTACAAGGATAGAGGTGGACCCCTGGGTAGCTTGCTGGGGTCAGAGGCCCCTATGTGGAGGGTCAGGAGGTACCCTAGGGCCCCTATTGCAAGTCCAGGGAGAGAGTGGGACCTCTGGGTAGCTTGCTGGGGTCAGAAGCAACTAAGTGGAGGGCCAGGGGGCACCCTTGTGCCTATCCTGCCAGTCCAGGGAGAGAGGTGGACCCCTGGGTAGCTTGCTGGGGTCTGAAGCCCACAGGTGGAGGGCCAGGGGGTACCCTAGGGCCTCTACTGCAAGTCCAGGGAGAAAGGTGGACCCCTGGGTAGCTTGCTGGTGTCAGAGGCCCCTAGGTGGAGGGCCAGGGGGCACCTTGGGGCCTCTACTGCAAGTCAAGGGAGGGTTGTGGACCCCTTGGTAGCTTGCTGGGGTCAGAGGCCCAAAGGTGGAGGGCCAGGGGCACCCTGGGGCCTATATTGCCAGTCCAGGGAGAGAGGTTGACCCCTGGGTAGCTTGCTGGGGTCTTAGGCCCCTAGGTGGAGGTCCAAGGGGCACCCTGGGGCCTATACTGCAAGTACAGGGAGAGATTTGGACCCCTGGGTAGCTTGCTGGGGTCAAAGGCCCCTATGTGGTGGGCAAGGGGGCACCCGGGTTCTCTACTACAAGTCCAGGGAGAAAGCTGGACCCCTGGGTAGCTTGTTGGGGTCAGAGGCCCCTAGGTGGAGGGCCAGGGGGCACCCTGGGGCCTCTCCTGCACGTCTAGGGAAAGAGGTGGTACCCTGTTTAGCTTGCTGGGGTCAGAGGCCCATAGAAGAAGGGCCAAGGGGCTTCCTGGGGCCTCTACTGCAAGTCCAGGAAGAGAGGTGAACTCATGGGTAGCTTGCTGGGGTCAGAGGCCCATAGAAGAAGGGCCAAGGGGCTTCCTGGGGCCTCTAATGCAAGTCCAGGGAGAGAGGTGGACCCCCAGGTAGCTTGCATAGGTCAGAGGCCCCTAGGTGGAGGGCCAATGAGCACTTTGGGGCCTCTAATGCAAGTCCAGGGAGAGAGGTGGACCCCTGGGTAGCTTGATGGGGTCAGAAGCCCATAGTCGGTTGGCCAGGGGGCTTCCTGGGGCCTATACTGCAAGTCCAGGGCAAGAGGTGGACCCCTGGGTAGCTTTCTGGGGTCAGAGGCCCCTGGGTGGAGGGCCAGGGGGCACCCTGGGGCCTATACTGCAAGTCCAGGGAGAGAGGTGGACCCCTGGGTTAGCTTGCTGAGGTCTGAAGCCCATAGGTGGAGGGCTAGGGGTACCCTAGGGCCTCTACTGCAAGTCCAGGGAGAGAGGTGGACCCCTGGGTAGCTTGCTGCGGTCAAAGGCCCCTAGGTGGAGGGCCAGGAGGCACCCTGGGGCCTCTACTGCAAGTCCAGGGAGGGTTTTGGACCCATTGGTAGCTTGCTGGGGTCAGAGGCCAAAAGGTGGAGGGCCAGGGGGCACCCTGGGGCCTCTACTGCAAGTCCAGGAAGAGAGGTGGACTCTTGGGTAGCTTTCAGGGGTCAGAGGCCCCTAGGTGAAGGGCCAGGGGGCACCCTGGGGCCTCTACTGCAAGTCCAGGGAGAGAGGTGGACCCCTGGGTAGCTTCCTGAGGTCAGAGGCCCCTAGGTGGAGGGCCACGGGGCACCCTGGGGCCTATCCTGCAGATCCAGGGAGAGAGTTGGATCCCTGGGTAGCTTGCTGGGGTATGAAGCCCCTAGGTGGAGGGCCAGGGGCAACCTGGGGCCTCTACTGCAAGTCCAGGGAGAGAGGTGGACACCTGGGTAGCTTGCTGGGGTCAGAGGCCCCTAGGTGGAGGGCCAGGGGGCACGCTGGGGCCTCTACTGCAAGTCCAGGGAGAGAGGTGGACCCTTGGGTAGCTTGCTGGGGTCAGAGGCCCCTAGGATGAGGGCCAAAGGGCAACCAGGGGCCTCTACCTCAATCCAGGGAGAAGGGTGGACCCCTGGGTAGCTTGCTGGGATCAGAGGCCCCTAGGTGGAGGGCCAGGAGGTACCCTAGGGCCCCTGCTGCAAGTCCATGTAGAGAGTTGGACCTCTGGGTAGCTTGCTGGGGTCAGGGGCAACTAGGTGGAGGGCCAGGGGGCACCCTGGGGCCTATCCCGCAAGTCCAGGGAGAGAGGTGGACCCCTGGGTAGTTTGCTTGGCTGAGAGTGGCCTAGGTGGAGGGCCAAGGGGCACCCTGGGGCCTCTACTGCAAGTCCAGGGAGAGTTGTGGACCCTTGGGTAACTTGTGGGGGTCAGAGGCCCCTGGGTAGAGAGCAAGGAGGCACCCTGGGGCCTCTACTGCTGGTCCAGGGAAAGTTGTGGACCCCTGGGTAGCTTGCTGGGGTCAGAAGCCCATAGGTGGTGGGTCAGGGGGCAGCTTGGGGCCTATTCTGCAAGTCCAGGGAGAGAGGTTGAACGCTGGGTAGCTTCCTCAGGTCAGTGGCCCCTAGGTGGAGGGCCAGGTTGCCCCCTGCAGCCTGTTCTGCAAGTCCAGGGAGAGAGGTGGACCCCTGGGTATCTTCCTGGGGTAAGAGGCCCCTAGGTGGAAGGTAAGGGGGCACCTTGGGGCCTATACTGCAAGTCTAGGGAGAGAGGTGAACCCCTGGGTAGCTTGCTGGGGTCAGAGGCCAGTAGGTGGAGGGCCAGGGGGCACCCTGGGGCCTCTACTGCAAGTCCAGGGAGAGATTTGGACCCCTGGTTAGCTTGCTGGGGTCAGAGGCCCCTGGGTGGAGGGCCAGGGTGCACACTGGGGCCTATATTGCCAGTCCAGGGAGAGAGGTTGACCCCTGGGTAGCTTGCTGGGGTCTTAGGCCCCTAGGTGGAGGTCCAAGGGGCACCCTGGGGCCTATACTGCAAGTCCAGGGAGAGATTTGGACCCCTGGTTAGCTTGCTGGGGTCAGAGGCCAGTAGGTGGAGGGCCAGGGGGCACCCTGGGGCCTCTACTGCAAGTCCAGGGAGAGATTTGGACCCCTGGTTAGCTTGCTGGGGTCAGAGGCCCCTGGGTGGAGGGCCAGGGTGCACACTGGGGCCTATATTGCCAGTCCAGGGAGAGAGGTTGACCCCTGGGTAGCTTGCTGGGGTCTTAGGCCCCTAGGTGGAGGTCCAAGGGGCACCCTGGGGCCTATACTGCAAGTCCAGGGAGAGATTTGGACCCCTGGTTAGCTTGCTGGGGTCAGAGGCCCCTGGGTGGAGGGCAAGGGGGCACCCTGGGGCCTATACTGCAAGTCCAGGGAGAGAGGTGGAACCCTGGGTGGGTTGCTGGGGTTTAGGCCCCTAGGTAGAGGGCCAGGGGGCACCCTGGGGCCTATACTGCAAGTCCAGGGAGAGAGGTGGACCCCTGGGGAGCTTTCTTGTGTCAGCCGCGCCTAGGTGGAGGGCCTGGGGGCACCCTGGGGCCTCTACTGCCAGTCCAGGGAGAGAGGTGGACCCCTGGGTAGCTAGCTGGGGTCAGAAGCCCTTACGTGGAGGGCCAGCGGGCACCCTGGGGCCTCTACTGCAAGTCCAGGGAGAGAAGTGGGCCCCTGGGTAGCTTGCTGGGGTCAGAGGCCCCTAGGTGGAGGGCAAGGGGGCTTCCTGGGGCCTCTAGTGCAAGTCCATTGAGAGAGGTGGACCCCTGGGTAGCTAGCTGGGGTCGTTTGCCCCTAGGTGGAATGCCAGGGGGCACCCTGGGGCCTCTACTGCAAGTCCAGGGAGAGTTGTGGACCCCTTGGTCGCTTGCTGGGGTCAGAGGCCCCTAGGGGGAGGGCCAGGGGGCACCCTGGGGCCTCTACTGCAAGTCCAGGGAAAGTTGTGGACCCCTTCGTAGCTTGCTGGGGTCAGAGGCCCCTAGGGGGAGGGCCAGGGGGCACCCTGGGGCCTATACTGCAAGTCCAAGGAGAGATGTGGACTCCTATGTAGCTTACTGGGGTCAGAGGCCCCTAGTTGGAGGGCCAGGGGGCACCCTGTGGCCTCCACTGCAAGTCCAGGGAAAGTTGTGGACCCCTGGGTAGCTTGCTGGGGTCAGAGGCCCATGGGTGGAGGGCAAGGGGGCACGCTGGGGCCTATACTGCAAGTCCAGGGAGAGAGGTGGACCCCTGGGGAGCTTTCTAGTGTCAGCCGCCCCTAGGTGGAGGGCCTGGGGGCACCCTGGAGCCTCTACTGCCAGTCCAGGGAGAGAGGTGGACCCCCTGGGTAGGTTGCTGGGTGCTTAGGCCCCTAGGTGGAGGGCGAGGGGGCACCCTGGGGCCTCTACTGCAAGTCAAGGGAGAGAGGTGGACCCCTGGGGAGCTTTCTTGTGTCAGCCACCCCTAGGTGGAGGGCCTGGGGGCACCCTGGGGCCTCTACTGCCAGTCCAGGGAGAGAGGTGGACACCCTGGGTAGCTTGCTGGGGTCAGAGGCCCCTAGGTGCAGGGCAAGGGGGCACCCTGGGGCCTCTGTTGCAAGTCCAGGGAGAGAGGTGGACCCCTGGGTAGCTTCCTGGGGTAAGAGGCCCCTAAGTGGAGGGCCAGGGGGCACCTTGGGGCCTATACTGCAAGTCCAGGGAGAAGGGTGGATCCCTGGGTAGCTTGATGAGGTCTTAAGCCCATAGGTGGAAGGCAAGGGGGTACCCTAGGGCCTTTAACGCAAGTCCAGGAAGAGAGGTGGACCCCTGTGTAGCTTGCTGGGGTCAGAGGCCCTTGGGTGGAGGGCAAGGGGGCACCCTGGGGCCTATACTGCCAGTCCAGGGAGATAAATGGACCCCTGGGTAGCTTGCTGGGGTCTTAGGCCCCTAGGGGGAGGGCAAGGGGGTACCCTAGGGCCTTTAACGCAAGTCCAGGAAGAGAGGTGGACCCCTGGGTAGCTTGCTGGTGTCAGAGGCACAAAGGTGGAGGGCCAGGGGGCACCCTGGGGCCTATATTCCCAGTCCAGGGAGAGAGGTTGACCCCTGGGAAGCTTGCTGGCGTCAGAGGCTCAATGGTGGAATGCCAGGGGGCTTCCTGGGTTCTCTACTGCAAGTTCAGGGAGAGAGGTGGACCCCTGGGTAGCTTGCTGGGGTCAAAGGCCCCTAGCTGGAGGGCCAGGGGGCACCCTGGGGACTCTACTGCCAGTCCAGTGAGAGAGGTGGACCCCTGGGTAGCTTGCTGGGGACTAAAGCCCCTAGGTGGAGGGCCAGGGGCTACCCTAGGGCCTCTACTGCAATTCCAGGGAGAGTTGTGGTCCCCTTGGTAGATTGCTTGGGTCAGAGGCCCCTAGGTGGAGGGCCAGAGGGCACCCTTGGGCCTCTACTGCAAGTCTAGGGAGAGATGTGGACCCCTGGTTAGCTTGCTGGGGTCAGAGGCCCCTAAGTGGAGGGCTAGCAGGCACCCTGGGGCCTCTTCTGCAAGTCCAGGGAGAGAGGTGGACCCCTGGGTAGCTTGCTAGGGGAAGAAGAACCTAGGTGGAGGGTCAGGGGGTACCCTGGGACCTATACTGCCAGTCCAGGGAGAGAGGTGGACCCCTGTGTAGCTTGCTGTGGTCTTAGGCCCCTAGGATGAGTGCCAGGTGGCACCCTGGGGCCTATACTGCAAGTGCAGGGAGAGAGGTGGACCCCTGGGTAGTTTGTTTGGCTGAGAGTGGCCTAGGTGGAGGGCCAAGGGGCACCCAGGGGCCTCTATTGCAAGTCCAGGGAGAGTTGTGGACCCTTGGGTAAGTTGCGGGAGTCAGAGGCCCCTGGGTGGATGGCAAGGGGGCACCCTGGGGCCTATACTTCAAGTCCAGGGAGAGAGGTGGAACCCTGGGTAGCTTGGTGGGGTCTTAGGCACTTAGGTGGAGGGCCTGGGGGCACCCTGGGGCCTATACTGCAAGTCCAGGGAGAGAGGTGGACACCTGGGGAGCTTTCTTGTGTCAGCAGCCCCTAGGTGGAGGGCCTGGGGGCACCCTGGGGCCTCTACTGCCAGTCCAGTGAGAGAGGTGGACCCCCTGGGTAGCTTGCTGGGGTCTTAGGCCCTTAGGTGGAGGGCCAGGGGGCACCTTAGGGCCTATACTGCAAGTCCAAGGAGAGATGTGGACCCCTGGGTAGCTTGCTGGGGTCAGAGGCCCCTAGGTGCAGGGCAAGGGGGCACCCTGGGGCCTCAACTGCAAGTCCAGGGAGAGTTGTGGACCCCTGGGTAGCTTGCTGGGGTCAGAGGCCCCTGGGTGGAGGGTAAGGGGGCACCCTGGTTCCTTTACTGCAAGTTCAGGAAGAGAGGTGGACCCCTGGGTAGCTTTCTGGGGTCTTAGGCCCCTAGGTGGAGGGCCAGGGGGTACCCTGGGGCCTATACTGCAAGTCCAAGGAGAGATGTGGACCCCTATGTAGCTTGCTGGGGTCAGAGGCCCCTAGGTGGAGGGCCAGGGGGCACCGTGGGGCCTCTACTGCAAGTACAGGGAAAGTTGTGGACCCCTGGGTAGCTTGCTGGGGTTAGAGGCCCATGGGTGAAGGGCAAGAGGGCACGCTGGGGCCTCTACTGCAAGTCCAGGGAGAGAAGTACACCCCTGGGTAGCTTGCTGGGAAATAAAGCCCCTAGGTAGAGGGCCAGGGGTACCCTGGGGCCTCTACTGCAAGTCCAGGGAGAGAGTTGTACCCCTGGGTAGCTAGCTGGGGTCAGAGACCCTTAGGTGGAGGGCCAGGGGGCACCCTGGGGCCTCTAGTGCAAGTCCAGGGATAGTTGTGGACCCCTTGGTAGATTCTTATGGTCTGAGGACCCTAGGTGGAGGGCCAGGGGCACCCTTGGGCCTCTTCTGCAAGTCTAGGGAGAGTTGTGGACCCCTGGGTAGCTTGCTGGGGTCAGAGGCCCCTTGGTGGAGGGCCAGCGGGCACCCTGGGGCCTCTACTGCAAGTCCAGGAGAGAAGTGCGCCCCTGGGTAGCTTGCTGGGGTCAGAGGCCCCTAGGTGGAGGACAAGGGGGCTTCCTGGGGCCTCTAGTGCAAGTCCATTGAGAGAGGTGGACCCCTGGATTGCTTGCTGGGTTCTTAGGCACTTAGGTGGAGGGCCAGGGGGCACCCTGGGGTATATAGTGCAAGTCCAGGGAGAGAGGTGGACCCCTTGGTAGATTCCTATGGTCTGAGGACCCTAGGCGGAGGGCCAGGGGGATCCCTGGGGCCTCTACTGCAAGTCCAGGGAGAGTTGTGGACCCCTGGGTAGCTTGCTGGGGTCTTAGGCCCCTAGGTGGAGGGCCAGTGGGCAGCCTGGGGCCTATACTTCAAGTCCAGGGAGAAAGGTAGACCCCTGGGTAGCTTGCTGGGGTCAGAGGCCCCTAGGTGGAGGGCTAGGGGGCACCATGGGGCCTATCCTGCAAGTACAAGGATAGAGGAGGACCCCTGGGTAGCTTGCTGGGGTCAGAGGCCCCTATGTGGAGGGCCAGGAGGTACCCTAGGGCCCCTATTGCAAGTCCAGGGAGAGAGTGGGACCCCTGGGTAGCTTATTGAGGTCAGAGGCAACTAAGTGGAGGGCCAGGGGGCACCCTGGGGCCTATCCTGCCAGTCCAGGGAGAGAGGTGGACCCCTGGGTAGCTTGCTGGGGTCTGAAGCCCATAGGTGGAGGGCCAGGGGGCACCCTAGGGCCTCTACTGCAAGTCCAGGGAAAAAGGTGGACCCCTGGGTAGCTTGCTGGTGTCAGAGGCCCCTAGGTGGAGGGCCAGGGGGCACCTTGGGGCCTCTACTGCAAGTCAAGGGAGGGTTGTGGACCCCTTGGTAGCTTGCTGGGGTCAGAGGCCCAAAGGTGGAGGGCCAGGGGGCACCCTGGGGCCTATATTGCCAGTCCAGGGAGAGAGGTTGACCCCTGGGTAGCTTGCTGGGGTCTTAGGCCCCTATGTGGAGGTCTAAGGGGCACCCTGGGGCCTATACTGCAAGTCCAGGGAGAGATTTGGACCCCTGGCTAGCTTGCTAGGGTCAAAGGCCCCTTTGTGGTGGGCAAGGGGGCACCCGGGTTCTCTACTACAAGTCCAGGAAGAGAGGTGAACTCCTGGGTAGATTGCTGGGGTCAGAGGCCCATAGAAGAAGGGCCAAGGGGCTTCCTGGGGCCTCTACTGCAAGTCCCGGAAAGAGAGGTGGACCCCCAGGTAGCTTGCATAGGTCAGAGGCCCCTAGATGGAGGGCCAATGAGCACCTTGGGGCCTCTAATGCAAGTCCAGGGAGAGAGGTGGACCCCTGGGTAGCTTGATGGGGTCAGAAGCCCATAGTCGGTTGGCCAGGGGGCTTCCTGGGGCCTATACTGCAAGTCCAGGGAGAGAGGTGGACTCCTGGGTAGCTTTCTGGGGTCAGAGGCCCCTCGGTGGAGGGCCAGGGGGCACCCTGGGGCCTATACTGCAAGTCCAGGGAGAGAGGTGGACCCCTGGGTTAGCTTGCTGAGGTCTGAAGCCCATAGGTGGAGGGCCAGGGGGTACCCTAGGGCCTCTACTGCAAGTCCAGGGAGAGATGTGGACCCCTGGATAGCTTGCTGGGGTCAAAGGCCCCTAGGTGGAGGGCCAGGAGGCACCCTGGGGCCTCTACTGCAAGTCCAGGGAGGATTGTGGACCCATTGGTAGCTTGCTGGGTTCAGAGGCCAAAAGGTGGAGGGCCAGGGGGCACCCTGGGGCCTCTACTGCAAGTCCAGGAAGAGAGGTGGACTCTTGCGTAGCTTTCAGGGGTCAGAGGCCCCTAGGTGGAGGGCCAGGGGGCACCCTGGTGCCTCTACTGCAAGTCCAGGGAGAGAGGTGGACCACTGGGTAGCTTCCTGAGGTCAGAGGCCCCTAGTTGGAGGGCCAGGGGGCACCCTGGGGCCTATCCTGCAGATCCAGGGAGAGAGGTGGATCCCTGGGTAGCTTGCTGGGGTACGAAGCCCCTAGGTGGAGGGCCAGGGGCACCCTGGGGCCTCTACTGCAAGTCAAGGGAGAGAGGTGGACCCCTGGGTAGCTTGCTGGGGTCAGAGGCCCCTAGGATGAGGGCCAAAGGGCAACCAGGGGCCTCTACTGCAAGTCCAGGGAGAAAGGTGGACCCCTGGGTAGCTTGCTGGGATCAGAGGCCCCTAGGTGGAGGGCCAGGAGGTACCCTAGGGCCCCTACTTCAAGAACATGTAGAGAGTTGGACCCCTGGGTAGCTTGCTGGGGTCAGAGGCAACTAGGTGGAGGACCAGGGGGCACCCTGGAGCCTATACTGCCAGTCCAGGGAGAGAGGTGGACCCCCTGGGTAGCTTGCTGGGATCAGAGGCCCATGGGTGGAGGGCAAGGCGGCAAGCTGGGGCCTATACTGCAAGTCCAGGGAGAGAGGTGGAGCCCTGGGTAGCTTGCTGGGGAATAAAGCCCCTAGGTGGAGGGCCAGGGGGTACCCTAGGGCCTCTACTGCAAGTCCAGGGAGAGAGGTGGACCCCTGGGTAGCTAGCTGGAGTCAGAGGACCTTAGGTGGAGGGCCAGGTGGCACCCTTGGGCCTCTACTGCAAGTCTAGGGAGAGTTGTGGACCCCTGGGTAGCTTGCTGGGGTCAGAGGCCCCTTGGTGGAGGGCCAGCGGGCACCCTGGGGCCTCTACTGCAAGTCCAGGAGAGAAGTGCGCCCCTGGGTAGCTTGCTGGGGTCAGAGGCCCCTAGGTGGAGGACAAGGGGGCTTCCTGGGGCCTCTAGTGCAAGTCCATTGAGAGAGGTGGACCCCTGGGTTGCTTGCTGGGTTCTTAGGCACTTAGGTGGAGGGCCAGATGCCACCCTGGGGCCTCTACTACAAGTCCAGGAAGAGAGGTGGACTCCTGGGTAGCTTCCTGGGGTAAGAGGCCCCTAAGTGGAGGGCCAGGGGGCACCTTGGGGCCTATACTGCAAGTCCAGGGAGAGGGGTGGATCCCTGGGTAGCTTGATGAGGTCTTAAGCCCATAGGTGGAGGGCAAGGGGGTACCCTAGGGCCTTTAACGCAAGTCCAGGAAGAGAGGTGGACCCCTGTGTAGCTTGCTGGGGTCAGAGGCCCTTGGGTGGAGGCCAAGGGGGCACCCTGGGGCCTATACTGCCAGTCCAGGGAGATAAATGGACCCCTGGGTAGCTTGCTGGGGTCTTAGGCCCCTAGGGGGAGGGCAAGGGGGTACCCTAGGGCCTTTAACGCAAGTCCAGGAAGAGAGGTGGACCCCTGGGTAGCTTGCTGGTGTCAGAGGCACAAAGGTGGAGGGCCAGGGGGCACCCTGGGGCCTATATTCCCAGTCCAGGGAGAGAGGTTGACCCCTGGGAAGCTTGCTGGCGTCAGAGGCTCATTGGTGGAATGCCAGGGGGCTTCCTGGGTTCTCTACTGCAAGTTCAGGGAGAGAGGTGGACCCCTGGGTAGCTTGCTGGGGTCAAAGGCCCCTAGCTGGAGGGCCAGGGGGCACCCTGGGGACTCTACTGCAAGTCCAGGGAGAGAGGTGGACCCCTGGGTAGCTTGCTGGGGACTAAAGCCCCTAGGTGGAGGGCCAGGGGCTACCCTAGGGCCTCTACTGCAATTCCAGGGAGAGTTGTGGTCCCCTTGGTAGATTGCTTGGGTCAGAGGCCCCTAGGTGGAGGGCCAGGGGGCACCCTTGGGCCTCTACTGCAAGTCTAGGGAGAGATGTGGACCCCTGGTTAGCTTGCTGGGGTCAGAGGCCCCTAAGTGGAGGGCCAGCAGGCACCCTGGGGCCTCTTCTGCAAGTCCAGGGAGAGAGGTGGACCCCTGGGTAGCTTGCTGGGGTAAGAAGAACCTAGGTGGAGGGTCAGGGGGTACCCTGGGACCTATACTGCCAGTCCAGGGAGAGAGGTGGACCCCTGTGTAGCTTGCTGTGGTCTTAGGCCCCTAGGATGAGTGCCAGGTGGCACCCTGGGGCCTATACTGCAAGTGCAGGGAGAGAGGTGGACCCCTGGGTAGTTTGTTTGGCTGAGAGTGGCCTAGGTGGAGGGCCAAGGGGCACCCAGGGGCCTCTATTGTAAGTCCAGGGAGAGTTGTGGACCCTTGGGTAACTTGCGGGAGTCAGAGGCCCCTGGGTGGATGGCAAGGGGGCACCCTGGGGCCTATACTTCAAGTCCAGGGAGAGAGGTGGAACCCTGGGTAGCTTGGTGGGGTCTTAGGCACTTAGGTGGAGGGCCTGGGGGCACCCTGGGGCCTATACTGCAAGTCCAGGGAGAGAGGTGGACACCTGGGGAGCTTTCTTGTGTCAGCAGCCCCTAGGTGGAGGGCCTGGGGGCACCCTGGGGCCTCTACTGCCAGTCCAGTGAGAGAGGTGGACCCCCTGGGTAGCTTGCTGGGGTCTTAGGCCCTTAGGTGGAGGGCCAGGGGGCACCTTAGGGCCTATACTGCAAGTCCAAGGAGAGATGTGGACCCCTGGGTAGCTTGCTGGGGTCAGAGGCCCCTAGGTGCAGGGCAAGGGGGCACCCTGGGGCCTCAACTGGAAGTCCAGGGAGAGTTGTGGACCCCTGGGTAGCTTGCTGGGGTCAGAGGCCCCTGGGTGGAGGGCAAGGGGGCACCCTGGTTCCTTTACTGCAAGTTCAGGAAGAGAGGTGGACCCCTGGGTAGCTTTCTGGGGTCTTAGGCCCCTAGGTGGAGGGCCAGGGGGTACCCTGGGGCCTATACTGCAAGTCCAAGGAGAGATGTGGACCCCTATCTATAGGCCTATTTCAAATCTTCCATTTATGTCTAAAATACTAGAAAAAGTTGTTTCCACTCAATTATGCTCTTATCTGCAGACGAACAATATTTTTGAAGTGTTTCAGTCAGGTTTCAGGGCTCACCACAGTACAGAAACCGCCTTAGTGAAAATAACCAACGATTTACTCTTAGCTGCTGACCGAGGGTGCGTCTCGCTATTAGTTTTACTCGATCTTAGTGCGGCATTTGATACCATTGACCACAATATCCTCATAAATCGTTTAAAGTCTACAGGTGTCCAGGGACAGGCTCTACAATGGTTTAAGTCATACTTAACTGACCGCTACCAGTTTGTAAATCTTAATGGACAGCCTTCACAAATCTGCCCAGTAAAGTATGGGGTGCCTCAAGGATCAGTTTTAGGCCCTTTACTGTTTACAATTTACATGCTACCTATGGGAGACATTATTAGAAGACATGGGATCAGCTTTCACTGCTATGCAGATGATACTCAATTATATATTTCCACTAAACCTGACGAGACGTCTGAACTTTCTAAACTAACTGAGTGCATCAAAGACATCAAAGACTGGATGACCAACAATTTTCTTCTCTTAAACTCAGACAAAACAGAATTATTACTTATTGGGCCTAAATCTTGCACACAGCAGATCTCGCAACTCAATTTACAATTAGAGGGATACAAAGTTAGCTTTAGCTCTACTATAAAAGATCTGGGTGTCATATTAGACAGCAATCTAACTTTTAAAAACCATATATCCCATGTCACAAAAACTGCCTTCTTTCATCTGAGAAATATCGCTAAATTACGAAATATGCTATCCATCTCAGATGCAGAAAAGCTAGTCCATGCTTTTATGACTTCGAGACTGGATTACTGTAATGCTCTATTTGCTGGCTGCCCAGCATCCTCTATTAACAAACTTCAATTAGTACAAAATGCAGCAGCCAGAGTTCTGACCAGGTCTAGAAAATATGATCATATAACCCCAATTTTATCCTCCTTACACTGGCTGCCTGTTAAATTTCGTATTGAATTTAAAATATTACTTCTCACCTATAAAGCTCTAAATAATCTAGCTCCTGTTTATCTAACCAACCTTCTGTCTCGTTACGAACCAACTCGCTCCTTAAGATCTCAAAATTCAGGGCTTCTGGTAGTACCTAGAATAGCAAAATCAAGTAAAGGAGGTCGAGCCTTCTCTTTCATGGCTCCTACACTCTGGAATAGCCTTCCTGGTAATGTCCGAGGCTCAGACACACTCTCCCAGTTCAAAACTAGATTAAAGACCTATCTGTTTAGTAAAGCATACACTCAGTGCATCACCTAGCAGGTTCCACACTGGCTTCTACATCTTGCTTATATACACCATGAACAGCAGCTACGCTAATTATTCTCTTTATTCTCTATTTTCACCTGGGGATACTCATCCCGAGGTCCTCAGATTAGGCGGAGTCACTGATTGGATCCAAGACCAGCGACGTGATGATCCCAAGGATTCCATATCCGGGACCAGGCCATATCCTGAGCTGCTGCTGCGCTGATGGTCGTGGGGAGTGGAGAACATGAGTCTGATTCCAGCGACGCTCCAGGGACAGACGAGTCTTCATTGAGGCCATCTTCCAGCATAAACCACGGCGAATGAAGTTCTGCACAAGACTTTTGGCCAGCGGAGAAATTAAAATGGTCGTGCCCAACTGAGTCTGGTTCTCTCAAGGTTTTTTTTCTTCACTCCCATCAGGTGAAGTTTTTTTTCCCTCTCCGCTGTCGCCACTGCCTCGCATGGTTCAGGATTGGTAGAGCTACGCATCGATGAATTTGCTCTTCAGTGTTTGAACTCTCAGTAATGATTAAATCACACTGAACAGAGCTAAACTGAACTGAACTTAAACACTAAAACCTGAACCACACTGTTCCAGTTACTATGACCATTTATGTGAAGCTGCTTTGACACAATCTACATTGTAAAAGCGCTATACAAATAAAGCTGAATTGAATTGAATTGAACTATGTAGCTTGCTGGGGTCAGAGGCCCCTAGGTGGAGGGCCAGGGGGCACCGTGGGGCCTCTACTGCAAGTACAGGGAAAGTTGTGGACCCCTGGGTAGCTTGCTGGGGTTAGAGGCCCATGGGTGAAGGGCAAGGGGGCACGCTGGGGCCTCTACTGCAAGTCCAGGGAGAGAAGTACACCCCTGGGTAGCTTGCTGGGAAATAAAGCCCCTAGGTAGAGGGCCAGGGGTACCCTGGGGCCTCTACTGCAAGTCCAGGGAGAGAGTTGTACCCCTGGGTAGCTAGCTGGGGTCAGAGACCCTTAGGTGGAGGGCCAGGGGGCACCCTGGGGCCTCTAGTGCAAGTCCAGGGATAGTTGTGGACCCCTTGGTAGATTCTTATGGTCTGAGGACCCTAGGTGGAGGGCCAGGGGCACCCTTGGGCCTCCACTGCAAGTCTAGGGAGAGTTGTGGACCCCTGGGTAGCTTGCTGGGGTCAGAGGCCCCTTGGTGGAGGGCCAGCGGGCACCCTGGGGCCTCTACTGCAAGTCCAGGAGAGAAGTGCGCCCCTGGGTAGCTTGCTGGGGTCAGAGGCCCCTAGGTGGAGGACAAGGGGGCTTCCTGGGGCCTCTAGTGCAAGTCCATTGAGAGAGGTGGACCCCTGGGTTGCTTGCTGGGTTCTTAGGCACTTAGGTGGAGGGCCAGGGGGCACCCTGGGGTATATAGTGCAAGTCCAGGGAGAGAGGTGGACCCCTTGGTAGATTCCTATGGTCTAAGGACCCTAGGCGGAGGGCCAGGGGGATCCCTGGGGCCTCTACTGCAAGTCCAGGGAGAGTTGTGGACCCCTGGGTAGCTTGCTGGGGTCTTAGGCCCCTAGGTGGAGGGCCAGTGGGCAGCCTGGGGCCTATACTTCAAGTCCAGGGAGAAAGGTAGACCCCTGGGTAGCTTGCTGGGGTCAGAGGCCCCTAGGTGGAGGGCTAGGGGGCACCATGGGGCCTATCCTGCAAGTACAAGGATAGAGGAGGACCCCTGGGTAGCTTGCTGGGGTCAGAGGCCCCTATGTGGAGGGCCAGGAGGTACCCTAGGGCCCCTATTGCAAGTCCAGGGAGAGAGTGGGACCCCTGGGTAGCTTATTGGGGTCAGAGGCAACTAAGTGGAGGGCCAGGGGGCACCCTGGGGCCTATCCTGCCAGTCCAGGGAGAGAGGTGGACCCCTGGGTAGCTTGCTGGGGTCTGAAGCCCATAGGTGGAGGGCCAGGGGGTACCCTAGGGCCTCTACTGCAAGTCCAGGGAGAAAGGTGGACCCCTGGGTAGCTTGCTGGTGTCAGAGGCCCCTAGGTGGAGGGCCAGGGGGCACCTTGGGGCCTCTACTGTAAGTCAAGGGAGGGTTGTGGACCCCTTGGTAGCTTGCTGGGGTCAGAGGCCCAAAGGTGGAGGGCCAGGGGGCACCCTGGGGCCTATATTGCCAGTCCAGGGAGAGAGGTTGACCCCTGGGTAGCTTGCTGGGGTCTTAGGCCCCTATGTGGAGGTCTAAGGGGCACCCTGGGGCCTATACTGCAAGTCCAGGGAGAGATTTGGACCCCTGGCTAGCTTGCTAGGGTCAAAGGCCCCTATGTGGTGGGCAAGGGGGCACCCGGGTTCTCTACTACAAGTCCAGGGAGAAAGCTGGACCCCTGGGTAGCTTGCTGGGGTTAGAGGCCCCTAGGTGTAGGGCCAGGGGACACCCTGGGGCCTCTACTACAAGTCCAGGAAGAGAGGTGAACTCCTGGGTAGATTGCTGGGGTCAGAGGCCCATAGAAGAAGGGCCAAGGGGCTTCCTGGGGCCTCTACTGCAAGTCCAGGGAGAGAGGTGGACCCCCAGGTAGCTTGCATAGGTCAGAGGCCCCTAGATGGAGGGCCAATGAGCACCTTGGGGCCTCTAATGCAAGTCCAGGGAGAGAGGTGGACCCCTGGGTAGCTTGATGGGGTCAGAAGCCCATAGTCGGTTGGCCAGGGGGCTTCCTGGGGCCTATACTGCAAGTCCAGGGAGAGAGGTGGACCCCTGGGTAGCTTTCTGGGGTCAGAGGCCCCTCGGTGGAGGGCCAGGGGGCACCCTGGGGCCTATACTGCAAGTCCAGGGAGAGAGGTGGACCCCTGGGTTAGCTTGCTGAGGTCTGAAGCCCATAGGTGGAGGGCCAGGGGGTACCCTAGGGCCTCTACTGCAAGTCCAGGGAGAGATGTGGACCCCTGGATAGCTTGCTGGGGTCAAAGGCCCCTAGGTGGAGGGCCAGGAGGCACCCTGGGGCCTCTACTGCAAGTCCAGGGAGGATTGTGGACCCATTGGTAGCTTGCTGGGGTCAGAGGCCAAAAGGTGGAGGGCCAGGGGGCACCCTGGGGCCTCTACTGCAAGTCCAGGAAGAGAGGTGGACTCTTGGGTAGCTTTCAGGGGTCAGAGGCCCCTAGGTGGAGGGCCAGGGGGCACCCTGGTGCCTCTACTGCAAGTCCAGGGAGAGAGGTGGACCACTGGGTAGCTTCCTGAGGTCAGAGGCCCCTAGTTGGAGGGCCAGGGGGCACCCTGGGGCCTATCCTGCAGATCCAGGGAGAGAGGTGGATCCCTGGGTAGCTTGCTGGGGTACGAAGCCCCTAGGTGGAGGGCCAGGGGCACCCTGGGGCCTCTACTGCAAGTCAAGGGAGAGAGGTGGACCCCTGGGTAGCTTGCTGGGGTCAGAGGCCCCTAGGTGGAGGGCCAGGGGGCACGCTGGGGCCTCTACTGCAAGTCCAGGGAGAGAGGTGGACCCTTGGGTAGCTTGCTGGGGTCAGAGGCCCCTAGGATGAGCGCCAAAGGGCAACCAGGGGCCTCTACTGCAAGTCCAGGGAGAAAGGTGGACCCCTGGGTAGCTTGCTGGGATCAGAGGCCCCTAGGTGGAGGGCCAGGAGGTACCCTAGGGCCCCTACTGCAAGAACATGTAGAGAGTTGGACCCCTGGGTAGCTTGCTGGGGTCAGAGGCAACTAGGTGGAGGACCAGGGGGCACCCTGGAGCCTATACTGCCAGTCCAGGGAGAGAGGTGGACCCCCTGGGTAGCTTGCTGGGGTCAGAGGCCCATGGGTGGAGGGCAAGGCGGCAAGCTGGGGCCTATACTGCAAGTCCAGGGAGAGAGGTGGAGCCCTGGGTAGCTTGCTGGGGAATAAAGCCCCTAGGTGGAGGGCCAGGGGGTACCCTAGGGCCTCTACTGCAAGTCCAGGGAGAGAGGTGGACCCCTGGGTAGCTAGCTGGGGTCAGAGGACCTTAGGTGGAGGGCCAGGTGGCACCCTTGGGCCTCTACTGCAAGTCTAGGGAGAGTTGTGGACCCCTGGGTAGCTTGCTGGGGTCAGAGGCCCCTTGGTGGAGGGCCAGCGGGCACCCTGGGGCCTCTACTGCAAGTCCAGGGAGAGAAGTGGGCCCCTGGGTAATTTGTTGGGGCCAGAGGCCCCTAGGTGGAGGGCAAGGGGGCTTCCTGGGGCATCTAGTGCAAGTCCATTGAGAGATGTGGACCCCTGGGTAGCTTGCTGGGGTCGTAGGCCCCTAGGTGGAATGCCAGGGGGCAACCTGGGGCCTCTACTGCAAGTCCAGGGAGAGTTTTGGACCCCTTGGTAGCTTGCTGGGTTCAGAGGCCCCTAGGGGGAGGGCCAGGGGGCTTCCTGGGGCCTCTAGTGCAAGTCCATTGAGAGAGGTGGACCCCTGGGTAGCTAGCTGGGGTCGTAGGCCCCTAGGTGGAATGCCAGGGGGCAACCTGGGGCCTCTACTGCAAGTCCAGGGAGAGTTTTGGACCCCTTGGTAGCTTGCTGGGGTCAGAGGCCCATGGGTGGAGGGCAAGGTGGCAAGCTGGGGCCTATACTGCAAGTCCAGGGAGAGAGGTGGACCCCTGGGTAGCTTGCTGGGGAATAAAGCCCCTAGGTGGAGGGCCAGGGGGTACCCTAGGGCCTCTACTGCAAGTCCAGAGAGAGAGGTGGACCCCTGGGTAGCTAGCTGGGGTCAGAGGCCCCTTGGTGGAGGGCCAGCGGGCACCCTGGGGCCTCTACTGCAAGTCCAGGGAGAGATGTGGGCCCCTGGGTAGCTTGCTGGGGTCAGAGGCCCCTAGGTGGAGGGCAAGGGGGCTTCCTGGGGCCTCTAGTGCAAGTCCATTGAGAGAGGTGGACCCCTGGGTAGCTAGCTGGGGTCGTAGGCCCCTAGGTGGAATGCCAGGGGGCACCATGGGGCCTCTACTGCAAGTCCAGGGAGAGTTGTGGACCCCTTGGTAGCTTTCTGGGTTCAGAGGCCCCTAGGGGGAGGGCCAGGGGGCACCCTGGTTCCTATACTGCCACTCCAGGGAGAGAGGTGGACCCCTGGGTAGCTTGCTGGGGTCAAAGGCCCCTAGGTGGAGTGCCAGGGGGCACCCTGGGTCCTCTGTTGCAAGTCCAGGGAGAGAGGTGGACCCCTGGGTAGCTTCCTGGGGTAAGAGGCCCCTAAGTGGAGGGCCAGGGGGCACCCTGGGGCCTATACTGCAAGTCCAGGGAGAGGGGTGGATCCCTGGGTAGCTTGATGAGGTCTTAAGCCCATGGGTGGAGGGCAAGGGGGTATCCTAGGGCCTTTAACGCAAGTCCAGGAAGAGAGGTGGACCCCTGTGTAGCTTGCTGGGGTCAGAGGCCCTTGGGTGGAGGGCCAGGGGGCACCCTGGGGCCTCTACTGAAAGTCCAGGGAGAGTTGTGGACCCCTGTGTAGCTTGCTGGGGTCAGAAGCCCCTAGGTGGAAGGCCAGGGGGCACCCTGGGGCCTATACTGCCAGTCCAGGGAGATAATTGGACCCCTGGGTAGCTTGCTGGGGTCTTAGGCCCCTAGGTGGAGGGCCAGGGGGCACCCTGGGGCCTCTACTGCAAGTCCAGGGAGAGAGGTGGACCCCTGGGTAGCTTGCTGGGGTCCTAGGCCCCAAGGTGGAGGGCCAGGGGGCACCTTGGGGCCTCTACTACAAGTCCAGGAAGAGAGGTGGACCCCTGGGTAGCTTCCTGGGGTAAGAGGCCCCTAGGTGGAGAGCCAGGGGGTACCCTGGGGCCTATACTGCAAGTCCAGGGAGAGGGGTGGATCCCTGGGTAGCTTGATGAGGTCTGAAGCCCATAGGTGGAGGGCCAGGGGGTACCCTAGGGCCTTTAACGCAAGTCCAGGAAGAGAGGTGGACCCCTGGGTAGCTTGCTGGTGTCAGAGGCACAAAGGTCGAGGGCCAGGGGGCACCCTGGGGCCTATATTCCCAGTCCAGGGAGAGAGGTTGACCCCTGGGAAGCTTGCTGGCGTCAGAGGCTCCTTGGTGGAGGGCCAGGGGGGCTTCCTGGGTTCTCTACTGCAAGTCCAGGGAGAGAGGTGGACCCCTGGGTAGCTTGCTGGGGTCAAAGGCCCCTAGCTGGAGGGCCAGGGGGCACCCTGGGGACTCTACTGCAAGCCCAGGGAGAGAGGTGGACCCCTGGGTAGCTTGCTTGGGACTAAAGCCCCTAGGTGGAGGGCCAGGGGCTACCCTAGGGCCTCTACTGCAATTCCAGGGAGAGTTGTGGTCCCCTTGGTAGATTGCTTGGGCCAGAGGCCCCTAGGTGGAGGGCCAGGGGGCACCCTTGGGCCTCTACTGCAAGTCTAGGGAGAGATGTGGACCCCTGGGTAGCTTGCTGGGGTCAGAGGCCCCTAATTGGAGGGCCAGCGGGCACCCTGGGGCCTCTTCTGCAAGTCCAGGGAGAGAGGTGGACCCCTGGGTAGCTTGCTGGGGTAAGAAGAACCTAGGTGGAGGGTCAAGGGGTACCCTGGGGAATATACTGCCAGTCCAGGGAGAGAGGTGGACCCCTGTGTAGCTTGCTGGGGTCTTCGGCCCCTAAGATGAGTGCCAGGGGGCACGCTGGGGCCTATACTGCAAGTGCAGGGAGAGAAGTGGACCCCTAGGTAGTTTGTTTGGCTGAGAGTGGCCTAGGTGGAGGGCCAAGGGGCACCCAGGGGCCTATACTGCAAGTCCAGGGAGAGTTGTGGACCCTTGGGTAACTTGCGGGGGTCAGAGGGCCCTGGGTGGATGGCAAGGGGGCACCCTGGGGCATATACTTCAAGTCCAGGGAGAGAGGTGGACCCCTGGGTAGCTTGCTGGGGTCTTAGGCACTTAGGTGGAGGGCCTGGGGGCACCCTGGGGCCTATACTGCAAGTCCAGGGAGAGAGGTGGACATCTGGGGAGCTTTCTTGTGTCAGCAGCCCCTAGGTGGAGGGCCTGGGGGCACCCTGGGGCCTCTACTGCCAGTCCAGGGAAAGAGGTGGAACCCCTGGTTAGGTTGCTGTGGTCTTAGGCCCTTAGGTGGAGGGCAAGGGGGCTTCCTGGGGCCTCTATTGCAAGTCCATTGAGAGAGGTTGACCCCTGGGTAGCTAGCTCGGGTCGTAGGCCCCTAGGTGGAATGCCAGGGGGCACCCTGGGGCCTCTACTGCAAGTCCAGGGAGAGTTGTGGACCCCTTGGTAGCTTGCTGGGGTCAGAGGCTTCTAGGTGGAGGGTTAGGGGGCACCCAGGGGCCTCTACTGCCAGTCCAGGGAGAGAGGTGGACCCCCTGGGTAGCTTGCTGTGGTCTTAGGCCCTTAGGTGGAGGGCCAGGGGGCACCTTAGGGCCTATACTGCAAGTCCAAGGAGAGATGTGGACCCCTGGGTAGCGTGCTGGGGTCAGAGGCCCCTAGGTGGAGATCCAGGGAGCACCCTGGGGCCTATACTTCAAGTCAAGGCAGAGAGGTGGACCCCTGGGTAGCTTGCTGGGGTCTTAGGCACTTAGGTGGAGGGCCTGGGGGCACCCTGGGGCCTTTACTGCAAGTCCAGAGAGAGAGGTGGAACCCTGGGTAGCTTGCTAGGATCAGAGGCCCCTAGGTGGAGGGCCAGGGGGCACCCTGGGGCCTCTACTGCAAGTCAAGGGAGAGTTGTGGACCCCTGGGTAGCTTGCTGGGGTCTGAGGCCCCCAGGTGGAGGGCCAGTGGGCATCCTGGGGCCTATACTTCATGTCCAGGGAGAAAATTGGACCTCTGGGTAGCTTTCTTGGGTCAGAGGCAACTAGGTGGAGGGCCAGGAGGCACCCTGGGGCCTATCCTGCAAGTCCAGGGAGAGAGGTGGACCCCTGGGTAGATTGCTTGGCTGAGAGTGGCCTAGGTGGAGGGCCAAGGCGCACCCTGGGAACTCTACTGCAAGTCCAGGGAGAGTTGTGGACCCTTGGGTAACTTGTGGGGGTCAGAGGCCCCTGGGTGGAGGGCAAGGGGGCACCCTGGGGCCTCTACTGCAAGTCCAGGGAGAGATATGGACCCCTGGGTAGCTTGCTGGGGTCAGAAGCCCATAGGTGGTGGGCCAGGGGGCACCCTGGGGCCTATTCTGCAAGTCCAGGGAGAGAGGTTGACCCCTGAATAGCTTCCTGGGGTCAGTGGCCCCTAGGTGGAGGGCCAGGTTGCCCCCTGCAGCCTATCCTGCAAGTCCAGGGAGAGAGGTGGACCCCTGGGTAGCTTCCTGGGGTAAGAAGCCCCTAGGTGGAGAGCCAGGGGGTACCCTGGGGCCTATACTGCAAGTCAAGGGAGAGGGGTGGATCCCTGGGTAGCTTGATGAGGTCTGAAGCTCATAGGTGAAAGGCAAGGGGGTACCCTAGGGCCTTTAACACAAGTCCAGGAAGAGAGGTAGACCCCTGGGTAGCTTGCTGGTGTCAGAGGCACAAAAGTGTAGGGCCAGAGGGCACCCTGGGGCCTATATTCCCAGTCCAGGGAGAGAGGTTGACCCCTGGGAAGCTTGCTGGCGTCAGAGGCTCCTTGGTGGAGTGCCAGGGGGCTTCCTGGGTTCTCTACTGCAAGTCCAGGGAGAGAGGTGGACCCCTGGGTAGCTTGCTGGGGTCAAAGGCCCCTAGCTGGAGGGCCAGGGGGCACCCTGGGGACTCTACTGCAAGTCCAGGGAGAGAGGTGGACCCCTGGGTTGCTTGCTGGGGACTAAAGCCCTTAGGTGGAGGGCCAGGGGCTACCCTAGGGCCTCTACTGCAAGTCTAGGGAGAGATGTGGACCCCTGGGTAGCTTGCTGGGGTCAGAGGCCCCTAAGTGGAGGGCCAGCGGGCACCCTGGGGCCTCTTCTGCAAGTCCAGGGAGAGTTTTGGACCTCTGGGAAGCTTGCTGGGGTAAGAAGAACCTAGGTGAAGGGTCAGGGGGTACCCTGGGGCCTATACTGCCAGTCCAGCGCTAGAGGTGGACCCCTGTGTAGCTTGCTGGGGTCTTAGGCCCGTAGGTGGAGTGCCAGGGGGCACCCTGGGGCCTATACTGCAAGTGCAGGGAGAGAGGTGGACCCCTGGGTAGTTTGTTTGGCTGAGAGTGGCCTAGGTGGAGGGCCAAGGGGCACCCAGGGGCCTCTACTGCAAGTCCAGGGAGAGTTATGGACCCTTGGGTAACTTGCGGGGGTCAGAGGCCCCTGGGTGGATGGCAAGGGGGCACCTTGGGGCCTCTACTACAAGTCCAGGGAGAGAGGTGGACCCCTGGGTAGCTTGCAAGGGTCAGAAACCCATAGGTGGAGGGTCAGGGGGCACCCTGGGGCCTCTACTGCAAGTCCAGGGAGAGAGGTGGACCCCTGGGTAGCTTGCTGGGGTCAGAAGCCCATAGGTGGTGAGACAGGGGGAACCCTGGGGCCTCTACTGCAAGTCCAGGGAGAGAGGTGGACCCCTTGGTAGCTTGCTGGTGTAAGAAGCCCATATGTGGATGGCCAGGGGGCACCTTGGGGCCTCTTCTGCAAGTCCAGGGAGAGAGGTGGACCCCTGGGTAGCTTGCTGGGGTAAGAAGAACCTAGGTGGAGGGCCAGGGGGCACCATGGGGCCTCTCCTGCAAGTCCAGGGAGAGAGGTGGACCCCTGGGTAGCTCGCTGGGGTCAGAGGCCCCTAGGTGGAGGGCTAGGAGGTACCCTAGGGCCCCTACTGCAAGTCCAGGGAGAGAGTTGGACCCCTGGTTAGCTTGCTGGGGTCAGACGCAACTAGGTGGAGGGCCAGGGGGCACCCTGTGGCCTATCCTGCAAGTCCAGGGAGAGAGGTGGACCCCTGGGTAGCTTGCTGGGGTCTGAAGCCCATAGGTGGAGGGCCAGGGGGTACCCTAGGGCCTCTACTGCAAGTCCAGGGAGAGAGGTGGACCCCTGGGTAGCTTGCTGGGGTCAGAAGCCCATAGGTGGTGGGCCAGGGGGCACCCTGGGGCCTATTCTGCAAGTCCAGGGAGAGAGGTTGACCCCTGAGTAGCTTCCTGTGGTCAGTGGCCCCTAGGTGGAGGGCCAGGTTGCCCCCTGCAGCCTAACCTGCAAGTCCAGGGAGAGAGGTGGACCCCTGGGTAGCTTCCTGGGGTAAGAGGCCCCTAGGTAGAGAGCCAGGGGGTACCCTGGGGCCTATACATCAAGTCCAGGGAGAGGGGTGGATCCCTGGGTAGCTTGATGAGGTCTGAAGCCCATAGGTGGAGGGCAAGGGGGTACCCTAGGGCCTTTAACGCAAGTCCAGGAAAAGGGGTGGACCCCTGGGTAGCTTGCTGGTGTCAGAGGCACAAAGGTGGAGGGCCAGGGGGCACCCTGGGGCCTATATTGCCAGTCCAGGGAGAGAGGTTGACCCCTGGGAAGCTTGCTGGCGTCAGAGGCTCCTTGGTGGAGTGCCAGGGGGCAGCTTGGGTTCTCTACTGCAAGTCCAGGGAGAGAGGTGGACCCCTGGGTAGCTTGCTGGGGTCAAAGGCCCCTAGCTGGAGGGCCAGGGGGCACCCTGGGGACTCTACTGCAAGTCCAGGGAGAGAGGTGGACCCCTGGGTAGCTTGCTGGGGACTAAAGCCCCTAGGTGGAGGGCCAGGGGCTACCCTAGGGCCTCTACTGCAATTCCAGGGAGAGTTGTGGACCCCTTGGTAGATTGCTTGGGCCAGAGGCCCCTAGGTGGAGGGCCAGGGGGCACCCTGGTGCCTCTACTGCAAGTCAAGGGAGAGAGGTGGACCCTTGGGTAGCTTGCTGGGGTCAGAGGCCCCTAGGTGGAGGGCTAGGAGGTACACTAGGGCCCCTACTGCAAGTCCAGGGAGAGAGTTGGACACCTGGGTAGCTTGCTGGGGTCAGAGGCAACTAGGTGGAGGGCCAGGGGGCACCCTGTGGCCTATCCTGCAAGTCCAGGGAGAGAGGTGGACCCCTGGGTAGCTTGCTGGGTTCTGAAGCCCATAGGTGGAGGGCCAGGGGGTACCCTAGGGCCTCTACTGCAAGTCCAGGGAGAGAGGTGGACCCCTGGGTAGCTTGCTGGTGTCAGAGGCCCCTAGGTGGAGGGCAAGGGGGCACCTTGGGGCCTCTACTGCAAGTCCAGGGACGGTTGTGGACTCCTTGGTAGCTTGCTGGGTTGAGAAGCAAATAGGTGGAGGGCCAGGGGGTACTCTGGGGCCTCTACTACAAGTCCAGGGAGAAAGCTGGACCCCTGGGTAGCTTGCTGGGGTCAGAGGCTCCTAGGTGGAGGGCCAGGGGGCACCCTGGGGCCTCTACTGTCGTCTAGGAAAAGAAGTGGACCCCTCGGTAGCTTGCTGGGGTCAGAGGCCCCTTGAGTGGAGGGCCAGGGGGCACCCTGGGGCCTCTACTGCAAGTCTAGGGAGAGAGGTGGACCCCTGGGTAGCTTGCTGGGGTCAGATACCCCTAGGTGGAGTTCCATGGGGCACCCTGAGGCCTCTACTGCAAGTCCAGGGAGAGAGGTTAATCCCTTGGTAGCTTGCTGGGGTCAGAGTCCCCTAGGTGGAGAGCCAGGGGGCACCCTGGGGACTCTACTGCAAGTCCAGGGATAGAGGTGGATCCCTGCGTAGCTTGATGAGGTCTGAAGCCCATATGTGGAGGGTAAGGGGGTACCCTAGGGCCTCTAACGCAAGTCCAGGGAGAGAGGTGGACCCCTGTTTAGCTTTCTGGGGTCAGAGGCCCTTAGGTGGAGGGCCAGGGGGCACCCTGGGGCCTCTACTGAAAGTCCAGGGAGAGTTGTGGACCCCTGGGTAGCTTGCTGGGGTCAGAAGCCAATAGGTGGAGGGCAAGGGGGCACCCTGGGGCCTATACTGCCAGTCCAGGGAGACATTTGGACCACTGAGTAGCTTGCTGGGGTCTTAGGCCCCTATGTGGAGGGCCAGGGGGCACCCTGGGGCCTCTACTGCAAGTCCAGGGAGAGAGGTGGACCCCTGGGTAGCTTGCTGGGGTCCTAGGCCCCTAGGTTGAGGGCCAGGGGGCACCCTGGGGCCCATACTTCAAGTCAAGGGAGAGAGGTGGACCCCTGGGTAGCTTGCTGGGGTCAGAGGCACCTAGGTAGAGGGCCAGGGGGCACCCTGGGGCCTTTACTACAAGTCCAGGAAGAGAGGTGGACTCCTGGGTAGCTTGCTGGGGTCAGAGACACATAGAAGGAGGGCCAAGGGGCTTCCTGGGGCCTCTACTGCAAGTCCAGGGAGAGAGGTGGACCCCCAGGTAGCTTGCTGAGGTCAGTGGCCCCTAGGTGGAGGGCCAATAAGCACCTTGGGGCCTCAACTGCAAGTCCAGGGAGAGAGGTGGACCCCTGGGTAGCTTGCTGGGGTCAGAGGCACCTAGGTAGAGGGCCAGGGGGTACCCTGGGGCCTCTACTACAAGTCCAGGAAGAGAGGTGGACTCCTGGGTAGCTTGCTGGGGTCAGAGACACATAGAAGGAGGGTCAAGGGGCTTCCTGGGGCCTCTACTGCAAGTCCAGGGAGAAAGGTGGACCCCCAGGTAGCTTGCTGAGGTCAGTGGCCCCTAGGTGGAGGGCCAATAAGCACCTTGGGGCCTCAACTGCAAGTCCAGGGAGAGAGGTGGACCCCTGGGTAGCTTGCTGGGGTCAGAAGCCCATAGTCGGTGGGCCAGGGGGCTTCCTGGGGCCTATACTGCAAGTCCAGGGCAAGAGGTGGACCCCTGGGTAGCTTTCTGGGGTCAGAGGCCCCTAGGTGGAGGGCCAGGGGGCACCCTGGGGCCTATACTGCAAGTCCAGGGAGAGAGGTGCACCCCTGGGTAGGTTGCTGAGGTCAGAAGCCCATAGGTGGAGGGCCAGGGGGTACCCAAGGGCCTGTACTGCAAGTCCAGGAAGAGAGGTGGACCCCTGGGTAGCTTGCTGGGGTCAAAGGCCCCTAGGTGGAGGGCCAGGAGGCACCCTGGGGCCTCTACTGCAAGTCCAGGGAGAGTTGTGGACCCATTGGTAGCTTGCTGGGATCAGAGGCCAAAAGGTGGAGGTTCATGGGGCACCCTGGGGCCTCTACTGCAAGTCCAGGAAGAGAGGTGGACTCCTGGGTAGCTTTCAGGGGTCAGAGGCCCCTAGGTGGAGGGCCAGGGGGCACCCTGGGGCCTATACTGCAAGTCCAGGGAGAAAGGTGGACTCCTGGGTAGCTTCCTAAGGTCAGACGCCCCTAGGTGGAGGGCCACGGAGCACCCTGGGGCCTATCATGCAGATCCAGGGAGAGAGGTGGACCCCTGGGTAGCTTGCTGGGGTACGAAGCCCCTAGGTGGAGGGCCAGGGGCACCCTGGGGCCTCTACTGCAAGTCCAGGGAGAGAGGTGGACCCCTGGGTAGATTGCTGGGGTCAGAAACCCCTAGGTGGAGGGCCAGGGGGCACCCTGGGGCCTCTACTGCAAGTCCAGGGAGAGAGGTGGACCCTTGGGTAGCTTGCTGGGGTCAGATGACCCTAGGTGGAGGGCCAAAGGGCAACCAGGGGCCTCTACTGCAAGTCCAGGGAGAAAGGTGGACCCTGCGTAGCTTGCTGGAATCAGAGGCCCCTAAGTGGAGGGCCAGGGGGTACCCTAGGGCCCCTACTGCAAGTCAAGGTAGAGAATTTGACCCCTGGGTAGCTTGCTGGGGTCAGAGGCAACTAGGTGGAGGGCCAGGGGGCACCCTGGGGCCTATCCTGCAAGTCCAGGGAGAGAGGTGGACCCCTGGGTAGTTTGCTTGGCTGAGAGTGGCCTAGGTGGAGGGCCAAGGGGCACCCTGGGGCCTCTACTGCAAGTCCAGGGAGAGTTGTGGACCCATGGGTAACTTGCGGGGGTCAGAGGCCCCTAGGTGGAGGGCAAGGGGGCACCCCGGGGCCTCTACTGCAGGTCCAGGGAGAGATGTGGACCCCTGGGTAGCTTGCTGGGGTCAGAAGCCCATAGCTGGTGGGCCAGGGGGCAACTTGGGGCCTATTCTGCAAGTCCAGGGAGAGAGGTAGACCCCTGGGTAGCTTCCTGGGGTCAGTGGCCCCTAGGTGGAGGGCCAGGTTGCCCCCTGCAGCCTGTCCTGCAAGTCCAGGGAGAGAGGTGGACCCCTGGGTAGCTTCCTAGGGTAAGAGGCCCCTAGGTGGAGGGCAAGGGGGCACCTTGGGGCCTATAATGCAAGTCTAGGGAGAGAAGTAGACCCCTGGGTAGCTTGCTGGGGAATAAAGCCCCAAGGTGGAGGGCCAGGGGGTACCCTAGGGCCTCTACTGCAACTCCATGGAGAGAGGTGGACCCCTGGGTAGCTTGCTGGGGAATAAAGCCTCTAGGTGGATTGCCAGGGGGTACCCTAGAGCCTCTACTGCAACTCCAGGGAGAGAGGTGGACCCCTTGGTAGCTAGCTGGGGTCAGAGGCCCTTAGGTGGAGGGCCAGGGGGCACCCTGGGGCCTCTAGTGCAAGTCAGGGGAAAATTGTGGACCCCTTGGTACATTCCTAGGGTCTGAGGACCCTAGGTGGAGGGCCAGGGGGCACCCTTGAGCCTCTACTGCAAGTCTAGGGAGAGTTATGGACCCCTGGGTAGCTTGCTGGGGTCAGAGGCCCCTTGGTGGAGGGTCAGCGGGCACCCTGGGGCCTGTACTGCAAGTCCAGGGAGAGAGGTGGCCCCTGGGTAGCTTGCTGGGGTCAGAGGCCCCTAGGTGGAGGGCAAGGGGGCTTCCTGGGGCCTCTACTGCAAGTCCATTGAGAGAGGTGGACCCCTTGGTAGCTTGCTGGGGTCAGAGGCCCCTAGGTGGAGGGCCAGGGGGCACCCTGGGGCCTCTACTGCAAGTCCAGGGAGAGTTGTGGACCCCTGGGTAGCTTGCTGGGGTCTTAGGCCCCTAGGTGGAGGGCCAGTGGGCACCCTGGGGCCTTTACTTCAAGTCCAGGGAGAAAGGTGGACCCCTGGGTAGCTTTCTGGGGTCAGAGGCCCCTAGGTGGAGGGAGAGAGGGCACCCTGGGGCCTCTACTGCAAGTCCAGGGAGAGTTGTGGACCCCTGGGTAGCTTGCTGCGGTCAGACGCCCCTGGGTGGAGGGCAAGGGGGCACCCTGGTTCCAATACTGCAAGTTCAGGAAGAGAGGTGGACCCCTGGGTAGCTTTCTGGGGTCTTAGGGCCCTAGGTGGAGGGCCAGGGGGCACCCTGGGGCCCATACTGCAAGTCCAAGGAGAGATGTGGACCCCTATGTAGCTTGCTGGGGTCAGAGTCCCCTAGGTGGAGGGCCAGGGTGCACCCTGGAGCCTATACTGCCAGTCCAGGGAGAGAGGTGGACCCCCTGGGTAGCTTGCTGGGGTCAGAGGCCCCTAGGTGCAGGGCAAGGGGGCACCCTGGGGCCTCTACTGCAAGTCCAGGGAGAGTTGTGAACCCCTGGGTAGCTTGCTGGGGTCAGAGGCCCCTGGGTGGAGGGCAAGGGGGCACCCTGGCTCCATTAGTGCAAGTTCAGGGAGAGAGGTGGACCCCTGGGTGGCTTTCTGGGATCTTAGGCCCCTAGGTGGAGGGCCAGGGGGCACCCTGGGGCCTATACTGCAAGTCCAAGGAGAGATGTGGACCCCTATGTAGCTTGCTGGGGTCAGAGGCCCCTAGGTGGAGGGCGAGGGGGCACCCTGTGGCCTCAACTGCAAGTCCAGGGAGAGTTGTGGACCCCTGGGTAGCTTGCTGCGGTCAGAGGCCCCTGGGTGGAGGGCAAGGGGGCACCCTGGTTCCAATACCGCAAGTTCAGGAAGAGAGGTGGACCCCTGGGTAGCTTTCTGGGGTCTTAGGCCCCTAGGTGGAGGGCCAGGGGGCACCCTGGGGCCTATACTGCAAGTCGAAGGAGAGATGTGGACCCCTATGTAGCTTGCTGGGGTCAGAGGCCCCTAGGTGGAGGGCCAGGGGGCACCCTGGAGCCTACACTGCCAGTCCAGGGAGAGTTGTGGACCCGTGGGTAGCTTGCTGGGGTCAGGGGCCCCTTGGTGGAGGGCCAGCGGGCACCCTGGGGCCTCTACTGCAAGTCCAGGGAGAGAAGTGGGCCCCTGGGTAGCTTGCTGGGGTCAGAGGCCCCTAGGTGGAGGGCCTGGGGGAACCCTGGGGCCTATACTGCAAGTGCATGGAGAGAGGTGGACCCCTGGGTAGTTTGTTTGGCTGAGAGTGGCCTAGGTGGAGGGCCAAGGGGCACCCAGGGGCCTCTACTGCAAGTCCAGGGAGAGTTGTGGACCCTTGGGTAACTTGCGGGGGTCAGAGGCCCCTAGGTGGATGGCAAGGGGGCACCCTGGGGCCTATACTTCAAGTCCAGGGAGAGAGGTGGACCCCTGGGTAGCTTGCTGGGGTCTTAGGAACTTAGGTGGAGGGCCTGGGGGCACCCTGGGGCCTATACTGCAAGTCCAGGGAGAGAGGTGGACACCTGGGGAGCTTTCTTGTGTCAGCAGCCCCTAGGTGGAGGGCCTGGGGGCACCCTGGGTCCTCTACTGCCAGTCCAGGGAGAGAGGTGGACCCCCTGGGTAGCTTGCTGGGGTCTTAGGCCCCTAGGTGGAGGGCCAAGGGGCACCCTGGGGCCTATACTGCAAGTCCAAGGAGAGATTTGGACCCCTATGTAGCTTGCTGGGGTCAGAGGCCCCTAGGTGGAGGGCCAGGGGGCACCCTGGGGCCTCTACTGCAAGTACAGGAAAAGTTGAGGACCCCTGGGTAGCTTGCTGGGGTTAGAGGCCCATGGGTGGAGGGCAAGGGGGCACGCTGGGGCCACTACTGCAAGTCCAGGGAGAGAAGTACACCCCTGGGTAGCTTGCTGGGGAATAAAGCCCCTAGGTAGAGGGCCAGGGGTACCCTGGGGCCTCTACTGCAAGTCCAGGGAGAGAGTTGGACCCCTGGGTAGCTAGCTGGGGTCAGAGGCCCTTAGGTGGAGGGCCAGGGGGCACCCTGGGGCCTCTAGTGCAAGTCCAGGGATAGTTGTGGACCCCTTGGTAGATTCTTAGGGTCTGAGGACCCTAGGTGGAGGGCCAGGTGGCACCCTTGGGCCTCTACTGCAAGTCTAGGGAGAGTTGTGGACCCCTGGGTAGCTTGCTGGGGTCAGAGGCCCCTTGGTGGAGGGCCAGCGGGCACCCGGGGCCTCTACTGCAAGTCCAGGGAGAGAAGTGGGCCCCAGGGTAGCTTGCTGTGGTCAGAGGCCCCTAGGTGGAGGGCAAGGGGGCTTCCTGGGGCCTCTATTGCAAGTCCATTGAGAGAGGTGGACCCCTGGGTAGCTAGCTCGGGTCGTAGGCCCCTAGGTGGAATGCCAGGGGGCACCCTGGGGCCTCTACTGCAAGTCCAGGGAGAGTTGTGGACCCCTGGGTAGCTTGCTGGGGTCCGAGGCCCCTAGGGGGAGGGCCAGGGGGCACCCTGGGGCCTCTACTGCAAGTCCAGGGAGAGTTGTGGACCCCTTCGTAGCTTGCTGGGGTCAGAGGCCCCTAGGGGGAGGGCCAGGGGGCACCCTGGGGCCTATACTGCAAGTCCAGGGAGAGAGGTGGACCCCTGGGGAGCTTTCTTGTGTCAGCCGCCCCTAGGTGGAGGGCCTGGGGGCACCCTGGGGCCTCTACTGCCAGTCCAGGGAGAGAGGTGGACCCCCTGGGTAGGTTGCTGGGGTCTTAGGCCCCTAGGTGGAGGGCCAGGGGGCACCCTGGGGCCTATACTGCAAGTCCAGGGAGAGAGGTGGACCCCTGGGGAGCTTTCTTGTGTCAGCCGCCCCTAGGTGGAGGGCCTGGGGGCACCCTGGGGCCTCTACTGCCAGTCCAGGGAGAGAGGTGGACCCCCTGGGTAGCTTGCTGGGGTCAGAGGCCCCTAGGTGCAGGGCAAAAGGGCACCCTGGGGCCTCTACTGCAAGTCCAGGGAGAGTTGTGGACCCCTGGGTAGCTTGCTGGGGTCAGAGGCCCCTGGGTGGAGGGCAAGAGGGCACCCTGGTTCCTATAGTGCAAGTTCAGGGAGAGAGGTGGACCCCTGGGTGGCTTTCTGGGGTCTTAGGCCCCTAGGTGGAGGGCCAGGGGGCACCCTGGGGCCTATACTGCAAGTCCAAGGAGAGATGTGGACCCCTATGTAGCTTGCTGGGATGAGACGCCCCTAGGTGGAGGGCGAGGGGGCACCCTGTGGCCTCTACTGCAAGTCCAGGGAAAGTTGTGGACCCCTGGGTAGCTTGCTGGGGTCAGAGGCCCATGGGTGGAGGGCAAGGGGGCACGCTGGGGCCTATACTTCAAGTCCAGGGAGAGAGGAGGACCCCTGGGTAGCTTGCTGAGGAATAAAGCCCCTAGGTGGAGGGCATTGGGGTACCCTAGGGCCTCTACTGCAAGTCCAGGGATAGAGGTGGACCCCTGGGTAGCTAGCTGGGGTCAGAGGCCCTTAGGTGGAGGGCCAGGGGGCACCCTGGGGCTTCTAGTGCAAGTCCAGGGATAGTTGTTGACCCCTTGGTAGATTTCTAGGGTCTGAGGACCCTAGGTGGAGGGCCAGGTGGCACCCTTGGGCCTGTACTGCAAGTCTAGGGAGAGTTGTGGACCCCTAGGTAGCTTGCTGGGGTCAGAGGCCCCTTGGTGGAGGGTCAGCTGGCACCCTGGGGCCTCTACTGCAAGTCTATGGAGAGACGTGGACCCCTGGGAAGCTTGCTGGGGCCCTAGGCCCCTAGGTGGAGATCCAGGGGGCACCCTGGGGCCTATACTTCAAGTCAAGGCAGAGAGGTGGACCCCTGGGTAGCTTGCTGGGGTCTTAGGCACTTAGTTGGAGGGCCTGGGGGCACCCTGGGGCCATTACTGCAAGTCCAGGGAGAGAGGTGGAACCCTGGGTAGCTTGCTGGGGTCTTAGGCCCCCAGGTGGAGGGCCAGTGGGCATCCTGGGGCCTATATTTCATGTCCAGGGAGAAAATTGGACCCCTGGGTAGCTTTCTGGGGTCAGAGGCAACTAGGTGGAGGGCCAGGAGGCACCCTGGGGCCTATCCTGCAAGTCCAGGGAGAGAGGTGGACCCCTGGGTAGATTGCTTGGCTGAGAGTAGCCTAGGTGGAGGGCCAAGGGGCACCCTGGGAACTCTACTGCAAGTCCAGGGAGAGTTGTGGACCCTTGGGTAACTTGTGGGCATCAGAGGCCCCTGGGTGGAGGGCAAGGGGGCACCCTGGGGCCTCTACTGCAAGTCCAGGGAGAGATATGGACCCCTGGGTAGCTTGCTGGGGTCAGAAGCCCATAGGTGGTGGGCCAGGGGGCACCCTGGGGCCTATTCTGCAAGTCCAGGGAGAGAGGTTGACCCCTGAGTAGCTTGCTGGGGTCAGTGGCCCCTAGGGGGAGGGCTAGATTGCCCCCTGCAGCCTATCCTGCAAGTCCAGGGAGAGAGGTGGACCCTTTGGTAGCTTGCTGGTGTCAGAAGCCCATATGTGGATGGCCAGGGGGCACCCGGGGGCCTCTACTGCAAGTCCAGGGAGAGTTGTGGACCCCTGGGTAGCTTGCTGGGGTCAGAGGCTTCTAGGTGGAGGGTTAGGGGGCACCCTGGGGCCTCTACTGCAAGTCCATGGAGAGAGGTGGACCTCTGGGTAGCTCGCTGGGGTCAGAGGCCCCTAGGTGGAGGGCTAGGAGGTACCCTAGGGCCCCTACTGCAAGTCCAGGGAGAGAGGTGGACCCCTGGTTAGCTTGCTGGGGTCTGAAGCCCATAGGTGGAGGGCCAGGGGGTACCCTAGGGCCTCTACTGCAAGTCCAGGGAGAGAGGTGGACCCATGGGTAGCTTGCTGGGGTCAGAAGCCCATAGGTGGTGGGCCAGGGGGCACCCTGGGGCCTATTCTGCAAGTCCAGGGAGAGAGGTTGACCCCTGAGTAGCTTCCTGGGGTCAGTGGGCCCTAGGGGGAGGGCCAGGTTGCCCCCTGCAGCCTATCCTGCAAGTCCAGGGAGTGAGGTGGACCCCTGGGTAGCTTCCTGGGGTAAGAAGCCCCTAGGTGGAGAGCCAGGGGGTGCCCTGGGACCTATACTGCAAGTCCAGGGAGAGGGGTGGATCCCTGGGTAGCTTGATGAGGTCTGAAGCCCATAGGTGGAGGGCAAGGGGGTACCCTAGGGCCTTTAACGCAAGTCCAGGAAGAGGGGTGGACCCCTGGGTAGCTTGCTGGTGTCAGAGGCACAAAGGTGGAGGGCCAGGGGGCACCCTGGGGCCTATAATGCCAGTCCAGGAAGAGAGGTTGATCCCTGGGAAGCTTGCTGGCGTCAGAGGCTCCTTGGTGGAGTGCCAGGGGGCAGCCTGGGTTCTCTACTGCAAGTCCAGGGAGAGAGGTGGATCCCTGGGTAGCTTGCTGGGGTCAAAGGCCCCTAGCTGGAGGGCCAGGGGGCACCCTGGGGACTCTACTGCAAGTCCAGGGAGAGAGGTGGACCCCTGGGTAGCTTGCTGGGGACTAAAGCCCCTAGGTGGAGGGCCAGGGGCTACCCTAGGGCCTCTACTGCAATTCCAGGGAGAGTTGTGGACTCCCTTGGTAGAATGCTTGGGCCAGAGGCCCATAGGTGGAGGGCCAGGGGGCACCCTGGGGCCTATACTGCAAGTCCAGGGAGAGAGGTGGACCCTTGGGTAGCTTGCTGGGGTCAGAGGCCCCTAGGTGGAGGGCTAGGAGGTACCCTAGGGCCCCTACTGCAAGTCCAGGGAGAGAGTTGGACACCTGGGTAGCTTGCTGGGGTCAGAGGCAACTAGGTGGAGGGCCAGGGGGCACCTTGGGGCCTCTACTGCAAGTCCAGGGAGGGTTGTGGACAACTTGGTAGCTTGCTGGGGTGAGAAGCCCATAAGTGGAGGGCCAGGGGGTACCCAGGGGCCTCTACTACAAGTCCAGGGAGAAAGCTGGACCCTTGGGTAGCTTGCTGCGGTCAGAGGCCTCTTGAGTGGAGGGCCAGGGGGCACCCTGGGGCCTCTACTGCAAGTCTAGGGAGAGAGGTGGACCCCTGGGTAGCTTGCTGGGGTCAGATACCCCTAGGTGGAGTTCCATGGGGCACCCTGAGGTCTCTACTGCAAGTCCAGGGAGAGAGGTTAATCCCTGCGTAGCTTGATGAGGTCTGAAGCCCATATGTGGAGGGTAAGGGGGTACCCTAGGGCCTCTAACGCAAGTCCAGGGAGAGAGGTGGACCCCTGTTTAGCTTTCTGGGGTCAGAAGCCAATAGGTAGAGGGCCAGGGGGCACCCTGGGGCCTATACTGCCAGTCCAGGGAGATAATTGGACCCCTGGGTAGCTTGCTGGGGTCTTAGGCCCCTATGTGGAGGGCCAGGGGGCAGCCTGGGGCCTCTACTGCAAGTCCAGGGAGAGAGGTGGACCCCTGGGTAGCTTGCTGGGGTCCTAGGCCCCTAGGTTGAGGGCCAGGGGGCACCCTGGGGCCCATACTTCAAGTCAAGGGAGAGAGGTGGACCCCTGGGTAGCTTGCTGGGGTCAGAGGCACATAGGTGGAGGGCCAGGGGGCACCCTGGGGCCTCTACTACAAGTCCAGGAAGAGAGATGGACTCCTGGGTAGCTTGCTGGGGTCAGAGACCCATGGAAGGAGGGCCAAGGGGCTTCCTGGGGCCTCTACTGCAAGTCCAGGGAGAGAGGTGGACCCCCAGGTAGCATGCTGAGGTCATTGGCCCCTAGGTGGAGGGCCAATGAGCACCTTGGGGTCTCTACTGCAAGTCCAGGGAGAGAGGTGGACCCCTGGGTAGCTTGCTGGGGTCAGAAGCCCTTAGTCGGTGGGCTAGGGGGCTTCCTGGGGCCTATACTGCAAGTCCAGAGCAAGAGGTGGACCCCTGGGTAGCTTTCTGGGGTCAGAGGCCCCTAGGTGGAGGGCCAGGGGGTACCCAAGGGCCTGTACTGCAAGTCCAGGGAGAGAGGTGGACCCCTGGGTAGCTTTCTTGTGTCAGCCGCCCCTAGGTGGAGGGCCTGGGGGCACCCTGGGGCCTCTACTGCCAGTCCAGGGAGAGAGTTGGACCCCCTGGGTAGGTTGCTGGGATCAGAGGCCAAAAGATGGAGGTTCATGGGGCACCCTGGGGCCTCTACTGCAAGTCCAGGAAGAGAGGTGGACTCCTGGGTAGCTTTCAGGGATCAGAGGCCCCTAGGTGAAGGGCCAGGGGGCACCCTGGGGCCTATACTGCAAGTCCAGGGAGAGAGGTGGACTCCTGGGTAGCTTCCTGAGGTCAGACGCCCCTAGGTGGAGGGCCACGGAGCACCCTGGGGCCTATCCTGCAGATCCAGGGAGAGAGGTGGACCCCTGGGTAGCTTGCTGGGGTACGAAGCCCCTAGGTGAAGGGCCAGGGGCACCCTGGGGCCTCTACTGCAAGTCCAGGGAGAGAGGTGGACCCTTGGGTAGCTTGCTGGGGTCAGAGGCCCCTAGGTGGAGGGCTAGGAGGTACCCTAGGGCCCCTACTGCAAGTCCAGGGAGAGAGGTGGACACCTGGGTAGCTTGCTGGGGTACGAAGCTCCTAGGTGGAGGTCCAGGGGCACCCTGGGGCCTCTACTGCAAGTCCAGGGATAGAGGTGGACCCCTGGGTAGATTGCTGGGGTCAGAAGCCCCTAGGTGGAAGGCCAGGGGGCACCATGTGGTCTCTACTGCAAGTCCAGGGAGAGAGGTGGACCCTTGGGTAGCTTGCTGGGGTCAGAGGCCCCTAGGTGGAGGGCCAAAGGGCAACCAGGGGCCTCTACTGCAAGTCCAGGGAGAAAGGTGGACCCTGGGTAGCTTGCTGGGGTCAGAGGCAACTAGGTGGAGGGCCAGGGGGCACCCTGGGGCCTATCCTGCAAGTCCAGGGAGAGAGGTGGACCCCTGGGTAGTTTGCTTGGCTGAGAGTGGCCTAGGTGGAGGACCAAGGGGCACCCTGGGGCCTCTACTGCAAGTCCAGGGAGAGTTGTGGACCCATGGGTAGCTTGCGGGGGTCAGAGGCCCCTAGGTGGAGGGCCAGGGGGCACCCCGGGGCCTCTACTGCAGGTCCAGGGAGAGATGTGGACCCCTGGGTAGCTTGCTGGGGTCAGAAGCCCATAGGTGGTGGGCCAGGGGGCAACTTGGGGCCTATTCTGCAAGTCCAGGGAGAGAGGTGGACCCCTGGGTAGCTAGCTGGGGTCAGAGGCCCATGGGTGGAGGGCAAGGCGGCAAGCTGGGGCCTATACTGCAAGTCCAGGGAGAGAGGTGGACCCCTGGGTAGCTTGCTGGGGAATAAAGCCCCTAGGTGGAGGGCCAGGGGGTACCCTAGAGCCTCTACTGCATCTCCAGGGAGAGAGGTGGACCCCTGGTTAGCTAGCTGGGGTCAGAGGCCCTTAGGTGGAGGGCCAGGGGGCACCCTGGGGGCTCTAGTGCAATTCAAGGGATAGTTGTGGACCCCTTGGTAGATTCCTAGGGTCTGAGGACCCTAGGTGGAGGGCCAGGGGGCCCCCTGGGGCCTCTACTTCAAGTCCAGGGAGAAAGGTGGTCCCCTGGGTAGCTTTCTGGGGTCAGAGGTCCCTAGGTGGAGGGCAAGAGGGCACACTGGGGCCTCTACTGCAAGTCCAGGGAGATTTGTGGACCCCTGGGTAGCTTGCTGGGGTCAGAGGTTTCTAGGTGGAGGGTTAGGGGGCACCCTGGGGCCTCTACTGCAAGTCCATGGAAAGAGGTGGACCTCTGGGTAGCTTGCTGGGGTCAGAGGCCCCTAGGAGGAGGGCAAAAGGGCAACTAGGGGCCTCTACTGCAAGTCCAGGGAGAAAGGTGGACCCTGGGTAGCTTGCTGGGATCAGAGGCCCCTAAGTGGAGGGCCAGGAGGTACCCTAGGGCCCCTACTGCAAGTCAAGGTAGAGAGTTGGACCTCTGGGTAGCTTGCTGGGGTCAGAGGCAACTAGGTGGAGGGCCAGGGGGCACCCTGGGGCCTATCCTGCAAGTCCAGGGAGAGAGGTGGACCCCTGGGTAGTTTGCTTGGCTGAGAGTGGCCTAGGTGGAGGGCCAAGGGGCACCCTGGGGCCTCTACTGCAAGTCCAGGGAGAGCGGTGGGCCCCTGGGTAGCTTGCTGGGGTCAGAGGCCCCTAGGTGGAGGGCAAGGGGGCTTCCTGGGGCCTCTACTGCAAGTCCATTGAGAGAGGTGGACCCCTTGGTAGCTTGCTGGGGTCAGAGGCCCCTAGGTGGAGGGCCAGGGGGCACCCTGGGGCCTCTACTACAAGTACAGGGAGAGTTGTGGACACCTGGGTAGCTTGCTGGGGTCTTAGGCCCCTAGGTGGAGGGCCAGTGGGCACCCTGGGGCCTCTACTTCAAGTCCAGGTAGAAAGGTGGACCCCTGGGTAGCTTTCTGGGGTCAGAGGCTCCTAGGTGGAGGGCAAGAGGGCACCCTGGGGAATGTACTGCAAGTCCAGGGAGAGTTGTGGACCCCTGGGTAGCTTGCTGGGGTCAGAGGCTTCTAGGTGGAGAGTTAGGGGGCACCCTGGGGCCTCTACTGCAACTCCAGGGAGAGAGATGGACCTTTGGGTAGCTTGCTGGGGTCCTAGGCCCCTAGGTGGAGGGCCAGGGGGCACCCTGGGCCTCTACTGCAAGTCCAGGGAGAGAAGTGGACCCCTGGGTAGCTTGCTGGGGTCCTAGGCCCCTAGGTTGAGGGCCAGGGTGCACCCAGGGGCCTATACTTCAAGTCAAGGGAGAGAGGTGGACCCCTGGGTAGCTTGCTGGGGTCAGAGGCCCCTAGGTGGAGGGCCAGGGGCCACCCTGGGGCCTCTACTACAAGTCCAGGAAGAGAGGTGGACTCCTGGGTAGCTTGCTGGGGTTAGAGGCCCATAGAAGGAGGGCCAAGGGGCTTCCTGGGGCCTCTACTGCAAGTCCAGGGAGAGAGGTGGACCCCCAGGTAGCTTGCTGGGGTCAGAGGCCCCTAGGTGGAGGGCCAATGAGCACCTTGGGGCCACTACTGGAAGTCCAGGGAGAGAGGTGGACCCCTGGGTAGCTTGCTGGGGTCAGAAGCCCATAGTCGGTGGGCCAGGGGGTTTCCTGGGGACTCTACTGCAAGTCCAGGGAGAGAGGTGGACCCCTGGGTAGCTTGCTGGGGACTAAAGCCCCTAGGTGGAGGGCCGGGGGGCTTCCTGGGGCCTCTACTGCAAGTCCATTGAGAGAGGTGGACCCCTTGGTAGCTTGCTGGGGTCAGAGGCCCCTAGGTGGAGGGCCAGGGGGCACCCTGGGGCCTCTACTACAAGTACAGGGAGAGTTGTGGACCCCTGGGTAGCTTGCTGGGGTCTTAGGCCCCTAGGTGGAGGGCCAGTGGGCACCCTGGTGCCTCTACTTCAAGTCCAGGTAGAAAGGTGGACCCCTGGGTAGCTTTCTGGGGTCAGAGGCCCCTAGGTGGAGGGCAAGAGGGCACCCTGGGGCCTGTACTGCAAGTCCAGGGAGAGTTGTGGACCCCTGGGTAGCTTGCTGGGGTCAGAGGCTTCTAGGTGGAGAGTTAGGGGGCACCCTGGGGCCTCTACTGCAACTCCAGGGAGAGAGATGGACCTTTGGGTAGCTTGCTGGGGTCCTGGGCCCCTAGGTTGAGGGCCAGGGTGCACCCAGGGGCCTATACTTCAAGTCAAGGGAGAGAGGTGGACCCCTGGGTAGCTTGCTGGGGTCAGAGGCCCCTAGGTGGAGGGCCAGGGGCCACCCTGGGGCCTCTACTACAAGTCCAGGAAGAGAGGTGGACTCCTGGGTAGCTTGCTGGGGTTAGAGGCCCATAGAAGGAGGGCCAAGGGGCTTCCTGGGGCCTCTACTGCAAGTCCAGGGAGAGAGGTGGACCCCCAGGTAGCTTGCTGGGGTCAGAGGCCCCTAGGTGGAGGGCCAATGAGCACCTTGGGGCCACTACTGGAAGTCCAGGGAGAGAGGTGGACCCCTGGGTAGCTTGCTGGGGTCAGAAGCCCATAGTCGGTGGGCCAGGGGGTTTCCTGGGGACTCTACTGCAAGTCCAGGGAGAGAGGTGGACCCCTGGGTAGCTTGCTGGGGACTAAAGCCCCTAGGTGGAGGGCCAGGGGCTACCCTAGAGCCTCTTCTGCAAATCCAGGGAGAGAGGTGGACCCCTGGGTAGCTAGCTGGGGTCAGAGGCCCTTAGGTGGAGGGCCAGGGGGCACCCTGGGGGCTCTAGTGCAAGTCAAGGGATAGTTGTGGACCCCTTGGTAGATTCCTATGGTCTGAGGACCCTAGGTGGAGGGCCAGCGGGCACCCAGGGGCCTCTACTTCAAGTCCAGGGAGAAAGGTGGAACCCTGGGTAGCTTTTTGGGGTCAGAGGCCCCTAGGTGGAGGGCAAGAGGGCACCCTGGGGCCTCTATTGCAAGTCCAGGGAGAGTTGTGGACCCCTGGGTAGCTTGCTGGGGTCAGAGGCTTCTAGGTGGAGGGTTAGGGGGCACCCTGGGGCCTCTACTGCAAGTCCATGGAGAGAGGTGGACCTCTGGGTAGCTTGCTGGGGTCAGAGGCCCCTAGGTGGAGGACAAAAGGGCAACCAGGGGCCTCTACTGCAAGTCCAGGGAGAAAGGTGGACCCTGGGTAGCTTGCTGGGATCAGAGGACCCTAAGTGGAGGGCCAGGAGGTACCCTAGGGCCTATCCTGCAAGTACAGGGACAGAGGTGGACCCCTGGGTAGTTTGCTTGGCTGAGAGTGGCCTAGGTGGAGGGCCAAGGGGCACCCTGGGGCCTCTACTGCAAGTCCAGGGAGAGTTGTGGACCCATGGGTAGCTTGCTGGGGTCAGAGGCCCCTTGGTGGAGGGCCAGCGGGCACCCTGGGGCCTCTACTGCAAGTCCAGGGAGAGAGGTGGGCCCCTGGGTAGCTTGCTGGGGTCAGCAGCCCCTAGGTGGAGGGCAAGGGGGCTTCCTGGGGCCTCTACTGCAAGTCCATTGAGAGAGGTGGATCCCTTGGTAGCTTGCTGGGGTCAGAGGCCCCTAGGTGGAGGGCCAGGGGGCTCCCTGGGGCCTCTACTGCAAGTCCAGGGAGAGTTGTGGACCCCTGGGTAGCTTGCTGGGGTCTTAGGCCCCTAGGTGGAGGGCCAGTGGGCACCCTGGGGCCTCTACTTCAAGTCCAGGGAGAAAGGTGGACCCCTGGGTAGCTTTCTGGGGTCAGAGGCCCCTAGGTGGAGGGCAAGAGGGCACCCTGGGGCCTCTACTGCAAGTCCAGGGAGAGTTGTGGACCCCTGGGTAGCTTGCTGGGGTCAGAGGCTTCTAGGTGGAGGGTTAGGGGGCACCCTGGGGCCTCTAATGCAACTCCAGGGAGAGAGATGGACCTCTGGGAAGCTTGCTGGGGTCCTAGGCCCCTAGGTGGAGGGCCAGGGTGCACCCAGGGGCCTATACTTCAAGTCAAGGGAGAGAGGTGGACCCCTGGGTAGCTTGCTGGGGTCAGAGGCCCCTAGGTGGAGGGCCAGGGGGCACCCTGTGGCCTCTACTACTAGTCCAGGAAGAGAGGTGGACTCCTGGGTAGCTTGCTGGGGTTAGAGGCCCATAGAAGGAGGGCCAATGGGCTTCCTTGGGCCTCTACTGCAAGTCCAGGGAGAGAGGTGGACCCCCAGGTAGCTTGCTGGGATCAGAGGACCCTAAGTGGAGGGCCAGGAGGTACCCTAGGGCCCCTACTGCAAGTCAAGGTAGAGAGTTGGACCTCTGGGTAGCTTGCTGGGGTCAGAGGCAACTAGGTGGAGGGCCAAGGGGCACCCTGGGGCCTCTACTGCAAGTCCAGGGAGAGTTGTGGACCCATGGGTAGCTTGCTGGGGTCAGAGGCCCCTTGGTGGAGGGCCAGCGGGCACCCTGGGGCCTCTTCTGCAAGTCCAGGGAGAGAGGTGGACCCCTGGGTAGCTTGCTGGGGTAAGAAGAACCTAGGTGGAGGGTCAAGGGGAACCCTGGGGCCTATACTGCCAGTCCAGGGAGAGAGGTGGACCCCTAGGTAGCTTGATGGGGTCTTAGGCCCCTAGGTGGAGTGCCAGGGGGCACCCTGGGGCCTATACTGCAAGTGCAGGGAGAGAGGTGGACCCCTGGGTAGTTCGCTTGGCTGAGAGTGGCCTAGGTGGAGGGCAAGGGGGCACCCTGGGGCCTCTACTGCAAGTTCAGGGAGAGAGGTGGACCCCTGGGTAGCTTGCAGGGGTCAGAAACCCATAGGTGGAGGATCAGGGGGCACCCTGGGGCCTCTATTGCAAGTCCAGGGAGAGAGGTGGACCCCTGGGTAGCTTGCTGTGGTCTTAGGCCCCTAGGTGTAGGGCCAGGGGGCACCCTGGGGCCTCTACTGCAAGTCCAGGGAGAGAGGTGGACCCCTGGGTAGCTTGCTGGGGTCCTAGGCCCCTAGGTGGAGGGTAAGGGGGCAACTTAAGGCCTATATTGCAAGTCCAGGGAGAGAGGTGGACCCCTGGGTGGCTTGCTAGGGTCAGAGGCCCCTAGGTGGAGGGCCAGGGGGAACCCTGGGGCCTCTAGTGCAAGTCTTGGGAGAGAGGTGGACCCCTGGGTAGCTTGCTGGGGTCAAAGGCCAGTAGGTGGATGGCCAGGGGGCACCCTGGGGCCTCTACTGCAAGTCCAGGGAGAGAGGTGGACCCCTTGGTAGCTTGCTGGTGTCAGAAGCCCATATGTGGTGAGCCAGGGAGCACCCTGGGGCCTATACTGCAAGTCCAGGGAGAGAGGTGGACCCCTGATTAGCTTGCTGGGGTCAGAAGCCCCTAGATGGAGGGCCAGGGGGCACCATGGGGCCTATCCTGCAAGTCCAGGGAGAGAGGTGGACCCCTGGGTAGCTTGCTGGAGTCAGAAGCCCCTAGGTGGAGGGCCGAGGGGCACCATGGGGCCTATCCTGCAAGTCCAGGGAGAGAGGTGGACCCCTGGGTAGCTTGCTGGGGTCAGAGGCCCCTAGGTGGAGGGCCAGGAGGTACCCTAGGGCCCCTACTGCAAATCCAGGGAGAGAGTTGGACCCCTGGGTAGCTTGCTGGGGTCAGAGGCAACTAGGTGGAGGGCCAGGGGCACCCTGGGGCCCATCCTGCAAGTCCAGGGAGAGAGGTGGACCCCTGGGTAGTTTGCTGGGTTCTGAAGCCCACAGGTGGAGGGCCAGGGGATACCCTAGGGCCTCTATTTCAAGTCCAGGGAGAGAGGTGGACCCCTGATTAGCTTGCTGGGGTCAGAAGCCCCTAGATGGAGGGCCAGGGGGCTCCATGGGGCCTATCCTGCAAGTCCAGGGAGAGAGGTGGACCCCTGGGTAGCTTGCTGGAGTCAGAAGCCCCTAGGTGGAGGGCCGAGGGGCACCATGGGGCCTATCCTGCAAGTCCAGGGAGAGAGGTGGACCCCTGGGTAGCTTGCTGGGGTCAGAGGCCCCTAGGTGGAGGGCCAGGGGGCACCCTGGGGCCTCTACTGCAAGTCCAGGGAGAGAGGTGGACCCTTGGGTAGCTTGCTGGGGTCAGAGGCCCCTAGGTGGAGGGCAAGGGGGCACCTTGGGGCCTCTACTGCAAGTCCAGGGAGAGAGGTGGACCCCTGGGTAGCTTGCTGGGGTCCTAGGCCCCTAGGTGGAGGGCCAGGGGGCACCTTGGGGCCTCTACTACAAGTCCAGGAAGAGAGGTGGACCCCTGGGTAGCTTCCTGGGGTCAGAGGCCCCTTGATGGAGGGCCAGCGGGCACCCTGGGGCCTCTACTGCAAGTCCAGGGAGAGAAGTGGGCCCCTGGGTAGCTTGCTGGGGTCAGAGGCCCCTAGGTGGAGGGCAAGGGGGCTTCCTGGGGCCTCTAGTGCAAGTCCATTGAGAGATGTGGACCCCTGGGTAGCTAGCTGGGGTCGTAGGCCCCTAGGTGGAGGGCCAGGGGGCACCCTGGGGCCTCTACTGCAAGTCCAGGGAGAGAGGTGGACCCCTGGGGAGCTTTCTTGTGTCAGCCGCCCCTAGGTGGAGGGCCAGGTTGCCCCCTGCAGCCTGTCCTGCAAGTCCAGGGAGAGAGGTGGACCCCTGGGTAGCTTCCTGGGGTAAGAGGCCCCTAGGTGGAAGGTAAGGGGGCACCTTGGGGCCTATACTGCAAGTCTAGGGAGAGAGGTGAACCCCTGGGTAGCTTGCTGGGGTCAGAGGCCAGTAGGTGGAGGGCCAGAGGGCACCCTGGGGCCTCTACTGCAAGTCCAAGGAGAGACATGGACCCACTGGAAAGCTTGCTGGGGACCTAGGCCCCTAGGTGGAGGGCCAGGGTGCACACTGGGGCCTATACTTCAAGTCAAGGGAGAGAGGTGGACCCCTGGTTAGCTTGCTGGGGTCAGAGGCCCCTGGGTGGAGGGCCAGGAGGTACCCTTGGGTCCCTACTGCAAGTCCAGGTAGAGAGTTGGACCCCTGGGTAGCTTGCTGGGGTCAGAGGCCCCTGGGTTGAGGGCAAGGGGGCACCCTGGTTCCTATAGTGCAAGTTCAGGAAGAGAGGTGGTCCCCTGGGTGGCTTTCTGGGGTCTTAGGCCCCTAGGTGGAGGGCCAGGGGGCACCCTGGGGCCTATACTGCAAGTCCAAGGAGAGATGTGGACCCCTATGTAGCTTGCTGGGGTCAGAGGCCCCTAGGTGGAGGGCCAGGGGGCACCCTGGGGCCTCTACTGCAAGTCCAGGGAAAGTTGTGGACCCCTGGGTAGCTTGCTGGGGTCAGAGGCCCATGGGTGGAGGGCATGGGGGCACGCTGGCGTCTCTACTGCAAGTCCAGGGAGAGAGGTGGACCCCTGGGTAGCTTGCTGGGGAATAAAGGCCCTAGGTGGAGGGCCAGGAGGTACCCTAGGGCCTCTACTGCAAGTCCAGGGAGAGAGGTGGACCCCTGGGTAGCTAGCTGGGGTTAGAGGCCCTTAGGTTGAGGGCCAGGGGGCACCCTGGGGCTTCTAGTGCAAGTCCAGGGATAGTTGTGGACCCCTTGGTAGATTCCTAGGGTCTGAGGGCCCTAGGTGGAGGGCCAGGTGGCACCCTTGGGCCTCTACATCAAGTCTAGGGAGAGTTGTGGACCCCTGGGTAGCTTGCTGGGGTCAGAGGCCCCTTGGTGGAGGGTTAGGGGGCACCCAGGGGCCTCTACTGCAAGTCCATGGAGAGAGGTGGACCTCTGGGTAGCTTGCTGAGGTAAGAGGCCCCTAGGTGGAGGGCAAAAGGGCAACCAGGGGCCTCTACTGCAAGTCCAGGGAGAAAGGTGGACCCTGGGTAGCTTGCTGGGATCAGAGGCCCCTAAGTGGAGGGCAAGGAGGTACCCTAGGGCCCCTACTGCAAGTCAAGGTAGAGAGTTGGACCTCTGGGTAGCTTGCTGGGGTCAGAGGCAACTAGGTGGAGGGCCAGGGGGCACCCTAGGGCCTATCCTGCAAGTCCAGGGAGAGAGGTGGACCCCTGGGTAGTTTGCTTTGCTGAGAGTGGTCTAGGTGGAAGGCCAAGTGGCACCCTGGGGCCTCTACTGCAAGTCCAGGGAGAGTTGTGGACCCATGGGTAACTTGCGGGGGTCAGAGGCCCCTGGGTGGAGGGCAAGGGGGCACCCTGGGGCCTCTACTGCAGGTCCAGGGAGAGATGTGGACCCCTGGGTAGCTTGCTGGGGTCAGAAGCCCATAGGTGGTGGGCCAGGGGGCAACTTGGGGCGTGTCCTGCAAGTCCAGGGAGGGAGGTGGACCCCTGGGTAGCTTCCTGGGGTAAGAGGCCCCTAGGTGGAGGGCAAGGGGGCACCTTGGGGCCTATAATGCAAGTCTAGGGAGAGAGGTAGACCCCTGGGTAGCTTGCTGGGGAATAAAGCCCCTAGGTGGAGGGCCAGGGGGTACCCTAGGGCCTCTACTGCAACTCCAGGGAGAGAGGTGGACACCTGGGTAGCTAGCTGGGGTCAGAGGTCCTTAGGTGGAGGGCCAGGGGGCACCCTGGGGGCTCTAGTGCAAGTGAAGGGATAGTTGTGACCCCTTGGTAGATTCCTAGGGTCTGAGGACCCTAGGTGGAGGGCCAGGGGGCCCCCTGGGGCCTCTACTTCAAGTCCAGGGAGAAAGGTGGACCCCTGGGTAGCTTTCTGGGGTCAGAGGCCCCTAGGTGGAGGGCAAGAGGGCACCCTGGGGCCTTTACTGCAAGTCCAGGGAGAGTTGTGGACCCCTGGGTAGCTTGCTGGGGTCAGAGGCTTCTAGGTGGAGGGTTAGGGGGCACCCTGGGGCCGCTACTGCAAGTCCATGGAAAGAGGTGGGCCTCTGGGTAGCTTGCTGGGGTCAGAGGCCCCTAGGTGGAGGGCAAAAGGGCAACCAGGGGCCTCTACTGCAAGTCCAGGGAGAAAGGTGGACCCTGGGTAGCTTGCTGGGATCAGAGGCCCCTAAGTGGAGGGCCAGGAAGTACCCTAGGGCCCCTACTGCAAGTCAAGGTAGAGAGTTGGACCTCTGGGTAGCTTGCTGGGGTCAGAGGCAACTAGGTGGAGGGCCAGGGGGCACCCTGGGGCCTATCCTGCAAGTCCAGGGAGAGAGGTGGACCCCTGGGTAGCTTGCTGGGGTTAGAGGCCCCTTGGTGGAGGGCCAGCGGGCACCCTGGGGCCTCTACTGCAAGTCCAGGGAGAGAGGTGGGCCCCTGGGTAGCTTGCTGGGGTCAGAGGCCCCTAGGTGGAGGGCAAGGGGGCTTCCTGGGGCCTCTACTGCAAGTCCATTGAGAGAGGTGGACCCCTTGGTAGCTTGCTGGGGTCAGAGGCCCCTAGGTGGAGGGCCAGGGGGCACCCTGGGGCCTCTACTGCAAGTCCAGGGAGAGTTGTGGACCCCTGAGTAGCTTGCTGGGGTCTTAGGCCCCTAGGTGGAGGGCCAGTGGGCACCCTGGGGCCTATACTTCAAGTCCAGGGAGAAAGGTGGACCCGTGGGTAGCTTTCTGGGGTCAGAGGCCCCTAGGTGGAGGGCAAGAGTGCACCCTGGGGTTTCTACTGCAAGTCCAGGGAGAGTTTTGGACCCCTGGGTAGCTTTCTGGGGTCAGAGGCTTCTAGGTGGAGGGTTAGGGGGCACCCTGGGGCCTCTACTTAAACTCCAGGGAGAGAGATGGACCTCTGGGTAGCTTGCTTGGGTCCTAGGCCCCTAGGTGGAGGGCCAGGGGGCACCCTGGGGCCTCTACTGCAAGTCCAGATAGAGAAGTGGACCGCTGGGTAGCTTGCTGGGGTCCTAGGCCCCTAGGTTGAGGGCCAGGGTGCACCCAGGGGCCTATAATTCAAGTCAAGGGAGAGAGGTGGACCCCTGGGTAGCTTGCTGGGGTCAGAGGCCCCTAGGTGGAGGGCCAGGGGGCACCCTGGGGCCTCTACTACAAGTCCAGGAAGAGAGGTGGACTCCTGGGTAGCTTGCTGGGGTTAGAGGCCCATAGAAGGAGTGCCAAGGAGCTTCCTGGGGCCTCTACTGCAAGTCCAGGGAGAGAGGTGGACCCCCAGGTAGCTTGCTGAGGTCAGAGGCCCCTAGGTGGAGGGCCAATGAGCACCTTGGGGCCTCTACTGGAAGTCCAGGGAGAGAGGTGGACCCCTTAGTAGCTTGCTGGGGTCAGAAGCCCATAGTCGGTGGGCCAGGGGGCTTCCTGGGGACTCTACTGCAAGTCCAGGGAGAGAGGTGGACCCCTGGGTAGTTTGCTGGGGACTAATGCCCCTAGGTGGAGGGCCAGGGGCTACCCTAGAGCCTCTACTGCAACTCCAGGGAGAGAGGTGGACCCCTGGGTAGCTAGCTGGGGTCAGAGGCCCTTAGGTGGAGGGCCAGGGGGCACCCTGGGGGCTCTAGTGCAAGTCAAGGGATAGTTGTGGACCCCTTGGTAGATTCCTAGGGTCTGAGGACCCTAGGTGGAGGGCCAGCGGGCACCCTGGGGCCTCTACTTCAAGTCCAGGGAGAAAGGTGGACCCCTGGGTAGCTTTCTGGGGTCAGAGGCCCCTAGGTGGAGGGCAAGAGGGCACCCTGGGGCCTCTATTGCAAGTCCAGGGAGAGTTGTGGACCCCTGGGTAGCTTGCTGGGGTCAGAGGCTTCTAGGTGGATGGTTAGGGGGCACCCTGGGGCCTCTACTGCAAGTCCATGGAGAGAGGTGGACCTCTGGGTAGCTTGCTGGGTTCAGAGGCCCCTAGGTGGAGGGCAAAAGGGCAATCAGGGGCCTCTACTGCAAGTCCAGGGAGAAAGGTGGACCCTGGGTAGCTTGCTGGGATCAGAGGCCCCTAAGTGGAGGGCCAGGAGGTACCCTAGGGCCCCTACTGCAAGTCAAGGTAGAGAGTTGGACCTCTGGGTAGCTTGCTGGGGTCAGAGGCAACTAGGTGGAGGGCCAGGGGGCACCCTGGGGCCTATCTTGCAAGTCCAGAGACAGAGGTGGACCCCTGGGTAGTTTGCTTGGCTGAGAGTGGCCTAGGTGGAGGGCCAAGGGGCACCCTGGGGCCTCTACTGCAAGTCCAGGAAGAGTTGTTCACCCATGGGTAGCTTGCTGGGGTCAGAGGCCCCTTGGTGGAGGGCCAGCGGGCACCCTGGGGCCTCTACTGCAAGTCCAGGGAGAGAGGTGGGCCCCTGGGTAGCTTGCTGGGGTCAGAGGCCCCTAGGTGGAGGGCAAGGGGGCTTCCTGGGGCCTCTACTGCAAGTCCATTGAGAGAGGTGGACCCCTTGGTAGTTTGCTGGGGTCAGAAGCCCATAGTCGGTGGGCCAGGGGGCTTCCTGGGGCCTATATTGCAAGTCCAGGGCTAGAGGTGGACACATGGGTAGCTTGCGGGGATCAAAGGCCCCTGGGTGGAGGACAAGAGGGCACCCTGGGGCCTCTACTGCAGGTCCAGGGAGAGATGTGGATCCCAGGGTAGATTGTTGGGGTCAGAAGCCCATAGGTGGTGGGCCAGGGGGCAACTTGGGGCCTATTCTGCAAGTCCAAGGAGAGAGGTGGACCCCTGGGTAGCTTCCTGGGGTCAGTGGCCCCTAGGTGGAGGGCCTGGTTGCCCCCTGCAGCCTGTCCTGCAAGTCCAGGGAGAGAGGTGGACCCCTGGGTAGCTTCCTGGGGTAAGAGGTCCCTAGGTGGAGGGTAAGGGGGCACCTTGGGGCCTATACTGCAAGTCTAGGGAGAGAGGTAGACGCCTGGGTAGCTTGCTGGGGAATAAAGCCCCTGGGTGGAGGGCCAGGGGGTACCCTAGGACCTCTACTGCAACTCCAGGGAGAGAGTTGGACCCCTGGGTAGCTAGCTGGGGTCAGAGGCCCATGGGTGGAGGGCAAGGCGGCAAGCTGGGGCCTATAATGCAAGTCCAGGGAGAGAGGTGGACCCCTGGGTAGCTTGCCTGGGAATAAAGCCCCTAGGTGGAGGGCCAGGGGGTACCCTAGGGCCTCTAATGCAACTCCAGGGAGAGAGGTGGACCCCTGGGTAGCTAGCTGGGGTCAGAGGCCCTTAGGTGGAGGGCCAGGGGGCACCCTGGGGCCTCTAGTGCAAGTCAAGGGATAGTTGTGGACCCCTTGGTAGATTCCTAGAGTCTGAGGACCCTAGGTGGAGGGCCAGGTGGCACCCTTGGGCCTCTACTGCAAGTCTAGGGAGAGTTGTGGACCCCTGGGTAGCTTGCTGGTGTCAGAGGCCCCTAGGTGGAGGGCCAGGGGGCACCTTGGGGCCTCGACTGCAAGTCCAGGGAGGGTTGTGGACCCCTTGGTAGCTTGCTTGGGTCAGAGGCCCAAAGGTGGAGGGCCAGGGGGCACCCTGGGGCCTATATTGCCAGTCCAGGGAGAGAGGTTGACCCCTGGGTAGCTTGCTGGGGTCTTAGGCCCCTAGGTGGAGGGCCAGGGCGCACCCTGGGGCCTCTACTGCAAGTCTAGGGAGAGAGGTGGACCCCTGGGTAGCTTGCTGGGGTCAGACACCCCTAGAAGGAGTTCCAGGGGGCACCTTGAGGCCTCTACTGCAAGTCCTGGGAGAGAGGTTAATCCCTTGGTAGCTTGCTGGTGTCAGAGTCCCCTAGGTGGAGAGCCAGGGGGCAACCTGGGGTCTCTACTGCAAGTTTAGGGAGAGAGGTGGATCCCTGCGTAGCTTGATGAGGTCTGAAGCCCATAGGTGGAGGGCAAGGGGGTACCCTAGGGCCTCTAACGCAAGTCCAGGGAGAGAGGTGGACCCCTTTTTAGCTTTCTGGGGTCAGAGGCCCTTACGTGGAGGGCCAGGGGGCACCCTGGGGCCTATACTGCAAGTCCAGGGAGAGAGGTGGACCCCCAGTTAGCTTGCTGGGGTCAAAGGCCCCTAGGTGGAGGGCCAGGGGGCACCCTGGGGCCTCTACTGCAAGTCCAGGAAGAGAGGTGGACTCCTGGGTAGCTTTCAGGAATCAGAGGCCCCTAGGTGGAGGGCCAGGGGGCACCCTGGGGCCTATATTGCAAGTCCAGGGAGAGTTGTGGACCTATGGGTAGCTTGCTGGGGTCAGAAGCCCATAGGTGGTGGGCCAGGGGCCAACTTGGGGCCTATACTGCAAGTCCAGGTAGAGAGGTGGACCCCTGGGTAGCTTCCTGGGGTAAGAGGTCTCTAGGTGGAGGGTAAGGGGGAACCCTGGGGTCTCTACTGCAAGTCTAGGGAGAGAGGTGGACCCCTGGGTAGCTTGCTAGGGTCAGAGGCCCCTAGGTGGAGGGCCAGGGGGTACCCTGGGGTCTCTACTGCAAGTCTAGGGAGAGAGGTGGACCCCTGGGTAGCTTGCTGGGGTCTTGGGCACTTAGGTGGAGGGCCTGGGGGCACCCTGGGGCCTATACTGCAAGTCCAGGGAGAGAGGTGGAACCCTGGGTAGCTTGCTAGGGTCAGAGGCCCCTTGGTGAAGGGCCATGGGGCACAATGGGGCCTCTACTGCAAGTCCAGGGAGAGTTGTGGACCCCCGGATAGCTTGCTGGGGTCTTAGGCCCCTAGGTGGCGGGCCAGCGGGCACCCTGGGGCCTATACTTCATGTTCAGGGAGAAAGGTGGACCCCTGGGTAGCTTTCTGGGGTCAGAGGCCCCTAGGTGGAGGGCAAGGGGCACCCTGGAGTCTCTACTGCAAGACCAGGGAGAGTTGTGGACCCCTGGGTAACTTGCTGGGGTCAGAGGCCCCTAGGTGGAGGGCCAGGAGGTACCCTAGGGCCTCTACTGCAAGTCCAGGGAGAGTTGTGGACCCCTGGGTAGCTTGCTGGGGTCAGAGGCAACTAGGTGGAGGGCCTGGGGGCACCCTGGGGCATATCCTGCAAGTCCAGGGAGAGAGCTGGACCCCTGGGGAGCTTTCGTGTGTCAGCCGCCCCTAGGTGGAGGGCCAGGGGCTACCCTAGAGCCTCTACTGCAACTCCAGGGAGAGAGGTGGACCCCTGGGTAGCTAGCTGGGGTCAGAGGCCCTTAGGTGGAGGGCCAGGGGGCACCCTGGGGGCTCTAGTGCAAGTCAAGGGATAGTTGTGGACCCCTTGGTAGATTCCTAGGGTCTGAGGACCCTAGGTGGAGGGCCAGCGGGCACCCTGGGGCCTCTACTTCAAGTCAAGGGAAAAAGGTGGACCCCTGGGTAGCTTTCTGGGGTCAGAGGCCCCTAGGTGGAGGGCAAGAGGGCACCCTGGGGCCTCTATTGCAAGTCCAGGGAGAGTTGTGGACCCCTGGGTAGCTTGCTGGGGTCAGAGGCTTCTAGGTGGAGGGTTAGGGGGCACCCTGGGGCCTCTACTGCAAGTCCATGGAGAGAGGTGGACCTCTGGGTAGCTTGCTGTTTTCAGAGGCCCCTAGGTGGAGGGCAAAAGGGCAACCAGGGGCCTCTAATGCAAGTCCAGGGAGAAAGGTGGACCCTGGGTAGCTTGCTGGGATCAGAGGCCCCTAAGTGGAGGGCCAGGAGGTACCCTAGGGCTTCTACTGCAAGTCAAGGTAGAGAGTTGGACCTCTGGGTAGCTTGCTGGGGTCAGAGGCAACTAGGTGGAGGGCCAGGGGGCACCCTGGGGCCTATCTTGCAAGTCCAGAGACAGAGGTGGACCCTTGGGTAGTTTGATTGGCTGAGAGTGGCCTAGGTGGAGGGCCAAGGGGCACCCTGGGGCCTCTACTGCAAGTCCAGGGAGAGTTGTGGACCCATGGGTAGCTTGCTGGGGTCAGAGGCCCCTTGGTGGAGGGCCAGCGGGCACCCTGGGGCCTCTACTGCAAGTCCAGGGAGAGAGGTGGGCCCCTGGGTAGCTTGCTGGGGTCAGAGGCCCCTAGGTGGAGGGCAAGGGGGCTTCCTGGGGCCTCTACTGCAAGTCCATTGAGAGCGGTGGACCCCTTGGTAGCTTGCTGGGGTCAGAGGCCCCTAGGTGGAGGGCCAGGGGGCACCCTGGGGCCTCTACTCCAAGTCCAGGGAGAGTTGTGGACTCCTGGGTAGCTTGCTGGGGTTAGAGGCCCATAGAAGGAGGGCCAAGGGGCTTCCTGGGGCCTCTACTACAAGTCCAGGGAGAGAGGTGGACCCCCAGGTAGCTTGCTGAGGTCAGAGGCCCCTAGGTGGAGGGCCAATGAGCACCTTGGGGCCTCTACTGGAAGTCCAGGGAGAGAGGTGGACCCCTGGGTAGCTTGCTGGGGTCAGAAGCCCATAGTCGGTGGGCCAGGGGGCTTCCTGGGGCCTATATTGCAAGTTCAGGGCTAGAGGTGGACACATGGGTAACTTGCGGGGATCAGAGGCCCCTGGGTGGAGGGCAAGGGGGCACCCTGGGGCCTCTACTGCAGGTCCAGGGAGAGATGTGGATCCCAGGGTAGCTTGTTGGGGTCAGAAGCCCATAGGTGGTGGGCCAGGGGGCAACTTGGGGCCTATTCTGCAAGTCCAAGGAGAGAGGTGGACCCCTGGGTAGCTTCCTGGGGTCAGTGGCCCCTAGGTGGAGGGCCTGGTTGCCCCCTGCAGCCTGTCCTGCAAGTCCAGGGAGAGAGGTGGACCCCTGGGTAGCTTCCTGGGGTAAGAGGCCCCTAGGTGGAGGGTAAGGGGGCACCTTGGGGCCTATACTGCAAGTCTAGGGAGAGAGGTAGACGCCTGGGTAGCTTGCTGGGGAATAAAGCCCCTGATTGGAGGGCCAGGGGGTACCCTAGGACCTCTACTGCAACTCCAGGGAGAGAGTTGGACCCCTGGGTAGCTAGCTGGGGTCAGAGGCCCATGGGTGGAGGGCAAGGCGGCAAGCTGGGGCCTATAATGCAAGTCCAGGGAGAGAGGTGGACCCCTGAGTAGCTTGCCTGGGAATAAAGCCCCTAGGTGGAGGGCCAGGGGGTACCCTGGGGCCTCTACTACAAGTCCAGGGAGAAAGCTGGACCCCTTGGTAGCTTGCTGGGGTCAGAGGCCCCTAGGTGGAGGGCCAGGGCGCACCCTGGGGCCTCTACCGCAAGTCTAGGGAGAGAGGTGGACCCCTGGGTAGCTTGCTGGGGTCAGACACCCCTAGAAGGAGTTCCAGGGGGCACCCTGAGGCCTCTACTGCAGGTCCTGGGAGAGAGGTTAATCCCTTGGTAGCTTGCTGGTGTCAGAGTCCCCTAGGTGGAGAGCCAGGGGGCAACCTGGGGTCTCTACAGCAAGTTTAGGGAGAGAGGTGGATCCCTGCGTAGCTTGATGAGGTCTGAAGCCCATAGGTGGAGGGCAAGGGGGTACCCTAGGGCCTCTAACGCAAGTCCAGGGAGAGAGGTGGACCCCTTTTTAGCTTTCTGGGGTCAGAGGCCCTTATGTGGAGGGCCAGGGGGCACCCTGGGGCCTCTACTGAAAGGCCAGGGAGAGTTGTGGACCCCTGGGTAGCTTGCTGGGGTCAGAAGCCCCTGGGTGGAGGGCCAGGGGGCACCGTGGGGCCTATACTGCAAGTCCAGGGAGAAGGTGGACCCCCAGTTAGCTTGCTGGGGTCAAAGGCCCCTAGGTGGAGGGTCAGGAGTTACCCTGGGGCCTCTACTGCAAGTCCAGGGAGAGTTGTGGACCCATTAGTAGCTTGCTGGGGTCAGAGGCCAAAAGGTGGAGGGCCAGTGGGCACCCTGGGGCCTCTACTGCAAGTCCAGGAAGAGAGGTGGACTCCTGGGTAGCTTTCAGGAATCAGAGGCCCCTAGGTGGAGGGCCAGGGGGCACCCTGGGGCCTATATTGCAAGTCCAGGGAGAGTTGTGGACCCATGGGTAGCTTGCTGGGATCAGAAGCCCATAGGTGGTGGGCCAGGGGGCAACTTGGGGCTTATACTGCAAGTCCAGGTAGAGAGGTGGACCCCTGGGTAGCTTGCTGGGGTCAGAGGCCCATGGGTGGAGGGCAAGGGGGCACGCTGGGGCCTATACTGCAAGTCCCGGGAGAGATGTGGACCCCTGGGTAGCTTGCTGGGGTCCTAGGCCGCTAGGTGGAGGGCCAGGGGGCACCCTGGGGCCTCTACTACAAGTCCAGGAAGAGAGGTGGACTTCTGGGTAGCTTTCAGGAATTAGATGCCCCTAGGTGGAGGGCCAGGAGGCACCCTGGGGCCTATACTGCAAGTCCAGGGAGAGAGGTGGACTCCAGGGTAGCTTCCTGAGGTCAAAGGCCCCTAGGTGGAGGGCCAGGAGGTACCCTAGGGCCCCTAATGCAAGTCCAGGTAGAGAGTTGTACCCCTGGGTAGCTTGCTGGGGTCAGAGGCAACTATTTGGAGGGCCAGGGGGCACCCTAGGGCCTATCCTGCAAGTCCAGGGAGAGAGGTGGACCCCTGGATAGTTTGCTTGGCGGAGAGTGGGCAAAGTGGAGGGCCAAGGGGCACCATGGGGCCTATCCTGCAAGTCCAGGGAGAGTTGTGGACCCTTGGGTAAATTGCGGGGGTCAGAGGCCCCTGGTTGGAGGGCAAGGGGGCACCCTGGGGCCTCTACTGCAAGTCCAGGGAGAGATGTGGACCCCTGGGTAGCTTGCAGGGGTCAGAAGCCCATAGGTGCTGGGCCAGGGGGCACCCTGGGGCCTATTCTGCAAGTCCAGGGAGAGAGGTGGACCCCTGGGTAGCTTCCTGGGGTAAGAGGTCCCTAGGTGGAGGGTAAGGGGGAACCCTGGGGTCTCTACTGCAAGTCTAGGGAGAGAGGTGGACCCCTGGGTAGCTTGCTAGGGTCAGAGGCCCCTAGGTGGAGGGTCAGGGGGTACCCTGGGGTCTCTACTGCAAGTCAATGGAGAGAGGTGGACCCCTGGGTAGCTTGCTGGGGTCTTAGGCACTTAGGTGGAGGGCCTGGGGGCACCCTGGGGTCTATACTGCAAGTCCAGGGAGAGAGGTGGAACCCTGGGTAGCTTGCTAGGGTCAGAGGCCCCTTGGTGAAGGGAGATGGGGCACAATGGGGCCTCTACTGCAAGTCCAGGGAGAGTTGTGGACCCCCGGGTAGCTTGCTGGGGTCTTAGGCCCATAAGTGGAGGGCCAGCGGGCACCCTGGGGCCTATACTTCATGTCCAGGGAGAAAGGTGGACCCCTGGGTAGCTTTCTGGGGTCAGAGGCCCCTAGGTGGAGGGCAAGGGGCACCCTGGAGTCTCTACTGCAAGTCCAGGGAGAGTTGTGGACCCCTGGGTAACTTGCTGGGGTCAGAGGCCCCTAGGTGGAGGGCCAGGAGGTACCCTAGGGCCTCTACTGCAAGTCCAGGGAGAGTTGTGGACGCCTGGGTAGCTTGCTGGGGTCAGAGACAACTAGGTGGAGGGCCTGGGGGCACCCTGGGGCATATCCTGCAAGTCCAGGGAGAGAGCTGGACCCCTGGGGAGCTTTCGTGTGTCAGTCGCCCCTAGGTGGAGGGCCTGGGGGCACCCTGGGGCCTTTTTTGCCAGTCCAGGGAGAGAGGTGGACCCCCTGGTTAGCTTGCTGGGGTCTTAGGCCCCTAGGTGGAGGGCCAGGGGGCACCCTAGGGCCTATACTGCAAGTCAATGGAGAGAAGTGGACCTCTGGGTAGCTTGCTGGTGTCAGAGGCCCCTAGGTGGAGGGCCAGGAGGTACCCTAGGGCCTCTACTGCATGTCCAGGGAGAGAGGTGGACCCCTGGGTAGCTTGCTGGGGTCAGAGGCCCCTAGGTGGAGGGCAAGGGGGCACCCTGGGGCCTAAACTGCTAGTCCAGGAAGAGAGGTGGACCCCTGGGCAGCTTCCTGGGGTAAGAGGCCCCTAGGTGGAGGGCAAGGGGGCACCCTGGGGCCTAAACTGCAAGTCCAGGGAGAGACGTGGACCCCTGGAAAGCTTGCTGGGGCCCTAGGCCCCTAGGTGGAGGGCCAGGGGGCACCCTGGGGCCTATACTTCAAGTCAAGGGAGAGAGGTGGACCCCTGGGTAGCTTGCTGGGGTCTTAGGCACTTAGGTGGAGGGCCTGGGGGCACCCTGGGGCCTATACTGCAAGTCCAGGGAGAGAGGTGGAACCCTGGGTAGCTTGTTAGGGTCAGAAGCCCCTAGGTGAAGGGCCATGGGGCACCCTGGGGCCTCTACTGCAAGTCCAGGGAGAGTTGTGGACCCCCGGGTAGCTTGCTGGGGTCTTAGGCCCCTAGGTGGAGGGCCAGTGGGCACCCTGGGGCCTATACTTCATGTCCAGGGAGAAAGGTGGATCCCTGGGTAGCTTTCTGGGGTCAGAGGCCCCTAGGTGGAGGGCCAGTGGGCACCCTGAGGCCTCTACTGCAGGTCCTGGGAGAGAGGTTAATCCCTTGGTAGCTTGCTGGTGTCAGAGTCCCCTAGGTGGAGAGCCAGGGGGCAACCTGGGGTCTCTACAGCAAGTTTAGGGAGAGAGGTGTATCCCTGCGTAGCTTGATGAGGTCTGAAGCCCATAGGTGGAGGGCAAGGGGGTACCCTAGGGCCTCTAACGCAAGTCCAGGGAGAGAGGTGGACCCCTTTTTAGCTTTCTGGGGTCAGAGGCCCTTATGTGGAGGGCCAGGGGGCACCCTGGGGCCTCTACTGAAAGGCCAGGGAGAGTTGTGGACCCCTGGGTAGCTTGCTGGGGTCAGAAGCCCCTGGGTGGAGGGCCAGGGGGCACCGTGGGGCCTATACTGCAAGTCCAGGGAGAGAGGTGGACCCCCAGTTAGCTTGCTGGGGTCAAAGGCCCCTAGGTGGAGGGTCAGGAGTTACCCTGGGGCCTCTACTGCAAGTCCAGGGAGAGTTGTGGACCCATTAGTAGCTTGCTGGGGTCAGAGGCCAAAAGGTGGAGGGCCAGTGGGCACCCTGGGGCCTCTACTGCAAGTCCAGGAAGAGAGGTGGACTCCTGGGTAGCTTTCAGGAATCAGAGGCCCCTAGGTGGAGGGCCAGGGGGCACCCTGGGGCCTATATTGCAAGTCCAGGGAGAGTTGTGGACCCATGGGTAGCTTGCTGGGATCAGAAGCCCATAGGTGGTGGGCCAGGGGGCAACTTGGGGCTTATACTGCAAGTCCAGGTAGAGAGGTGGACCCCTGGGTAGCTTGCTGGGGTCAGAGGCCCATGGGTGGAGGGCAAGGGGGCACGCTGGGGCCTATACTGCAAGTCCCGGGAGAGATGTGGACCCCTGGGTAGCTTGCTGGGGTCCTAGGCCGCTAGGTGGAGGGCCAGGGGGCACCCTGGGGCCTCTACTACAAGTCCAGGAAGAGAGGTGGACTTCTGGGTAGCTTTCAGGAATTAGATGCCCCTAGGTGGAGGGCCAGGAGGCACCCTGGGGCCTATACTGCAAGTCCAGGGAGAGAGGTGGACTCCAGGGTAGCTTCCTGAGGTCAAAGGCCCCTAGGTGGAGGGCCAGGAGGTACCCTAGGGCCCCTAATGCAAGTCCAGGTAGAGAGTTGTACCCCTGGGTAGCTTGCTGGGGTCAGAGGCAACTATTTGGAGGGCCAGGGGGCACCCTAGGGCCTATCCTGCAAGTCCAGGGAGAGAGGTGGACCCCTGGATAGTTTGCTTGGCGGAGAGTGGGCAAAGTGGAGGGCCAAGGGGCACCATGGGGCCTATCCTGCAAGTCCAGGGAGAGTTGTGGACCCTTGGGTAAATTGCGGGGGTCAGAGGCCCCTGGTTGGAGGGCAAGGGGGCACCCTGGGGCCTCTACTGCAAGTCCAGGGAGAGATGTGGACCCCTGGGTAGCTTGCAGGGGTCAGAAGCCCATAGGTGCTGGGCCAGGGGGCACCCTGGGGCCTATTCTGCAAGTCCAGGGAGAGAGGTGGACCCCTGGGTAGCTTCCTGGGGTAAGAGGTCCCTAGGTGGAGGGTAAGGGGGAACCCTGGGGTCTCTACTGCAAGTCTAGGGAGAGAGGTGGACCCCTGGGTAGCTTGCTAGGGTCAGAGGCCCCTAGGTGGAGGGTCAGGGGGTACCCTGGGGTCTCTACTGCAAGTCAATGGAGAGAGGTGGACCCCTGGGTAGCTTGCTGGGGTCTTAGGCACTTAGGTGGAGGGCCTGGGGGCACCCTGGGGTCTATACTGCAAGTCCAGGGAGAGAGGTGGAACCCTGGGTAGCTTGCTAGGGTCAGAGGCCCCTTGGTGAAGGGAGATGGGGCACAATGGGGCCTCTACTGCAAGTCCAGGGAGAGTTGTGGACCCCCGGGTAGCTTGCTGGGGTCTTAGGCCCATAAGTGGAGGGCCAGCGGGCACCCTGGGGCCTATACTTCATGTCCAGGGAGAAAGGTGGACCCCTGGGTAGCTTTCTGGGGTCAGAGGCCCCTAGGTGGAGGGCAAGGGGCACCCTGGAGTCTCTACTGCAAGTCCAGGGAGAGTTGTGGACCCCTGGGTAACTTGCTGGGGTCAGAGGCCCCTAGGTGGAGGGCCAGGAGGTACCCTAGGGCCTCTACTGCAAGTCCAGGGAGAGTTGTGGACGCCTGGGTAGCTTGCTGGGGTCAGAGACAACTAGGTGGAGGGCCTGGGGGCACCCTGGGGCATATCCTGCAAGTCCAGGGAGAGAGCTGGACCCCTGGGGAGCTTTCGTGTGTCAGTCGCCCCTAGGTGGAGGGCCTGGGGGCACCCTGGGGCCTTTTTTGCCAGTCCAGGGAGAGAGGTGGACCCCCTGGTTAGCTTGCTGGGGTCTTAGGCCCCTAGGTGGAGGGCCAGGGGGCACCCTAGGGCCTATACTGCAAGTCAATGGAGAGAAGTGGACCTCTGGGTAGCTTGCTGGTGTCAGAGGCCCCTAGGTGGAGGGCCAGGAGGTACCCTAGGGCCTCTACTGCATGTCCAGGGAGAGAGGTGGACCCCTGGGTAGCTTGCTGGGGTCAGAGGCCCCTAGGTGGAGGGCAAGGGGGCACCCTGGGGCCTAAACTGCTAGTCCAGGAAGAGAGGTGGACCCCTGGGCAGCTTCCTGGGGTAAGAGGCCCCTAGGTGGAGGGCAAGGGGGCACCCTGGGGCCTAAACTGCAAGTCCAGGGAGAGACGTGGACCCCTGGAAAGCTTGCTGGGGCCCTAGGCCCCTAGGTGGAGGGCCAGGGGGCACCCTGGGGCCTATACTTCAAGTCAAGGGAGAGAGGTGGACCCCTGGGTAGCTTGCTGGGGTCTTAGGCACTTAGGTGGAGGGCCTGGGGGCACCCTGGGGCCTATACTGCAAGTCCAGGGAGAGAGGTGGAACCCTGGGTAGCTTGTTAGGGTCAGAAGCCCCTAGGTGAAGGGCCATGGGGCACCCTGGGGCCTCTACTGCAAGTCCAGGGAGAGTTGTGGACCCCCGGGTAGCTTGCTGGGGTCTTAGGCCCCTAGGTGGAGGGCCAGTGGGCACCCTGGGGCCTATACTTCATGTCCAGGGAGAAAGGTGGATCCCTGGGTAGCTTTCTGGGGTCAGAGGCCCCTAGGTGGAGGGCAAGGGTCACCATGGGGCCTATACTGCAAGTTCAAAGAGAGAGGTGGACCCCTGGGTAGCTTGCTGGGGTCAGAGGCCCCTAGGTGGAGGGTCAGGGGGCACCCTGGGGCCTCTACTGCAAGACCAGGGAGAGTTGTGGACCCCTGGGTAGCTTGCTGGGGTCAGAGACCCATAGGTGGAGGGCAAGGCGGCACGCTGGGGCCTATACTGCAAGTCCAGGGAGAGAGGTGGACCCTTGGGTAGCTTGCTGGGGAATAAAGCCCCTAGGTGGAGGGCCAGGGGGTATCCTAGGGCCTCTACTGCAAGTCCAGGGAAAGAGGTGGACCCCTGGGTAGCTAGCTGGGGGTTCAGAGGCCCTTAGGTGGATGGCCAGGGGGCACCCTGGGGCCTCTAGTGCAAGTCCAGGGATAGTTGTGGACCCCTTGGTAGATTCCTAGGGTCCAAGGACCCTAGGTGGAGGGCCAGGGGGCACCCTTGGGCCTCTACTGCAAGTCTAGGGAGAGAGGTGGAACCCTGGGTAGCTTGCTGGCGTCAGAGGCCCCTAGGTGGAGGGCAAGGGGGCTTCCTGGGGCCTCTACTGCAAGTCCATTGAGAGAGGTGGACCCCTGGGTAGCTTGCTGGGGTCAGAGGCCCCTAGGTGGAGGGCCAGGGGGCACCCTGGGGCCTCTACTGCTAGTCCAGGGAGAGAGGTGGACCCCTAGGTAACTTGCTGGGGTCAGAGGCCCCTAGGTGGAGGGCAAGGGGGCACCCTGGGGCCTAAACTGCTAGTCCAGGAAGAGATGTGGACCCCTGGGCAGCTTCCTGGGGTAAGAGGCCCCTAGGTGGAGGGCAAGGGGGCACCCTGGGGCCTAAACTGCAAGTCCAGGGAGAGACGTGGACCCCTGGAAAGCTTGCTGGGGCCCTAGGCCCCTAGGTGGAGGGCCAGGGGGCACCCTGGGGCCTATACTTCAAGTCAAGGGAGAGAGGTGGACCCCTGGGTAGCTTGCTGGGGTCTTAGGCACTTAGGTGGAGGGCCTGGGGTCACCCTGGGGCCTATACTGCAAGTCCAGGGAGAGAGGTGGAACCCTGGGTAGCTTGCTAGGGTCAGAGGCCCCTAGGTGGAGGGCAAGGGGTCACCCTGGGGCCTATACTGCAAGTTCAAAGAGAGAGGTGGACCCCTGGGTAGCTTGCTGGGGTCAGAGGCCCCTAGGTGGAGGGTCAGGGGGCACCCTGGGGCCTCTACTGCAAGTCCAGGGAGAGTTGTGGACCCCTGGGTAGCTTGCTGGGGTCAGAGGCCCATGGGTGGAGGGCAAGGCGGCACGCTGGGGCCTATACTGCAAGTCCAGGGAGAGAGGTGGACCCTTGGGTAGCTTGCTGGGGAATAAAGCCCCTAGGTGGAGGGCCAGGGGGTATCCTAGGGCCTCTACTGCAAGTCCAGGGAAAGAGGTGGACCCCTGGGTAGCTAGCTGGGGTCAGAGGCCCTTAGGTGGATAGCTAGGGGGCACCCTGGGGCCTCTAGTGCAAGTCCAGGGATAGTTGTGGACCCCTTGGTAGATTCCTAGGGTCCAAGGACCCTAGGTGGAGGGCCAGGGGGCACCCTTGGGCCTCTACTGCAAGTCTAGGGAGAGTTTTGGACCCCTGGGTAGCTTGCTGGCGTCAGAGGCCCCTTGTTGGAGGGCCAGCGGGCACCCTGGGGCCTTTACTGCAAGTCCATTGAGAGAGATGGACCCCTGGGTAGCTTGCTGGGGTCAGAGGCCCCTAGGTGGAGGGCAAGGGGGCTTCCTGGGGCCTCTAATGCAAGTCCATTGAGAGAGGTGGACCCCTGGGTAGCTTGCTGGGGTCAGAGGCCCCTAGGTGGAGGGCCAGGGGGCACCCTTGGGCCTCTACTGCAAGTCCAGGGAGAGTTGTGGACCCCTGGGTAGCTTGCTGGGGTCTTAGGCCCCTAGGTGGAGGGCCAGTGGGCACCCTGGGGCCTATACTTCAAGACAAGGGAGAAAGGTGGACCCCTGGGTAGCTATATGGGGTCAGAGGCCCCTTGGTGGAGGGCAAGGGGGCACCCTGGGGCCTCTACTGCAAGTCCAGGGAGAGTTGTGGACCCCTGGGTAGCTTGCTGGTGTCAGAGGCCCCTAGGTGTAGGGCCAGGAGGTACCCTAGGGCCTCTACTGCATGTCCAGGGAGAGAGGTGGACCCCTGGGTAGCTTGCTGGGGTCAGAGGCCCCTAGGTGGAGGGCAAGGGGGCACCCTGGGGCCTAAACTGCTAGTCCAGGAAGAGAGGTGGACCCCTGGGTAGCTTGCTGGGGTCAGAGGCCCCTAGGTGGAGGGCAAGGGGGCACCCTGGGGCCTAAACTGCTAGTCCAGGAAGAGAGGTGGACCCCTGGGCAGCTTCCTGGGGTAAGAGGCCCCTAGGTGGAGGGCAAGGGGGCACCCTGGGGCCTAAACTGCAAGTCCAGGGAGAGACGTGGACCCCTGGAAAGCTTGCTGGGGCCCTAGGCCCCTAGGTGGAGGGCCAGGGGGCACCCTGGGGCCTAAACTGCTAGTCCAGGAAGAGATGTGGACCCCTGGGCAGCTTCCTGGGGTAAGAGGCCCCTAGGTGGAGGGCAAGGGGGCACCCTGGGGCCTAAACTGCAAGTCCAGGGAGAGACGTGGACCCCTGGAAAGCTTGCTGGGGCCCTAGGCCCCTAGGTGGAGGGCCAGGGGGCACCCTGGGGCCTATACTTCAAGTCAAGGGAGAGAGGTGGACCCCTGGATAGCTTGCTGGGGTCTTAGGCACTTAGGTGGAGGGCCTGGGGTCACCCTGGGGCCTATACTGCAAGTCCAGGGAGAGAGGTGGAACCCTGGGTAGCTTGCTAGGGTCAGAGGCCCCTAGGTGGAGGGCAAGGGGTCACCCTGGGGCCTATACTGCAAGTTCAAAGAGAGAGGTGGACCCCTGGGTAGCTTGCTGGGGTCAGAGGCCCCTAGGTGGAGGGTCAGGGGGCACCCTGGGGCCTCTACTGCAAGTCCAGGGAGAGTTGTGGACCCCTGGGTAGCTTGCTGGGGTCAGAGGCCCATGGGTGGAGGGCAAGGCGGCACGCTGGGGCCTATACTGCAAGTCCAGGGAGAGAGGTGGACCCTTGGGTAGCTTGCTGGGGAATAAAGCCCCTAGGTGGAGGGCCAGGGGGTATCCTAGGGCCTCTACTGCAAGTCCAGGGAAAGAGGTGGACCCCTGGGTAGCTAGCTGGGGTCAGAGGCCCTTAGGTGGATAGCTAGGGGGCACCCTGGGGCCTCTAGTGCAAGTCCAGGGATAGTTGTGGACCCCTTGGTAGATTCCTAGGGTCCAAGGACCCTAGGTGGAGGGCCAGGGGGCACCCTTGGGCCTCTACTGCAAGTCTAGGGAGAGTTTTGGACCCCTGGGTAGCTTGCTGGCGTCAGAGGCCCCTTGTTGGAGGGCCAGCGGGCACCCTGGGGCCTTTACTGCAAGTCCATTGAGAGAGATGGACCCCTGGGTAGCTTGCTGGGGTCAGAGGCCCCTAGGTGGAGGGCAAAGGGGCTTCCTGGGGCCTCTAATGCAAGTCCATTGAGAGAGGTGGACCCCTGGGTAGCTTGCTGGGGTCAGAGGCCCCTAGGTGGAGGGCCAGGGGGCACCCTTGGGCCTCTACTGCAAGTCCAGGGAGAGTTGTGGACCCCTGGGTAGCTTGCTGGGGTCTTAGGCCCCTAGGTGGAGGGCCAGTGGGCACCCTGGGGCCTATACTTCAAGACAAGGGAGAAAGGTGGACCCCTGGGTAGCTATATGGGGTCAGAGGCCCCTTGGTGGAGGGCAAGGGGGCACCCTGGGGCCTCTACTGCAAGTCCAGGGAGAGTTGTGGACCCCTGGGTAGCTTGCTGGTGTCAGAGGCCCCTAGGTGTAGGGCCAGGAGGTACCCTAGGGCCTCTACTGCATGTCCAGGGAGAGAGGTGGACCCCTGGGTAGCTTGCTGGGGTCAGAGGCCCCTAGGTGGAGGGCAAGGGGGCACCCTGGGGCCTAAACTGCTAGTCCAGGAAGAGAGGTGGACCCCTGGGTAGCTTGCTGGGGTCAGAGGCCCCTAGGTGGAGGGCAAGGGGGCACCCTGGGGCCTAAACTGCTAGTCCAGGAAGAGAGGTGGACCCCTGGGCAGCTTCCTGGGGTAAGAGGCCCCTAGGTGGAGGGCAAGGGGGCACCCTGGGGCCTACACTGCAAGTCCAGGGAGAGACGTGGACCCCTGGAAAGCTTGCTGGGGCCCTGGGCCCCAGGGTGGAGGGCCAGGGGGCACCCTGGGGCCTATACTTCAAGTCAAGGGAGAGAGGTGGACCCCTCGGTAGCTTGCTGGGGTCAGTGGCCCCTAGGGGGAGGGCCAGATTGCCCCCTGCAGCCTATCCTGCAAGTCCAGGGAGAGAGGTGGACCCCTTGGTAGCTTGCTGGTGTCAGAAGCCCATATGTGGATGGCCAGGGGGCACCCTGGGGCCTCTACTGCAAGTCCAGGGAGAGTTGTGGACCCCTGGGTAGCTTGCTGGGGTCAGAGGCTTCTAGGTGGAGGGTTAGGGGGCACCCTGGGGCCTCTACTGCAAGTCCATGGAGAGAGGTGGACCTCTGGGTAGCTCGCTGGGGTCAGAGGCCCCTAGGTGGAGGGCTAGGAGGTACCCTAGGGCCCCTACTGCAAGTCCAGGGAGAGAGGTGGACCCCTGGGTAGCTTGCTGGGGTCTGAAGCCCATAGGTGGAGGGCCAGGGGGTACCCTAGGGCGTCTACTGCAAGTCCAGGGAGAGAGGTGGACCCATGGGTAGCTTGCTGGGGTCAGAAGCCCATAGGTGGTGGGCCAGGGGGCACCCTGGGGCCTATTCTGCAAGTCCAGGGAGAGAGGTTGACCCCTGAGTAGCTTCCTGGGGTCAGTGGCCCCTAGGGGGAGGGCCAGGTTGCCCCCTGCAGCCTATCCTGCAAGTCCAGGGAGTGAGGTGGACCCCTGGGTAGCTTCCTGGGGTAAGAAGCCCCTAGGTGGAGAGCCAGGGGGTGCCCTGGGACCTATACTGCAAGTCCAGGGAGAGGGGTGGATCCCTGGGTAGCTTGATGAGGTCTGAAGCCCATAGGTGGAGGGCAAGGGGGTACCCTAGGGCCTCTACTGCAAGTCCAGGGAGAGTTGTGGACCCCTGGGTAGCTTGCTGGTGTCAGAGGCCCCTAGGTGTAGGGCCAGGAGGTACCCTAGGGCCTCTACTGCATGTCCAGGGAGAGAGGTGGACCCCTGGGTAGCTTGCTGGGGTCAGAGGCCCCTAGGTGGAGGGCAAGGGGGCACCCTGGGGCCTAAACTGCTAGTCCAGGAAGAGAGGTGGACCCCTGGGTAGCTTGCTGGGGTCAGAGGCCCCTAGGTGGAGGGCAAGGGGGCACCCTGGGGCCTAAACTGCTAGTCCAGGAAGAGAGGTGGACCCCTGGGCAGCTTCCTGGGGTAAGAGGCCCCTAGGTGGAGGGCAAGGGGGCACCCTGGGGCCTAAACTGCAAGTCCAGGGAGAGACGTGGACCCCTGGAAAGCTTGCTGGGGCCCTGGGCCCCAGGGTGGAGGGCCAGGGGGCACCCTGGGGCCTATACTTCAAGTCAAGGGAGAGAGGTGGACCCCTCGGTAGCTTGCTGGGGTCAGTGGCCCCTAGGGGGAGGGCCAGATTGCCCCCTGCAGCCTATCCTGCAAGTCCAGGGAGAGAGGTGGACCCCTTGGTAGCTTGCTGGTGTCAGAAGCCCATATGTGGATGGCCAGGGGGCACCCTGGGGCCTCTACTGCAAGTCCAGGGAGAGTTGTGGACCCCTGGGTAGCTTGCTGGGGTCAGAGGCTTCTAGGTGGAGGGTTAGGGGGCACCCTGGGGCCTCTACTGCAAGTCCATGGAGAGAGGTGGACCTCTGGGTAGCTCGCTGGGGTCAGAGGCCCCTAGGTGGAGGGCTAGGAGGTACCCTAGGGCCCCTACTGCAAGTCCAGGGAGAGAGGTGGACCCCTGGGTAGCTTGCTGGGGTCTGAAGCCCATAGGTGGAGGGCCAGGGGGTACCCTAGGGCCTCTACTGCAAGTCCAGGGAGAGAGGTGGACCCATGGGTAGCTTGCTGGGGTCAGAAGCCCATAGGTGGTGGGCCAGGGGGCACCCTGGGGCCTATTCTGCAAGTCCAGGGAGAGAGGTTGACCCCTGAGTAGCTTCCTGGATTCAGTGGCCCCTAGGGGGAGGGCCAGGTTGCCCCCTGCAGCCTATCCTGCAAGTCCAGGGAGTGAGGTGGACCCCTGGGTAGCTTCCTGGGGTAAGAAGCCCCTAGGTGGAGAGCCAGGGGGTGCCCTGGGACCTATACTGCAAGTCCAGGGAGAGGGGTGGATCCCTGGGTAGCTTGATGAGGTCTGAAGCCCATAGGTGGAGGGCAAGGGGGTACCCTAGGGCCTTTAACGCAAGTCCAGGAAGAGGGGTGGACCCCTGGGTAGCTTGCTGGTGTCAGAGGCACAAAGGTGGAGGGCCAGGGGGCAACCTGGGGCCTATAATGCCAGTCCAGGAAGAGAGGTTGATCCCTGGGAAGCTTGCTGGCGTCAGAGGCTCCTTGGTGGAGTGCCAGGGGGCAGCCTGGGTTCTCTACTGCAAGTCCAGGGAGAGAGGTGGACCCCTGGGTAGCTTGCTGGGGTCAAAGGCCCCTAGCTGGAGGGCCAGGGGGCACCCTGGGGACTCTACTGCAAGTCCAGGGAGAGAGGTGGACCCCTGGGTAGCTTGCTGGGGACTAAAGCCCCTAGGTGGAGGGCCAGGGGCTACCCTAGGGCCTCTACTGCAATTCCAGGGAGAGTTGTGGACTCCCTTGGTAGAATGCTTGGGCCAGAGGCCCATAGGTGGAGGGCCAGGGGGCACCCTGGGGCCTCTACTGCAAGTCCAGGGAGAGAGGTGGACCCTTGGGTAGCTTGCTGGGGTCAGAGGCCCCTAGGTGGAGGGCTAGGAGGTACCCTAGGGCCCCTACTGCAAGTCCAGGGAGAGAGTTGGACACCTGGGTAGCTTGCTGGGGTCAGAGGCAACTAGGTGGAGGGCCAGGGGGCACCTTGGGGCCTCTACTGCAAGTCCAGGGAGGGTTGTGGACCCCTTGGTAGCTTGCTGGGGTGAGAAGCCCATAAGTGGAGGGCCAGGGGGTACCCAGGGGCCTCTACTACAAGTTCAGGGAGAAAGCTGGACCCTTGGGTAGCTTGCTGGGGTCAGAGGCCCCTAGGTGGAGGGCCAGGGGGCACCCTGGGGCCTCTACTGTCGTCTAGGGAAAGAGGTGGACCCCTGGGTAGCTTGCTGGGGTCAGAGGCCTCTTGAGTGGAGGGCCAGGGGGCACCCTGGGGCCTCTACTGCAAGTCTAGGGAGAGAGGTGGACCCCTGGGTAGCTTGCTGGGGTCAGATACCCCTAGGTGGAGTTCCATGGGGCACCCTGAGGTCTCTACTGCAAGTCCAGGGAGAGAGGTTAATCCCTGCGTAGCTTGATGAGGTCTGAAGCCCATATGTGGAGGGTAAGGGGGTACCCTAGGGCCTCTAACACAAGTCCAGGGAGAGAGGTGGACCCCTGTTTAGCTTTCTGGGGTCAGAAGCCAATAGGTAGAGGGCCAGGGGGCACCCTGGGGCCTATACTGCCAGTCCAGGGAGATAATTGGACCCCTGGGTAGCTTGCTGGGGTCTTAGGCCCCTATGTGAAGGGCCAGGGGGCACCCTGGGGCCTCTACTGCAAGTCCAGGGAGAGAGGTGGACCCCTGGGTAGCTTGCTGGGGTCCTAGGCCCCTAGGTTGAGGGCCAGGGGGCACCCTGGGGCCCATACTTCAAGTCAAGGGAGAGAGGTGGACCCCTGGGTAGCTTGCTGGGGTCAGAGGCACCTAGGTGGAGGGCCAGGGGGCACCCTGGGGCCTCTACTACAAGTCCAGGAAGAGAGATGGACTCCTGGGTAGCTTGCTGGGGTCAGAGACCCATAGAAGGAGGGCCAAGGGGCTTCCTGGGGCCTCTACTGCAAGTCCAGGGAGAGAGGTGGACCCCCAGGTAGCTTGCTGAGGTCATTGGCCCCTAGGTGGAGGGCCAATGAGCACCTTGGGGTCTCTACTGCAAGTCCAGGGAGAGAGGTGGACCCCTGGGTAGCTTGCTGGGGTCAGAAGCCCTTAGTCGGTGGGCCAGGGGGCTTCCTGGGGCCTATACTGCAAGTCCAGAGCAAGAGGTGGACCCCTGGGTAGCTTTCTGGGGTCAGAGGCCCCTAGGTGGAGGGCCAGGGGGTACCCAAGGGCCTGTACTGCAAGTCCAGGGAGAGAGGTGGACCCCTGGGTAGCTTTCTTGTGTCAGCCGCCCCTAGGTGGAGGGCCTGGGGGCACCCTGGGGCCTCTACTGCCAGTCCAGGGAGAGAGGTGGACCCCCTGGGTAGGTTGCTGGGATCAGAGGCCAAAAGATGGAGGTTCATGGGGCACCCTGGGGCCTCTACTGCAAGTCCAGGAAGAGAGGTGGACTCCTGGGTAGCTTTCAGGGATCAGAGGCCCCTAGGTGGAGGGCCAGGGGGCACCCTGGGGCCTATACTGCAAGTCCAGGGAGAGAGGTGGACTCCTGGGTAGCTTCCTGAGGTCAGACGCCCCTAGGTGGAGGGCCACGGAGCACCCTGGGGCCTATCCTGCAGATCCAGGGAGAGAGGTGGACCCCTGGGTAGCTTGCTGGGGTACGAAGCCCCTAGGTGAAGGGCCAGGGGCACCCTGGGGCCTCTACTGCAAGTCCAGGGAGAGAGGTGGACCCTTGGGTAGCTTGCTGGGGTCAGAGGCCCCTAGGTGGAGGGCTAGGAGGTACCCTAGGGCCCCTACTGCAAGTCCAGGGAGAGAGGTGGACACCTGGGTAGCTTGCTGGGGTACGAAGCTCCTAGGTGGAGGTCCAGGGGCACCCTGGGGCCTCTACTGCAAGTCCAGGGATAGAGGTGGACCCCTGGGTAGATTGCTGGGGTCAGAAGCCCCTAGGTGGAAGGCCAGGGGGCACCATGGGGTCTCTACTGCAAGTCCAGGGAGAGAGGTGGACCCTTGGGTAGCTTGCTGGGGTCAGAGGCCCCTAGGTGGAGGGCCAAAGGGCAACCAGGGGCCTCTACTGCAAGTCCAGGGAGAAAGGTGGACCCCGGGTAGCTTGCTGGGGTCAGAGGCAACTAGGTGGAGGGCCAGGGGGCACCCTGGGGCCTATCCTGCAAGTCCAGGGAGAGAGGTGGACCCCTGGGTAGTTTGCTTGGCTGAGAGTGGCCTAGGTGGAGGACCAAGGGGCACCCTGGGGCCTCTACTGCAAGTCCAGGGAGAGTTGTGGACCCATGGGTAGCTTGCGGGGGTCAGAGGCCCCTAGGTGGAGGGCCAGGGGGCACCCCGGGGCCTCTACTGCAGGTCCAGGGAGAGATGTGGACCCCTGGGTAGCTTGCTGGGGTCAGAAGCCCATAGGTGGTGGGCCAGGGGGCAACTTGGGGCCTATTCTGCAAGTCCAGGGAGAGAGGTGGACCCCTGGGTAGCTTCCTGGGGTCAGTGGCCCCTAGGTGGAGGGCCAGGTTGCCCCCTGCAGCCTGTCCTGCAAGTCCAGGGAGAGAGGTGGACCCCTGGGTAGCTAGCTGGGGTCAGAGGCCCATGGGTGGAGGGCAAGGCGGCAAGCTGGGGCCTATACTGCAAGTCCAGGGAGAGAGGTGGACCCCTGGGTAGCTTGCTGGGGAATAAAGCCCCTAGGTGGAGGGCCAGGGGGTACCCTAGAGCCTCTACTGCAACTCCAGGGAGAGAGGTGGACCCCTGGTTAGCTAGCTGGGGTCAGAGGCCCTTAGGTGGAGGGCCAGGGGGCACCCTGGGGGCTCTAGTGCAATTCAAGGGATAGTTGTGGACCCCTTGGTAGATTCCTAGGGTCTGAGGACCCTAGGTGGAGGGCCAGGGGGCCCCCTGGGGCCTCTACTTCAAGTCCAGGGAGAAATGTGGTCCCCTGGGTAGCTTTCTGGGGTCAGAGGCCCCTAGGTGGAGGGCAAGAGGGCACACTGGGGCATCTACTGCAAGTCCAGGGAGATTTGTGGACCCCTGGGTAGCTTGCTGGGGTCAGAGGTTTCTAGGTGGAGGGATAGGGGGCACCCTGGGGCCTCTACTGCAAGTCCATGGAAAGAGGTGGACCTCTGGGTAGCTTGCTGGGGTCAGAGGCCCCTAGGTGGAGGGCAAAAGGGCAACTAGGGGCCTCTACTGCAAGTCCAGGGAGAAAGGTGGACCCTGGGTAGCTTGCTGGGATCAGAGGCCCCTAAGTGGAGGGCCAGGAGGTACCCTAGGGCCCCTACTGCAAGTCAAGGTAGAGAGTTGGACCTCTGGGTAGCTTGCTGGGGTCAGAGGCAACTAGGTGGAGGGCCAGGGGGCACCCTGGGGCCTATCCTGCAAGTCCAGGGAGAGAGGTGGACCCCTGGGTAGTTTGCTTGGCTGAGAGTGGCCTAGGTGGAGGGCCAAGGGGCACCCTGGGGCCTCTACTGCAAGTCCAGGGAGAGCGGTGGGCCCCTGGGTAGCTTGCTGGGGTCAGAGGCCCCTAGGTGGAGGGCAAGGGGGCTTCCTGGGGCCTCTACTGCAAGTCCATTGAGAGAGGTGGACCCCTTGGTAGCTTGCTGGGGTCAGAGGCCCCTAGGTGGAGGGCCAGGGGGCACCCTGGGGCCTCTACTACAAGTACAGGGAGAGTTGTGGACACCTGGGTAGCTTGCTGGGGTCTTAGGCCCCTAGGTGGAGGGCCAGTGGGCACCCTGGGGCCTCTACTTCAAGTCCAGGTAGAAAGGTGGACCCCTGGGTAGCTTTCTGGGGTTAGAGGCCCATAGAAGGAGGGCCAAGGGGCTTCCTGGGGCCTCTACTGCAAGTCTAGGGAGAGGTGGACCCCTGGGTAGCTTGCTGGGGTCAGACACCTCTAGGTGGAGTTCCATGGGGCACCCTGAGGCCTCTACTGGAAGTCCAGGGAGAGAGGTGGACCCCTGGGTAGCTTGCTGGGGTCAGAAGCCCATAGTCGGTGGGCCAGGGGGTTTCCTGGGGACTCTACTGCAAGTCCAGGGAGAGAGGTGGACCCCTGGGTAGCTTGCTGGGGATAAAGCCCCTAGGTGGAGGGCCAGGGGCTACCCTAGAGCCTCTTCTGCAAATCCAGGGAGAGAGGTGGACCCCTGGGTAGCTAGCTGGGGTCAGAGGCCCTTAGGTGGAGGGCCAGGGGGCACCCTGGGGGCTCTAGTGCAAGTCAAGGGATAGTTGTGGACCCCTTGGTAGATTCCTAGGGTCTGAGGACCCTAGGTGGAGGGCCAGCGGGCACCCAGGGGCCTCTACTTCAAGTCCAGGGAGAAAGGTGGAACCCTGGGTAGCTTATTGGGGTCAGAGGCCCCTAGGTGGAGGGCAAGAGGGCACCCTGGGGCCTCTATTGCAAGTCCAGGGAGAGTTGTGGACCCCTGGGTAGCTTGCTGGGATCAGAGGACCCTAAGTGGAGGGCCAGGAGGTACCCTAGGGCCTATCCTGCAAGTACAGGGACAGAGGTGGACCCCTGGGTAGTTTGCTTGGCTGAGAGTGGCCTAGGTGGAGGGCCAAGGGGCACCCTGGGGCCTCTACTGCAAGTCCAGGGAGAGTTGTGGACCCATGGGTAGCTTGCTGGGGTCAGAGGCCCCTTGGTGGAGGGCCAGCGGGCACCCTGGGGCCTCTACTGCAAGTCCAGGGAGAGAGGTGGGCCCCTGGGTAGCTTGCTGGGGTCAGCAGCCTCTAGGTGGAGGGCAAGGGGGCTTCCTGGGGCCTCTACTGCAAGTCCATTGAGAGAGGTGGATCCCTTGGTAGCTTGCTGGGGTCAGAGGCCCCTAGGTGGAGGGCCAGGGGGCTCCCTGGGGCCTCTACTGCAAGTCCAGGGAGAGTTGTGGACCCCTGGGTAGCTTGCTGGGGTCTTAGGCCCCTAGGTGGAGGGCCAGTGGGCACCCTGGGGCCTCTACTTCAAGTCCAGGGAGAAAGGTGGACCCCTGGGTAGCTTTCTGGGGTCAGAGGCCCCTAGGTGGAGGGCAAGAGGGCACCCTGGGGCCTCTACTGCAAGTCCAGGGAGAGTTGTGGACCCCTGGGTAGCTTGCTGGGGTCAGAGGCTTCTAGGTGGAGGGTTAGGGGGCACCCTGGGGCCTCTAATGCAACTCCAGGGAGAGAGATGGACCTCTGGGAAGCTTGCTGGGGTCCTAGGCCCCTAGGTGGAGGGCCAGGGTGCACCCAGGGGCCTATACTTCAAGTCAAGGGAGAGAGGTGGACCCCTGGGTAGCTTGCTGGGGTCAGAGGCCCCTAGGTGGAGGGCCAGGGGGCACCCTGTGGCCTCTACTACTAGTCCAGGAAGAGAGGTGGACTCCTGGGTAGCTTGCTGGGGTTAGAGGCCCATAGAAGGAGGGCCAATGGGCTTCCTTGGGCCTCTACTGCAAGTCCAGGGAGAGAGTTGGACCCCTGGGTAGCTTGCTGGGGTCAGAGGCAACTAGGTGGAGGGCCAGGGGCACCCTGGGGCCCATCCTGCAAGTCCAGGGAGAGAGGTGGACCCCTGGGTAGTTTGCTGGGTTCTGAAGCCCACAGGTGGAGGGCCAGGGGATACCCTAGGGCCTCTATTTCAAGTCCAGGGAGAGAGGTGGACCCCTGATTAGCTTGCTGGGGTCAGAAGCCCCTAGATGGAGGGCCAGGGGGCTCCATGGGGCCTATCCTGCAAGTCCAGGGAGAGAGGTGGACCCCTGGGTAGCTTGCTGGAGTCAGAAGCCCCTAGGTGGAGGGCCGAGGGGCACCATGGGGCCTATCCTGCAAGTCCAGGGAGAGAGGTGGACCCCTGGGTAGCTTGCTGGGGTCAGAGGCCCCTAGGTGGAGGGCCAGGGGGCACCCTGGGGCCTCTACTGCAAGTCCAGGGAGAGAGGTGGACCCTTGGGTAGCTTGCTGGGGTCAGAGGCCCCTAGGTGGAGGGCAAGGGGGCACCTTGGGGCCTCTACTGCAAGTCCAGGGAGAGAGGTGGACCCCTGGGTAGCTTGCTGGGGTCCTAGGCCCCTAGGTGGAGGGCCAGGGGGCACCTTGGGGCCTCTACTACAAGTCCAGGAAGAGAGGTGGACCCCTGAGTAGCTTCCTGGGGTCAGAGGCCCCTTGATGGAGGGCCAGCGGGCACCCTGGGGCCTCTACTGCAAGTCCAGGGAGAGAAGTGGGCCCCTGGGTAGCTTGCTGGGGTCAGAGGCCCCTAGGTGGAGGGCAAGGGGGCTTCCTGGGGCCTCTAGTGCAAGTCCATTGAGAGATGTGGACCCCTGGGTAGCTAGCTGGGGTCGTAGGCCCCTAGGTGGAGGGCCAGGGGGCACCCTGGGGCCTCTACTGCAAGTCCAGGGAGAGAGGTGGACCCCTGGGGAGCTTTCTTGTGTCAGCCGCCCCTAGGTGGAGGGCCAGGTTGCCCCCTGCAGCCTGTCCTGCAAGTCCAGGGAGAGAGGTGGACCCCTGGGTAGCTTCCTGGGGTAAGAGGCCCCTAGGTGGAAGGTAAGGGGGCACCTTGGGGCCTATACTGCAAGTCTAGGGAGAGAGGTGAACCCCTGGGTAGCTTGCTGGGGTCAGAGGCCAGTAGGTGGAGGGCCAGAGGGCACCCTGGGGCCTCTACTGCAAGTCCAAGGAGAGACATGGACCCACTGGAAAGCTTGCTGGGGACCTAGGCCCCTAGGTGGAGGGCCAGGGTGCACACTGGGGCCTATACTTCAAGTCAAGGGAGAGAGGTGGACCCCTGGTTAGCTTGCTGGGGTCAGAGGCCCCTGGGTGGAGGGCCAGGAGGTACCCTTGGGCCCCTACTGCAAGTCCAGGTAGAGAGTTGGACCCCTGGGTAGCTTGCTGGGGTCAGAGGCCCCTGGGTTGAGGGCAAGGGGGCACCCTGGTTCCTATAGTGCAAGTTCAGGAAGAGAGGTGGTCCCCTGGGTGGCTTTCTGGGGTCTTAGGCCCCTAGGTGGAGGGCCAGGGGGCACCCTGGGGCCTATACTGCAAGTCCAAGGAGAGATGTGGACCCCTATGTAGCTTGCTGGGGTCAGAGGCCCCTAGGTGGAGGGCCAGGGGGCACCCTGGGGCCTCTACTGCAAGTCCAGGGAAAGTTGTGGACCCCTGGGTAGCTTGCTGGGGTCAGAGGCCCATGGGTGGAGGGCAAGGGGGCACGCTGGGGTCTCTACTGCAAGTCCAGGGAGAGAGGTGGACCCCTGGGTAGCTTGCTGGGGAATAAAGGCCCTAGGTGGAGGGCCAGGAGGTACCCTAGGGCCTCTACTGCAAGTCCAGGGAGAGAGGTGGACCCCTGGGTAGCTAGCTGGGGTTAGAGGCCCTTAGGTTGAGGGCCAGGGGGCACCCTGGGGCTTCTAGTGCAAGTCCAGGGATAGTTGTGGACCCCTTGGTAGATTCCTAGGGTCTGAGGACCCTAGGTGGAGGGCCAGGTGGCACCCTTGGGCCTCTACATCAAGTCTAGGGAGAGTTGTGGACCCCTGGGTAGCTTGCTGGGGTCAGAGGCCCCTTGGTGGAGGGTTAGGGGGCACCCAGGGGCCTCTACTGCAAGTCCATGGAGAGAGGTGGACCTCTGGGTAGCTTGCTGAGGTAAGAGGCCCCTAGGTGGAGGGCAAAAGGGCAACCAGGGGCCTCTACTGCAAGTCCAGGGAGAAAGGTGGACCCTGGGTAGCTTGCTGGGATCAGAGGCCCCTAAGTGGAGGGCAAGGAGGTACCCTAGGGCCCCTACTGCAAGTCAAGGTAGAGAGTTGGACCTCTGGGTAGCTTGCTGGGGTCAGAGGCAACTAGGTGGAGGGCCAGCGGGCACCCTAGGGCCTATCCTGCAAGTCCAGGGAGAGAGGTGGACCCCTGGGTAGTTTGCTTTGCTGAGAGTGGTCTAGGTGGAAGGCCAAGTGGCACCCTGGGGCCTCTACTGCAAGTCCAGGGAGAGTTGTGGACCCATGGGTAACTTGCGGGGGTCAGAGGCCCCTGGGTGGAGGGCAAGGGGGCACCCTGGGGCCTCTACTGCAGGTCCAGGGAGAGATGTGGACCCCTGGGTAGCTTGCTGGGGTCAGAAGCCCATAGGTGGTGGGCCAGGGGGCAACTTGGGGCGTGTCCTGCAAGTCCAGGGAGGGAGGTGGACCCCTGGGTAGCTTCCTGGGGTAAGAGGCCCCTAGGTGGAGGGCAAGGGGGCACCTTGGGGCCTATAATGCAAGTCTAGGGAGAGAGGTAGACCCCTGGTTAGCTTGCTGGGGAATAAAGCCCCTAAGTGGAGGGCCAGGGGGTACCCTAGGGCCTCTACTGCAACTCCAGGGAGAGAGGTGGACACCTGGGTAGCTAGCTGGGGTCAGAGGTCCTTAGGTGGAGGGCCAGGGGGCACCCTGGGGGCTCTAGTGCAAGTCAAGGGATAGTTGTGACCCCTTGGTAGATTCCTAGGGTCTGAGGACCCTAGGTGGAGGGCCAGGGGGCCCCCTGGGGCCTCTACTTCAATTCCAGGGAGAAAGGTGGACCCCTGGGTAGCTTTCTGGGGTCAGAGGCCCCTAGGTGGAGGGCAAGAGGGCACCCTGGGGCCTTTACTGCAAGTCCAGGGAGAGTTGTGGACCCCTGGGTAGCTTGCTGGGGTCAGAGGCTTCTAGGTGGAGGGTTAGGGGGCACCCTGGGGCCGCTACTGCAAGTCCATGGAAAGAGGTGGACCTCTGGGTAGCTTGCTGGGGTCAGAGGCCCCTAGGTGGAGGGCAAAAGGGCAACCAGGGGCCTCTACTGCAAGTCCAGGGAGAAAGGTGGACCCTGGGTAGCTTGCTGGGATCAGAGGCCCCTAAGTGGAGGGCCAGGAAGTACCCTAGGGCCCCTACTGCAAGTCAAGGTAGAGAGTTGGACCTCTGGGTAGCTTGCTGGGGTCAGAGGCAACTAGGTGGAGGGCCAGGGGGCACCCTGGGGCCTATCCTGCAAGTCCAGGGAGAGAGGTGGACCCCTGGGTAGCTTGCTTGGGTTAGAGGCCCCTTGGTGGAGGGCCAGCGGGCACCCTGGGGCCTCTACTGCAAGTCCAGGGAGAGAGGTGGGCCCCTGGGTAGCTTGCTGGGGTCAGAGGCCCCTAGGTGGAGGGCAAGGGGGCTTCCTGGGGCCTCTACTGCAAGTCCATTGAGAGAGGTGGACCCCTTGGTAGCTTGCTGGGGTCAGAGGCCCCTAGGTGGAGGGCCAGGGGGCACCCTGGGGCCTCTACTGCAAGTCCAGGGAGAGTTGTGGACCCCTGAGTAGCTTGCTGGGGTCTTAGGCCCCTAGGTGGAGGGCCAGTGGGCACCCTGGGGCCTATACTTCAAGTCCAGGGAGAAAGGTGGACCCGTGCGTAGCTTTCTGGGGTCAGAGGCCCCTAGGTGGAGGGCAAGAGGGCACCCTGGGGTTTCTACTGCAAGTCCAGGGAGAGTTTTGGACCCCTGGGTAGCTTTCTGGGGTCAGAGGCTTCTAGGTGGAGGGTTAGGGGGCACCCTGGGGCCTCTACTTAAACTCCAGGGAGAAAGATGGACCTCTAGGTAGCTTGCTTGGGTCCTAGGCCCCTAGGTGGAGGGCCAGGGGGCACCCTGGGGCCTCTACTGCAAGTCCAGATAGAGAAGTGGACCGCTGGGTAGCTTGCTGGGGTCCTAGGCCCCTAGGTTGAGGGCCAGGGTGCACCCAGGGGCCTATAATTCAAGTCAAGGGAGAGAGGTGGACCCCTGGGTAGCTTGCTGGGGTCAGAGGCCCCTAGGTGGAGGGCCAGGGGGCACCCTGGGGCCTCTACTACAAGTCCAGGAAGAGAGGTGGACTCCTGGGTAGCTTGCTGGGGTTAGAGGCCCATAGAAGGAGTGCCAAGGAGCTTCCTGGGGCCTCTACTGCAAGTCCAGGGAGAGAGGTGGACCCCCAGGTAGCTTGCTGAGGTCAGAGGCCCCTAGGTGGAGGGCCAATGAGCACCTTGGGGCCTCTACTGGAAGTCCAGGGAGAGAGGTGGACCCCTGAGTAGCTTGCTGGGGTCAGAAGCCCATAGTCGGTGGGCCAGGGGGCTTCCTGGGGACTCTACTGCAAGTCCAGGGAGAGAGGTGGACCCCTGGGTAGTTTGCTGGGGACTAATGCCCCTAGGTGGAGGGCCAGGGGCTACCCTAGAGCCTCTACTGCAACTCCAGGGAGAGAGGTGGACCCCTGGGTAGCTAGCTGGGGTCAGAGGCCCTTAGGTGGAGGGCCAGGGGGCACCCTGGGGGCTCTAGTGCAAGTCAAGGGATAGTTGTGGACCCCTTGGTAGATTCCTAGGGTCTGAGGACCCTAGGTGGAGGGCCAGCGGGCACCCTGGGGCCTCTACTTCAAGTCCAGGGAGAAAGGTGGACCCCTGGGTAGCTTTCTGGGGTCAGAGGCCCCTAGGTGGAGGGCAAGAGGGCACCCTGGGGCCTCTATTGCAAGTCCAGGGAGAGTTGTGGACCCCTGGGTAGCTTGCTGGGGTCAGAGGCTTCTAGGTGGATGGTTAGGGGGCACCCTGGGGCCTCTACTGCAAGTCCATGGAGAGAGGTGGACCTCTGGGTAGCTTGCTGGGTTCAGAGGCCCCTAGGTGGAGGGCAAAAGGGCAATCAGGGGCCTCTACTGCAAGTCCAGGGAGAAAGGTGGACCCTGGGTAGCTTGCTGGGATCAGAGGCCCCTAAGTGGAGGGCCAGGAGGTACCCTAGGGCCCCTACTGCAAGTCAAGGTAGAGAGTTGGACCTCTGGGTAGCTTGCTGGGGTCAGAGGCAACTAGGTGGAGGGCCAGGGGGCACCCTGGGGCCTATCTTGCAAGTCCAGAGACAGAGGTGGACCCCTGGGTAGTTTGCTTGGCTGAGAGTGGCCTAGGTGGAGGGCCAAGGGGCACCCTGGGGCCTCTACTGCAAGTCCAGGAAGAGTTGTTCACCCATGGGTAGCTTGCTGGGGTCAGAGGCCCCTTGGTGGAGGGCCAGCGGGCACCCTGGGGCCTCTACTGCAAGTCCAGGGAGAGAGGTGGGCCCCTGGGTAGCTTGCTGGGGTCAGAGGCCCCTAGGTGGAGGGCAAGGGGGCTTCCTGGGGCCTCTACTGCAAGTCCATTGAGAGAGGTGGACCCCTTGGTAGTTTGCTGGGGTCAGAAGCCCATAGTCGGTGGGCCAGGGGGCTTCCTGGGGCCTATATTGCAAGTCCAGGGCTAGAGGTGGACACATGGGTAGCTTGCGGGGATCAGAGGCCCCTGGGTGGAGGACAAGGGGGCACCCTGGGGCCTCTACTGCAGGTCCAGGGAGAGATGTGGATCCCAGGGTAGATTGTTGGGGTCAGAAGCCCATAGGTGGTGGGCCAGGGGGCAACTTGGGGCCTATTCTGCAAGTCCAAGGAGAGAGGTGGACCCCTGGGTAGCTTCCTGGGGTCAGTGGCCCCTAGGTGGAGGGCCTGGTTGCCCCCTGCAGCCTGTCCTGCAAGTCCAGGGAGAGAGGTGGACCCCTGGGTAGCTTCCTGGGGTAAGAGGTCCCTAGGTGGAGGGTAAGGGGGCACCTTGGGGCCTATACTGCAAGTCTAGGGAGAGAGGTAGACGCCTGGGTAGCTTGCTGGGGAATAAAGCCCCTGGGTGGAGGGCCAGGGGGTACCCTAGGACCTCTACTGCAACTCCAGGGAGAGAGTTGGACCCCTGGGTAGCTAGCTGGGGTCAGAGGCCCATGGGTGGAGGGCAAGGCGGCAAGCTGGGGCCTATAATGCAAGTCCAGGGAGAGAGGTGGACCCCTGGGTAGCTTGCCTGGGAATAAAGCCCCTAGGTGGAGGGCCAGGGGGTACCCTAGGGCCTCTAATGCAACTCCAGGGAGAGAGGTGGACCCCTGGGTAGCTAGCTGGGGTCAGAGGCCCTTAGGTGGAGGGCCAGGGGGCACCCTGGGGCCTCTAGTGCAAGTCAAGGGATAGTTGTGGACCCTTGGTAGATTCCTAGAGTCTGAGGACCCTAGGTGGAGGGCCAGGTGGCACCCTTGGGCCTCTACTGCAAGTCTAGGGAGAGTTGTGGACCCCTGGGTAGCTTGCTGGTGTCAGAGGCCCCTAGGTGGAGGGCCAGGGGGCACCTTGGGGCCTCGACTGCAAGTCCAGGGAGGGTTGTGGACCCCTTGGTAGCTTGCTTGGGTCAGAGGCCCAAAGGTGGAGGGCCAGGGGGCACCCTGGGGCCTATATTGCCAGTCCAGGGAGAGAGGTTGACCCCTGGGTAGCTTGCTGGGGTCTTAGGCCCCTAGTTGGAGGTCCAAGGGGCACCCTGGGGCCTATACTGCAAGTCTAGGGAGAGAGGTGGACCCCTGGGTAGCTTACTGGGGTCAGAGGCCCCTAGGTGGAGGGCTAGGAGGTACCCTAGGGCCCCTACTGCAAGTCCAGGGAGAGAGGTGGACCCCTGGGTAGCTTGCTGGGGTCAGAGGCAACTAGGTGGAGGGTCAGGGGGCACCATGGGGCCTCTATTGCAAGTCCAGGGAGAGAGGTGGACCCCTTGGTAGCTTGCTGGGTACAGAAGCCCATAGGTGGAGGGCCAGGGGGTACCCTGGGGCCTCTACTACAAGTCCAGGGAGAAAGCTGGACCCCTTGGTAGCTTGCTGGGGTCAGAGGCCCCTAGGTGGAGGGCCAGGGCGCACCCTGGGGCCTCTACTGCAAGTCTAGGGAGAGAGGTGGACCCCTGGGTAGCTTGCTGGGGTCAGACACCCCTAGAAGGGGTTCCAGGGGGCACCCTGAGGCCTCTACTGCAAGTCCTGGGAGAGAGGTTAATCCCTTGGTAGCTTGCTGGTGTCAGAGTCCCCTAGGTGGAGAGCCAGGGGGCAACCTGGGGTCTCTACTGCAAGTTTAGGGAGAGAGGTGGATCCCTGCGTAGCTTGATGAGGTCTGAAGCCCATAGGTGGAGGGCAAGGGGGTACCCTAGGGCCTCTAACGCAAGTCCAGGGAGAGAGGTGGACCCCTTTTTAGCTTTCTGGGGTCAGAGGCCCTTATGTGGAGGGCCAGGGGGCACCCTGGGGCCTATACTGCAAGTCCAGGGAGAGAGGTGGACCCCCAGTTAGCTTGCTGGGGTCAAAGGCCCCTAGGTGGAGGGCCAGGGGGCACCCTGGGGCCTCTACTGCAAGTCCAGGAAGAGAGGTGGACTCCTGGGTAGCTTTCAGGAATCAGAGGCCCCTAGGTGGAGGGCCAGGGGGCACCCTGGGGCCTATATTGCAAGTCCAGGGAGAGTTGTGGACCTATGGGTAGCTTGCTGGGGTCAGAAGCCCATAGGTGGTGGGCCAGGGGGCAACTTGGGGCCTATACTGCAAGTCCAGGTAGAGAGGTGGACCCCTGGGTAGCTTCCTGGGGTAAGAGGTCTCTAGGTGGAGGGTAAGGGGGAACCCTGGGGTCTCTACTGCAAGTCTAGGGAGAGAGGTGGACCCCTGGGTAGCTTGCTAGGGTCAGAGGCCCCTAGGTGGAGGGCCAGGGGGTACCCTGGGGTCTCTACTGCAAGTCTAGGGAGAGAGGTGGACCCCTGGGTAGCTTGCTGGGGTCTTGGGCACTTAGGTGGAGGGCCTGGGGGCACCCTGGGGCCTATACTGCAAGTCCAGGGAGAGAGGTGGAACCCTGGGTAGCTTGCTAGGGTCAGAGGCCCCTTGGTGAAGGGCCATGGGGCACAATGGGGCCTCTACTGCAAGTCCAGGGAGAGTTGTGGACCCCCGGATAGCTTGCTGGGGTCTTAGGCCCCTAGGTGGAGGGCCAGCGGGCACCCTGGGGCCTATACTTCATGTTCAGGGAGAAAGGTGGACCCCTGGGTAGCTTTCTGGGGTCAGAGGCCCCTAGGTGGAGGGCAAGGGGCACCCTGGAGTCTCTACTGCAAGTCCAGGGAGAGTTGTGGACCCCTGGGTAACTTGCTGGGGTCAGAGGCCCCTAGGTGGAGGGCCAGGAGGTACCCTAGGGCCTCTACTGCAAGTCCAGGGAGAGTTGTGGACCCCTGGGTAGCTTGCTGGGGTCAGAGGCAACTAGGTGGAGGGCCTGGGGGCACCCTGGGGCATATCCTGCAAGTCCAGGGAGAGAGCTGGACCCCTGGGGAGCTTTCGTGTGTCAGCCGCCCCTATGTGGAGGGCCAGGGGCTACCCTAGAGCCTCTAATGCAACTCCAGGGAGAGAGGTGGACCCCTGGGTAGCTAGCTGGGGTCAGAGGCCCTTAGGTGGAGGGCCAGGGGGCACCCTGGGGGCTCTAGTGCAAGTCAAGGGATAGTTGTGGACCCCTTGGTAGATTCCTAGGGTCAGAGGCCCCTAGGTGGAGGGCAAGAGGGCACCCTGGGGCCTCTATTGCAAGTCCAGGGAGAGTTGTGGACCCCTGGGTAGCTTGCTGGGGTCAGAGGCTTCTAGGTGGAGGGTTAGGGGGCACCCTGGGGCCTCTACTGCAAGTCCATGGAGAGAGGTGGACCTCTGGGTAGCTTGCTGTTTTCAGAGGCCCCTAGGTGGAGGGCAAAAGGGCAACCAGGGGCCTCTAATGCAAGTCCAGGGAGAAAGGTGGACCCTGGGTAGCTTGCTGGGATCAGAGGCCCCTAAGTGGAGGGCCAGGAGGTACCCTAGGGCTTCTACTGCAAGTCAAGGTAGAGAGTTGGACCTCTGGGTAGCTTGCTGGGGTCAGAGGCAACTAGGTGGAGGGCCAGGGGGCACCCTGGGGCCTATCTTGCAAGTCCAGAGACAGAGGTGGACCCTTGGGTAGTTTGATTGGCTGAGAGTGGCCTAGGTGGAGGGCCAAGGGGCACCCTGGGGCCTCTACTGCAAGTCCAGGGAGAGTTGTGGACCCATGGGTAGCTTGCTGGGGTCAGAGGCCCCTTGGTGGAGGGCCAGCGGGCACCCTGGGGCCTCTACTGCAAGTCCAGGGAGAGAGGTGGGCCCCTGGGTAGCTTGCTGGGGTCAGAGGCCCCTAGGTGGAGGGCAAGGGGGCTTCCTGGGGCCTCTACTGCAAGTCCATTGAGAGCGGTGGACCCCTTGGTAGCTTGCTGGGGTCAGAGGCCCCTAGGTTGAGGGCCAGGGGGCACCCTGGGGCCTCTACTGCAAGTCCAGGGAGAGTTGTGGACTCCTGGGTAGCTTGCTGGGGTTAGAGGCCCATAGAAGGAGGGCCAAGGGGCTTCCTGGGGCCTCTACTACAAGTCCAGGGAGAGAGGTGGACCCCCAGGTAGCTTGCTGAGGTCAGAGGCCCCTAGGTGGAGGGCCAATGAGCACCTTGGGGCCTCTACTGGAAGTCCAGGGAGAGAGGTGGACCCCTGGGTAGCTTGCTGGGGTCAGAAGCCCATAGTCGGTGGGCCAGGGGGCTTCCTGGGGCCTATATTGCAAGTTCAGGGCTAGAGGTGGACACATGGGTAACTTGCGGGGATCAGAGGCCCCTGGGTGGAGGGCAAGGGGGCACCCTGGGGCCTCTACTGAAGGTCCAGGGAGAGATGTGGATCCCAGGGTAGCTTGTTGGGGTCAGAAGCCCATAGGTGATGGGCCAGGGGGCAACTTGGGGCCTATTCTGCAAGTCCAAGGAGAGAGGTGGACCCCTGGGTAGCTTCCTGGGGTCAGTGGCCCCTAGGTGGAGGGCCTGGTTGCCCCCTGCAGCCTGTCCTGCAAGTCCAGGGAGAGAGTTGGACCCCTGGGTAGCTTCCTGGGGTAAGAGGCCCCTAGGTGGAGGGTAAGGGGGCACCTTGGGGCCTATACTGCAAGTCTAGGGAGAGAGGTAGACGCCTGGTTAGCTTGCTGGGGAATAAAGCCCCTGATTGGAGGGCCAGGGGGTACCCTAGGACCTCTACTGCAACTCCAGGGAGAGAGTTGGACCCCTGGGTAGCTAGCTGGGGTCAGAGGCCCATGGGTGGAGGGCAAGGCGGCAAGCTGGGGCCTATAATGCAAGTCCAGGGAGAGAGGTGGACCCCTGAGTAGCTTGCCTGGGAATAAAGCCCCTAGGTGGAGGGCCAGGGGGTACCCTAGGGCCTCTAATGCAACTCCAGGGAGAGAGGTGGACCCCTGGGTAGCTAGCTGGGGTCAGAGGCCCTTAGGTGGAGGGCCAGGGGGCACCCTGGGGCCTCTAGTGCAAGTCAAGGGATAGTTGTGGACCCCTTGTTAGATTCCTAGAGTCTGAGGACCCTAGGTGGAGGGCCAGGGGGCACCCTTGGGCCTCTACTGCAAGTCTAGGGAGAGTTGTGGACCCCTGGGTAGCTTGCTGGTGTCAGAGGCCCCTAGGTGGAGGGCCACGGGGCACCTTGGGGCCTCGACTGCAAGTCCAGGGAGGGTTGTGGACACCTTGGTAGCTTGCTTGGGTTAGAGGCCCAAAGGTGGAGGGCCAGGGGGCACCCTGGGGCCTATATTGCCAGTCCAGGGAGAGAGGTTGACCCCTGGGTAGCTTGCTGGGGTCTTAGGCCCCTAGTTGGAGGTCCAAGGGGCACCCTGGGGCCTATACTGCAAGTCCAGGGAGAGAGTTGGACCCCTGGGTAGCTTGCTGGGGTCAGAGGCAACTAGGTGGAGGGTCAGGGGGCACCCTGGGGCCTCTATTGCAAGTCCAGGGAGAGAGGTGGACCCCTTGGTAGCTTGCTGGGGACAGAAGCCCATAGGTGGAGGGCCAGGGGGTACCCTGGGGCCTCTACTACAAGTCCAGGGAGAAAGCTGGACCCCTTGGTAGCTTGCTGGGGTCAGAGGCCCCTAGGTGGAGGGCCAGGGCGCACCCTGGGGCCTCTACCGCAAGTCTAGGGAGAGAGGTGGACCCCTGGGTAGCTTGCTGGGGTCAGACACCCCTAGAAGGAGTTCCAGGGGGCACCCTGAGGCCTCTACTGCAGGTCCTGGGAGAGAGGTTAATCCCTTGGTAGCTTGCTGGTGTCAGAGTCCCCTAGGTGGAGAGCCAGGGGGCAACCTGGTGTCTCTACTGCAAGTTTAGGGAGAGAGGTGGATCCCTGCGTAGCTTGATGAGGTCTGAAGCCCATAGGTGGAGGGCAAGGGGGTACCCTAGGACCTCTAACGCAAGTCCAGGGAGAGAGGTGGACCCCTTTTTAGCTTTCTGGGGTCAGAGGCCCTTATGTGGAGGGCCAGGGGGCACCCTGGGGCCTCTACTGAAAGGCCAGGGAGAGTTGTGGACCCCTGGGTAGCTTGCTGGGGTCAGAAGCCCCTGGGTGGAGGGCCAGGGGGCACCGTGGGGCCTATACTGCAAGTCCAGGGAGAGAGGTGGACCCCCAGTTAGCTTGCTGGGGTCAAAGGCCCCTAGGTGGAGGGTCAGGAGTTACCCTGGGGCCTCTACTGCAAGTCCAGGGAGAGTTGTGGACCCATTAGTAGCTTGCTGGGGTCAGAGGCCAAAAGGTGGAGGGCCAGTGGGCACCCTGGGGCCTCTACTGCAAGTCCAGGAAGAGAGGTGGACTCCTGGGTAGCTTTCAGGAATCAGAGGCCCCTAGGTGGAGGGCTAGGGGCCACCCTGGGGCCTATATTGCAAGTCCAGGGAGAGTTGTGGACCCATGGGTAGCTTGCTGGGGTCAGAAGCCCATAGGTGGTGGGCCAGGGGGCAACTTGGGGCTTATACTGCAAGTCCAGGTAGAGAGGTGGACCCCTGGGTAGCTTGCTGGGGTCAGAGGCCCATGGGTGGAGGGCAAGGGGGCACGCTGGGGCCTATACTGCAAGTCCCGGGAGAGATGTGGACCCCTGGGTAGCTTGCTGGGGTCCTAGGCCGCTAGGTGGAGGGCCAGGGGGCACCCTGGGGCCTCTACTACAAGTCCAGGAAGAGAGGTGGACTCCTGGGTAGCTTTCAGGAATTAGAGGCCCCTAGGTGGAGGGCCAGGAGGCACCCTGGGGCCTATACTGCAAGTCCAGGGAGAGAGGTGGACTCCAGGGTAGCTTCCTGAGGTCAGAGGCCCCTAGGTGGAGGGCCACGGGGCACCCTGGGGCCTATCCTGCAGATCCAAGGAGAGAGGTGGACCCCTGGGTAGATTGCGGGGGTCAGAGGCCATTAGGTGGAGGGCCAGGGGGCACCCTGGGGCCTCTACTGCAAGTCCGGGGAGAGACGTGGACCCTTGGGTAGCTTGCTGGGATCAGAGGCCCCTAGGTGGAGGGCCAGGAGGTACCCTAGGGCCCCTAATGCAAGTCCAGGTAGAGAGTTGTACCCCTGGGTAGCTTGCTGGGGTCAGAGGCAACTATTTGGAGGGCCAGGGGGCACCCTGGGGCCTATCCTGCAAGTCCAGGGAGAGAGGTGGACCCCTGGATAGTTTGCTTGGCGGAGAGTGGGCAAAGTGGAGGGCCAAGGGGCACCATGGGGCCTATCCTGCAAGTCCAGGGAGAGTTGTGGACCCTTGGGTAAATTGCGGGGGTCAGAGGCCCCTGGTTGGAGGGCAAGGGGGCACCCTGGGGCCTCTACTGCAAGTCCAGGGAGAGATGTGGACCCCTGGGTAGCTTGCAGGGGTCAGAAGCCCATAGGTGCTGGGCCAGGGGGCACCCTGGGGCCTATTCTGCAAGTCCAGGGAGAGAGGTGGACCCCTGGGTAGCTTCCTGGGGTAAGAGGTCCCTAGATGGAGGGTAAGGGGGAACCCTGGGGTCTCTACTGCAAGTCTAGGGAGAGAGGTGGACCCCTGGGTAGCTTGCTAGGGTCAGAGGCCCCTAGGTGGAGGGCCAGGGGGTACCCTGGGGTCTCTACTGCAAGTCAATGGAGAGAGGTGGACCCCTGGGTAGCTTGCTGGGGTCTTAGGCACTTAGGTGGAGGGCCTGGGGGCACCCTGGGGTCTATACTGCAAGTCCAGGGAGAGAGGTGGAACCCTGGGTAGCTTGCTAGGGTCAGAGGCCCCTTGGTGAAGGGAGATGGGGCACAATGGGGCCTCTACTGCAAGTCCAGGGAGAGTTGTGGACCCCCGGGTAGCTTGCTGGGGTCTTAGGCCCATAAGTGGAGGGCCAGCGGGCACCCTGGGGCCTATACTTCATGTTCAGGGAGAAAGGTGGACCCCTGGGTAGCTTCCTGGGGTCAGAGGCCCCTAGGTGGAGGGCAAGGGGCACCCTGGAGTCTCTACTGCAAGTCCAGGGAGAGTTGTGGACCCCTGGGTAACTTGCTGGGGTCAGAGACAACTAGGTGGAGGGCCTGGGGGCACCCTGGGGCATATCCTGCAAGTCCAGGGAGAGAGCTGGACCCCTGGGGAGCTTTCGTGTGTCAGTCGCCCCTAGGTGGAGGGCCTGGGGGCACCCTGGGGCCTTTTTTGCCAGTCCAGGGAGAGAGGTGGACCCCCTGGTTAGCTTGCTGGGGTCTTAGGCCCCTAGGTGGAGGGCCAGGGGGCACCCTAGGGCCTATACTGCAAGTCAATGGAGAGAAGTGGACCTCTGGGTAGCTTGCTGGTGTCAGAGGCCCCTAGGTGGAGGGCCAGGAGGTACCCTAGGGCCTCTACTGCAAGTCCAGGGAGAGTTGTGGACCCCCGGGTAGCTTGCTGGGGTCTTAGGCCCCTAGGTGGAGGGCCAGTGGGCACCCTGGGGCCTATACTTCATGTCCAGGGAGAAAGGTGGATCCCTGGGTAGCTTTCTGGGGTCAGAGGCCCCTAGGTGGAGGGCAAGGGTCACCATGGGGCCTATACTGCAAGTTCAAAGAGAGAGGTGGACCCCTGGGTAGCTTGCTGGGGTCAGAGGCCCCTAGGTGGAGGGTCAGGGGGCACCCTGGGGCCTCTACTGCAAGACCAGGGAGAGTTGTGGACCCCTGGGTAGCTTGCTGGGGTCAGAGACCCATAGGTGGAGGGCAAGGCGGCACGCTGGGGCCTATACTGCAAGTCCAGGGAGAGAGGTGGACCCTTGGGTAGCTTGCTGGGGAATAAAGCCCCTAGGTGGAGGGCCAGGGGGTATCCTAGGGCCTCTACTGCAAGTCCAGGGAAAGAGGTGGACCCCTGGGTAGCTAGCTGGGGGTTCAGAGGCCCTTAGGTGGATGGCCAGGGGGCACCCTGGGGCCTCTAGTGCAAGTCCAGGGATAGTTGTGGACCCCTTGGTAGATTCCTAGGGTCCAAGGACCCTAGGTGGAGGGCCAGGGGGCACCCTTGGGCCTCTACTGCAAGTCTAGGGAGAGAGGTGGAACCCTGGGTAGCTTGCTGGCGTCAGAGGCCCCTAGGTGGAGGGCAAGGGGGCTTCCTGGGGCCTCTACTGCAAGTCCATTGAGAGAGGTGGACCCCTGGGTAGCTTGCTGGGGTCAGAGGCCCCTAGGTGGAGGGCCAGGGGGCACCCTGGGGCCTCTACTGCTAGTCCAGGGAGAGAGGTGGACCCCTAGGTAACTTGCTGGGGTCAGAGGCCCCTAGGTGGAGGGCAAGGGGGCACCCTGGGGCCTAAACTGCTAGTCCAGGAAGAGATGTGGACCCCTGGGCAGCTTCCTGGGGTAAGAGGCCCCTAGGTGGAGGGCAAGGGGGCACCCTGGGGCCTAAACTGCAAGTCCAGGGAGTGACGTGGATCCCTGGAAAGCTTGCTGGGGCCCTAGGCCCCTAGGTGGAGGGCCAGGGGGCACCCTGGGGCCTATACTTCAAGTCAAGGGAGAGAGGTGGACCCCTGGGTAGCTTGCTGGGGTCTTAGGCACTTAGGTGGAGGGCCTGGGGTCACCCTGGGGCCTATACTGCAAGTCCAGGGAGAGAGGTGGAACCCTGGGTAGCTTGCTAGGGTCAGAGGCCCCTAGGTGGAGGGCAAGGGGTCACCCTGGGGCCTATACTGCAAGTTCAAAGAGAGAGGTGGACCCCTGGGTAGCTTGCTGGGGTCAGAGGCCCCTAGGTGGAGGGTCAGGGGGCACCCTGGGGCCTCTACTGCAAGTCCAGGGAGAGTTGTGGACCCCTGGGTAGCTTGCTGGGGTCAGAGGCCCATGGGTGGAGGGCAAGGCGGCACGCTGGGGCCTATACTGCAAGTCCAGGGAGAGAGGTGGACCCTTGGGTAGCTTGCTGGGGAATAAAGCCCCTAGGTGGAGGGCCAGGGGGTATCCTAGGGCCTCTACTGCAAGTCCAGGGAAAGAGGTGGACCCCTGGGTAGCTAGCTGGGGTCAGAGGCCCTTAGGTGGATAGCTAGGGGGCACCCTGGGGCCTCTAGTGCAAGTCCAGGGATAGTTGTGGACCCCTTGGTAGATTCCTAGGGTCCAAGGACCCTAGGTGGAGGGCCAGGGGCACCCTTGGGCCTCTACTGCAAGTCTAGGGAGAGTTTTGGACCCCTGGGTAGCTTGCTGGCGTCAGAGGCCCCCTTGTTGGAGGGCCAGCGGGCACCCTGGGGCCTTTACTGCAAGTCCATTGAGAGAGATGGACCCCTGGGTAGCTTGCTGGGGTCAGAGGCCCATAGGTGGAGGGCAAGGGGGCTTCCTGGGGCCTCTAATGCAAGTCCATTGAGAGAGGTGGACCCCTGGGTAGCTTGCTGGGGTCAGAGGCCCCTAGGTGGAGGGCCAGGGGGCACCCTTGGGCCTCTACTGCAAGTCCAGGGAGAGTTGTGGACCCCTGGGTAGCTTGCTGGGGTCTTAGGCCCCTAGGTGGAGGGCCAGTGGGCACCCTGGGGCCTATACTTCAAGACAAGGGAGAAAGGTGGACCCCTGGGTAGCTATATGGGGTCAGAGGCCCCTTGGTGGAGGGCAAGGGGGCACCCTGGGGCCTCTACTGCAAGTCCAGGGAGAGTTGTGGACCCCTGGGTAGCTTGCTGGTGTCAGAGGCCCCTAGGTGTAGGGCCAGGAGGTACCCTAGGGCCTCTACTGCATGTCCAGGGAGAGAGGTGGACCCCTGGGTAGCTTGCTGGGGTCAGAGGCCCCTAGGTGGAGGGCAAGGGGGCACCCTGGGGCCTAAACTGCTAGTCCAGGAAGAGAGGTGGACCCCTGGGTAGCTTGCTGGGATCAGAGGCCCCTAGGTGGAGGGCAAGGGGGCACCCTGGGGCCTAAACTGCTAGTCCAGGAAGAGAGGTGGACCCCTGGGCAGCTTCCTGGGGTAAGAGGCCCCTAGGTGGAGGGCAAGGGGGCACCCTGGGGCCTAAACTGCAAGTCCAGGGAGAGACGTGGACCCCTGGAAAGCTTGCTGGGGCCCTAGGCCCCTAGGTGGAGGGCCAGGGGGCACCCTGGGGCCTATACTTCAAGTCAAGGGAGAGAGGTGGACCCCTCGGTAGCTTGCTGGGGTCTTAGGCACTTAGGTGGAGGGCCTGGGGGCACCCTGGGGCCTATACTGCAAGTCCAGGGAGAGAGGTGGAACCCTGGGTAGCTTGCTAGGGTCAGAGGCCCCTAAGTGAAGGGCCATGGGGCACCCTGGGGCCTCTACTGCAAGTCCAGGGAGAGTTGTGGACCCCCGGGTAGCTTGCTGGGGTCTTAGGCCCCTAAGTGGAGGGCCAGTGGGCACCCTGGGGCCTATACTTCATGTCCAGGGAGAAAGGTGGATCCCTGGGTAGCTTTCTGAGGTCAGAGGCCCCTAGGTGGAGGGCAAGGGGCACCCTGGGGTCTCTACTGCAAGTCCAGGGAGAGTTGTGGACCCCTGGGTAACTTGCTGGGGTCAGAGGCCCCTAGGTGGAGGGCCAGGAGGTACCCTAGGGCCTCTACTGCAAGTCCAGGGAGAGTTGTGGACCCCTGGGTAGCTTGCTGGGGTCTTAGGCCCCTAGGTGGAGGGCCAGTGGGCACCCTGGGGCCTATACTTCAAGACAAGGGAGAAAGGTGGACCCCTGGGTAGCTATCTGGGGTCAGAGGCCCCTTGGTGGAGGGCAAGGGGGCACCCTGGGGCCTCTACTGCAAGTCCATTGAGAGAGGTGGACCCCTGGGTAGCTTGCTGGGGTCAGAGGCCCCTAGGTGGAGGGCCAGGGGGCACCCTGGGGCCTCTACTGCAAGTCCAGGGAGAGTTGTGGACCCCTGGGTAGCTTGCTGGGGTCTTGGGCCCCTTGGTGGAGGGCCAGTGGGCACCCTGGGGCCTATACTTCAAGACAAGGGAGAAAGGTGGACACCTGGGTAGCTTTCTGGGGTCAGAGGCCCCTAGGTGGAGGGCAAGGGGGCACCCTGGGGCCTCTACTGCAAGTCCAGGGAGAGTTGTGGACCCCTGGGTAGCTTGCTGGTGTCAGAGGCCCCTAGGTGTAGGGCCAGGAGGTACCCTAGGGCCTCTACTGCATGTCCAGGGAGAGAGGTGGACCCCTGGGTAGCTTGCTGGGGTCAGAGGCCCCTAGGTGGAGGGCAAGGCTGAACCCTGGGGCCTAAACTGCTAGTCCAGGAAGAGAGGTGGACCCCTGGGTAGCTTCCTGGGGTAAGAGGCCCCTAGGTGGAGGGTAAGGGGGCAGCGTGGGGCCTATACTGCATGTCCAGGGAGAGAGGTGGACCCCTGGGTAGCTTGCTAGGGTCAGAAGCCAGTGGGCAGCCTGGGGCCAATACTTCAAGTCCTGGGAGAAAGGTGGACCCCTGGGTAGGTTGCTGGGGTCAGAGGCCCCTAGGTGGAGGGCAAGGGGGCACCCTGGGGCCTCTACTGCAAGTCCAAGGAGAGTTTTGGATCTCTGGGTAGCTTGCTGGGGTCTTAGGCCCCTAGGTGGAGGGCCAGGAGGTACCCTAGGGCCTCTATTGCAAGTCCAGGGAGAGAGGTAGACCCCTGTGTAGCTTGCTGGGGTCAGAGGCCCCTCGGTGGAGGGCAAGGGGGCACCCTGGGGCCTAAACTGCTAGTCCGGGAAGAGAGGTGGACCCCTGGGTAGCTTCCTGGGGTAAGAGGCCCCTAGGTGGAGGGTAAGGGGTCACCTTGAGGCCTATACTGCAAGTCCAGGGATAGAGGTGGACCCCTGTTTAGCTTTGTGGGGTCAGCTTCCCTAGCTGGAGGGCCAGGGGGTACCCTAGGGCCTCTACTGTAAGTCCAGGGAGAGAGGTGGACCCCTGGGTAGATTGCTGGGGTCAGAGGCCCCTAGGTGGAGGGCCAGCGGGCACCCTAGGGCCTCTTATGCAAGACCAGGGAGAGAGGTGGGACCCTTGGGTAGCTTGCTGGCGTCAGAGCCTCCTTGGTGGAGGGCCAGGGGGCTTCCTGGGTTCTCTACTGCAAGTCCAGGGAGAGAGGTGGACCCCTGGGTAGCTTGCTGGGGTCAGAGGCCCCTAGCTGGAGGGCCAGGGGGCACCTTGGGGACTTTACTGCAAGTCCAGGGAGAGAGGTGGACTCCTGGGTAGCTTGCTGGGGACTAAAGCCCCTAGGTGGAGGGGCAGGGGCTACCCTAGGGCCTCTACTGCAATTCCAGGGAAAGTTGTGGACCCCTTGGTAGATTGCTGTTGTCAGAGGACCCTATGTGGAGGGCCAGTGGGCACCCTGGGGCCTCTTCTGCAAGTCCAGGGAGAGAGGTGGACCCCAGGGTAGCTTGCTGGGGTAAGAAGAACCTAGGTGGAGGGTCATGGGGCACCCTGGGGCCTATACTGCCAGTCCAGGGAGAGAAGTGGACCCCTGGGTAGCTTGCTGGGGTAAGAAGAACCTAGGTGGAGTTCCAGGGGGCACCCTGGGGCCTATACTGCAATTGCAGGGAGAGAGGTGGACCCCTGGGTACCTTGCTGGTGTCAGAGGCCCCTAGGTGTAGGGCCAGGAGGTACCCTAGGGCCTCTACTGCATGTCCAGGGAGAGAGGTGGACCCCTGGGTAGCTTGCTGGGGTCAGAGGCCCCTCGGTGGAGGGCAAGGGGGCACCCTGGGGCCTAAACTGCTAGTCCAGGAAGAGAGGTGGACCCCTGGGAAGCATCTGGGGTAAGAGGCCCCTAGGTGGAGGGTAAAGGGTCACCTTGGGGCCTATACTGCAAGTCCAGGGATAGAGGTGGACCCCTGGGTAGCTTTGTGGGGTCAGCTTCCCTAGCTGGAGGGCAAGGGGGCACCCTGGGGCCTAAACTGCTAGTCCAGGAAGAGATGTGGACCCCTGGGTAGCTTCCTGGGGTAAGAGGCCCCTAGGTGGAGGGTAAGGGGGCACCCTGGGGCCTCTACTGCAAGTCCAGGGAGAGTTGTGGACCCCTGGGTAGCTTGCTGGGGTCAGAGGCCCCTGGGTGGAAGGCAAGGGGTCACCCTGGGGCCTATACTGCAAGTCCAGGGAGAGAGGTGGACCCCTGGGTAGCTTGCTAGGATCAGAAGCCCCTAGATGGAGGGCCAGGGGGAACCCTGGGGCCTCTACTGCAAGTCTTGGTAGAGAGGTGGACCCCTGGGTAGCTTCCTGGGGTAAGAGGCCCCTAGGTGGAGGGCCAGGGGGCACCTTGGGGCCTATACTGCAAGTCCAGGGATAGAGGTGGACCCATGGGTAGCTTCCTGGGATCAAAGGCCCCTATGTGGTGGGCAAGGGGCCACCCTGGGGCCTCTACTGCAAGTCAAGGGAGAGAGGTTGACCCCTGGGTAGCTTGCTGTGGTCAGAAGCCCATTGGTGGAGGGCCAGGGGGTACCCTGGGGCCTCTACTACAAGTCCAGGGAGAAAGCTGGACCCCTGGGTAGCTTGCTGCGGTCAGAGGCCCCTAGGTGGAGGGCCAGAGGGCACACTGGGGCCTCTCCTGCACATCTAGGGAAAGAGGTGGTCCCCTGTTTAGCTTGCTGGGGTCAAAGGCCCCTAGGTGGAGGGCCAGGGGGCACCCTGGGGCCTCTACTACAAGTCCAGGAAGAGAGGTGGACTCCTGGGTAGCTTGCTGGGGTCAGAGACCCCTCGGAGGAGGGCCAAGGGGCTTCCTGGGGCCTCTACTGCAAGTCCAGGGAGAGAGGTGAACCCCCAGGTAGCTTGCTGAGGTCAGAGGACCCTAAGTGGAGTGCCAAGGAGCACCTTGGGGCCACTACTGCAAGTCCAGGGAGAGAGGTGGACCCCTGGGTAGCTTGCTGTGGTCAGAAGCCCATAGTCGGTGGGCCAGGGGGCTTCCTGGGGCCTATCCTGCAAGTCCAGGGAGAGAGGTGGACCCCTGGGTAGCTTTCAGGGGTCATAAGCCCCTAGGTGGGGGCCAGGGGGTACCCTGGGCCCTATACTGCAAGTCCAGGGAGAGAAGTGGACCCCTGGGTAGCTTGCTGAGGTCTGAAGCCCATAGGTGGAGGGCCTGGGGGTACCCTAGGGCCTCTACTACAAGTCCAGGGAGAGAGGTGAACCCCTGGGTAGCTTGCTTTGGTCAGAGGCAACTAGGTGGAGGGCCAGGAGGCACCCTGGGGAAAATCCTGCAAGTCCAGGGAGAGAGGTGGACTCCTGGGGAGCTTTCTTATGTCAGAGGCCCCTAGGTGGAGGGCCAAGGGGCACCCTGGGGCCTGTACTGCCAGACCAGGGAGAGAGATGGACTTCATGGGTAGCTTGCTGTGGTCTTGGGCCCCTAGGTGGAGGGCCAGGGGGCACCCTGGGGCCTATACTGCACATCCATGGAGAGATGTGGACCTCTGAATAGCTTGCTGGAGTCTGAGGCCCCTAGGTGCCTAGGTAACCCTGGGTAGCTTTGTGGGGTCAGCGCCCCAGCTGGAGGGCCAGGGGGTACCCTAGGGCCTCTACTGCAAGTCCAGGGAGAGAGGTGGACCCCTGGGTAGCTTGCTGGGGTCAGAGGCACCTAGCTGGAGGGCCAGGGGGCACCCTGGGGCCTATACTGCAAGTCTAGGGAGAGAGGTGGACCCCAGGGTAGCTTGCTGGGGTCAGCGCCCCAGCTGGAGGGCCAGGGGGTACCCTAGGGCCTCTACTGCATGTCCAGGGAGAGAGGTGGACCCTTGGGTAGATTGCTGGGGTCAGAGGACCATAGCTGGAGGGCCAGGGGGCACCCTTGGGCCTCTACTGCAAGTCTAGGGAGAGATGTGGACCCCTGGGTAGCTTGCTGGGGTCAGAGGCCCCTAGGTGGAGGGCCAGCGGGCACCCTGGGGCCTCCACTGCAAGTCCAGGGAGAGAGATGGGCCTCTGGGTAGCTTGCTGGCGTCAGAGGCTCCTTGGTGGAGGGCCAGGGGGCTTCCTGGGTTCTCTACTGCAAGTCCAGGGAGAGAGGTGGACCCCTGGGTAGCTTGCTGGGATCAGAGGCACCTAGCTGGAGGGCCAAGGGGCACCCTGGGGCCTATACTGCAAGTCCAGGGAGAGAGGTGGACCCCTGGGTAGCTTGCTGGGGACTAAAGCCCCTAGGTGGAGGGCCAGGGGCTACCCTAGGGTCTCTACTGCAAGTCCAGGGAGAGAGGTGGACCCCTGGGGAGCTTTCTTGTGTCAGCAGCCCCTAAGTGGAGGGCCTGGGGGCACACTGGGGATTCTACTGTCAGTCCAGGGAGAGAGGTGGACCCCCTGGGTACCTTGCTGGGGTCAGAAGCCCATAGTCGGTGGGCCAGGGGGCTTCCTGGGGCCTATACTGCAAGTCCAGGGAGAGAGGTGGACCCCTGGGTAGCTTTCTGGGGTCAGAAGAACCTAGGTGGAGGGCCAGGGGGCATCCTGGGGCCTATACTGCAAGTCCAGGGAGAGTTGTGGACCCATTGGAAGCTTGCTGGGGTCAGAGGCCAAAAGGTGGAGGGCCAGGGGGCACCCTGGGGCCTCTACTGCAAGTCCAGGAAGAGAGGAGGACCCCTGGGTAGCTTGCTGGGGTCAAAGGCCCCAAGGTGGAGGGCTAGGAGGCACCCTGTGGCCTCTACTGTAAGTCCAGGGAGAGTTGTGGATCCATTGGTAGCTTGCTGGCGTCAGAGGCCAAAATGTGGAGGGCCAGGGGGCACCCTGGGGCCTCCATTGCAAGTCCAGGGAGAGTTGTGGACCCCTGGGTAGCTTGCTGGGGTCAGAGGCCCCTAGGTGGAGGGCCAGCGGGCACCCTGGGGCCTCCACTGCAAGTCCAGGGAGAGAGATGGGCCTCTGGGTAGCTTGCTGGCGTCAGAGGCTCCTTGGTGGAGGGCCAGGGGGCTTCCTGGGTTCTCTACTGCAAGTCCAGGGAGAGAGGTGGACCCCTGGGTAGCTTGCTGGGATCAGAGGCACCTAGCTGGAGGGCCAAGGGGCACCCTGGGGCCTATACTGCAAGTCCAGGGAGAGAGGTGGACCCCTGGGTAGCTTGCTGGGGACTAAAGCCCCTAGGTGGAGGGCCAGGGGCTACCCTAGGGTCTCTACTGCAAGTCCAGGGAGAGAGGTGGACCCCTGGGGAGCTTTCTTGTGTCAGCAGCCCCTAAGTGGAGGGCCTGGGGGCACACTGGGGCCTCTACTGTCAGTCCAGGGAGAGAGGTGGACCCCCTGGGTAGCTTGCTGGGGTCTTAGGCCCCTATGTGGAGGGCCAGGGGGCACCCTAGTGCCTATACTGCAAGTCCATGGAAAGAAGTGGACCCCTGGGTAGCTTGCTGGGGTCAGAGGCCGCTAGGTTCAGGGCAAGGGGGCACCCTGGGGCCTCTTCTGCAAGTCCAGGGAGAGTTGTGGACCCCTGGGTAGCTTGCTGGTGTCAGATGCCCATGGGTGGAGGGCAAGGGGGCATCCTGGGGCCTATACTGCAAGTCCAGGGAGAGAGGTGGACCCCTGGGTAGCTTGCTGGGGTCAGAGGCCCCTAGGTGGAGGGCCAGGGGGCACCCTGGGCCCTCTACTGCAAGTCCAGGGAGAGTTGTGGAGCCCTGGGTAGCTTGCTGGGGTCAGAGGCCCATGGGTGGAGGGCAAGGCGGCACGTTGGGGCCTATACTGCAAGTCCAGGAAGAGAGGTGGACCCCTGGGTAGCTTGCTGGGGAATAAAGCCCCTAGGTGGAGGGCCAGGGGGTACCCTAGGGCCTCTACTGCAAGTCCAGGGAGAGAGGTGGAACCCTGGATAGCTAGCTGGAGTCAGAGGCCCTTAGGTGGAGGGCCAGGGGGCACCCTGGGGCCTCTAGTGCAAGTCCAGGGATAGTTGTGGACCCCGTGGTAGATTCCTAGGGTCTGAGGACCCCAGGCGGAGGGCCAGGGGGCACCCTTGGGCCTATACTGCAAGTCCATTGAGAGAGGTGGACCCCTGTGTAGCTTGCTGGGGTCAGAGGCCCCTAGGTGGAGGGCCAGTGGGCATCCTGGGGCCTATACTTCAAGTCCAGGGTGAGTTGTGGACCCCTGGGTAGCTTGCTGGGGTCCTAGGCCCCTAGGTGGAGGGCCAGTGGGCACCCTGGGGCCTATTCTTCAAGTCAAGGGAGAGAGGTGGACCCCTGGGTAGCTTGCTGGGGTCAGAGGCCCTTAGGTGGAGGGCCAAGGGGCACCCTGGGGCCTCTACTGCAAGTCCAGGGAGAGTTGTGGACCCCTGTGTAGCTTGCTGGGGTCTTAGGCCCCTAGGTGGAAGGCCAATGGGCACCCTGGGTCCTCTACTGCAAGTCCAGGGAGTGTTGTGTACACCTGGGTAGCTTGCTGGGGTCAGAGGCCCCTAGGTGGAGGGTCAATAGGTACGCTAGGGCCTCTACTGCAAGTCCAGGGAGAGAGGTGGACCCCTGGGTAGCTTGCTGGGGTCAGAGGCAACAAGGTGGAGGGCCAGGGGTCACCCTGGGGCCTATCCTGCAAGTCCAGGGAGAAAGGTGGACCCCTAGAAGCTTTCTTTTGTCAGAAGCCCCTAGGTGGAGGGACTGGGGGCACCCTGGGGCCTCTGCTGCCACTGCAGGGAGAGAGGTGGACCCCCTGGGTAGCTTGCTGGGGTTTTAGGCCCCTAGGTTGAGGGCCAGGGGGCACCCTGGGGCCTATACAGTAAGTCCAGGGAGAGAGGTGGAACCCTGGGTAGCTTGCTAGGGTCAGAGGCCCCTAGGTGGAGGGCCAGGGGGATCCCTGGGGCCTCTACTGCAAGTCCAGGGAAAGTTGTGGACCCCTGAGTAGCTTGCTGGGGTCTTAGGCCCCTAGGTGGAGGGCCAGTGGGCAGCCTGGGGCCTATACTTCAAGTCCAGGGAGAAAGGTGGACCCCTGGGTAGCCTGCTGGGGTCAGAGGCCCCTAGGTGGAGGGCAAGGAGGCACCCTGGGGCCTCCACTGCAAGTTCAGGGAGAGAGGTGGACCCCTGGGTAGCTTGCTAGGGTCAGAGGCAACTAGGTGGAGGGCCAAGGGCACCCTGGGGAAAATCCTGAAAGTCCAGGGAGAGAGTTGAACCCCTGGGTAGCTAGCTGGGGTCAGAGGCCCCTAGGTGGAGGGCCAGGGGGCACCCTTGGGCCTCCACTGCAAGTCTAGGGAGAGATGTGGACCCCCGGGTAGCTTGCTGGGGTCAGAGGCCCCTAGGTGGAGGGCAAGCGGGCACCCTGGGGCCTCTATTGCAAATCCAGGGAGAGAGATGGACCCCTGGGTAGCTTGCTGGCGTCAGAGGCTCCTTGGTGGAGGGCAAGGAGGCACCCTGGGGCCTCCACTGCAAGTTCAGGGAGAGAGGTGGACCCCTGGGTAGCTTGCTAGGGTCAGAGGCAACTAGGTGGAGGGCCAAGGGCACCCTGGGGAAAATCCTGAAAGTCCAGGGAGAGAGGTGAACCCCTGAGTAGATTGCTGGGGTCAGAGGCCCCTAGGTGGAGGGCCAGGGGGCACCCTGGGGCCTATACTGCAAGTCCAGGGAGAGGTGGACTCCTGGGTAGCTTCCTGAGGTCAGAGGCCCCTAGGTGGAGGGCCACGGGGCACCCTGGGGCCTATCCTGCAGATCCAGGGAGAGAGGTGGAGCCCTGGGTAGCTTGCTGGGGTCAGAGGCCCCTAGGTGGAGGGCCAGGGTGCACCCTGGGGCCTCTACTGCAAGTCCAGGGTGAGAGGTAGACCCTTGGGTAGCTTGCTGGGGTTAGAGGCCCCTAGGTGGAGGGCCAAAGGGAAACCAGGGGCCTCTACTGCAAGTCCAGGGAGAAAGGTGGACCCCTAAGTAACTTACTGTTATCAGAGTTCCCTAGGTGGACGGTCAGGAGGTACCCTAGGGCCCCTACAGCAAGTCCAGGTAGATAGTTGGACCCCTGGGTAGTTTGCTTGGCTAAGAGTGGCCTAGGTGGAGGGCCAAGTGGCACCCTGGGGCCTCTACTGCAAGTCCAGGGAGAGTTGTGGACCCTTGGGTAACTTGCGGGGGTCAAAGGCCCCTGGGTGGAGGGCAAGGGGCCACCCTGGGGCCTCTACTGCAAGTCTAGGGAGAGATGTGGACGCCTGGGTAGCTTGCTGGGGTCAGAAGTCCATAGGTGGTGGGCCAGGGGGCACCCTGGGGCCTATTCTGCAAGTCCAGGGAGAGTTGTGGACCCCTGGGGAGCTTGCTGGGGTCAGAGGCCCCTGGGTGGAGGGCAAGGGGGCACCCTGGGGCCTATACTGCAAGTCTAGGGAGAGAGATGGACATCTGGGTAGCTTCCTGGGGTCAGTGACCCCATAGGTGGAGGGCCAGGTTGCCCCTTGCAGCCTATACTGCAAGTCCAGGGAGAGAGGTGGACCCCTGGGTAGCTTGCTGGGGTCAGAGGCCAGTAGGTGGAGGGCCAGTGGGCACCCTAGAGCCTCTACTGCAAGTCCAGGGAGAGACGTGGACCCCTGAGGAGCTTTCTTGTGTCAGCCGCCCCTAGGTGGAGGGCCTGGGGGCACCCTGGGGCCTCTACTGTCAGTCCAGGGAGAGAGGTGGACCCCCTGGGTAGCTTGCTGGGGTCTTAGGCCCCTAGGTGGAGGGCCAGGGGGCACCCTAGGGCCTATACTGCAAGTCCATGGAGAGAAGTGGACCCCTGGGTAGCTTGCTGGGGTCAGATGCCCCTAAGTGGAGGGCCAGCGTGCACCCTGGGGCCTCTTCTGCAAGTCCAGGGAGAGAGGTGGACCCCTGGGTAGCTTGCTGGGGTAAGAAGAACCTAGGTGGAAGGCATGGGGGCACCCTGGGGCCTCTACTGCAAGTCCAGGGAGAGAGGTGGACCCCTGGGTAGCTTGCAAGGGTCAGAAATCCATAGGTGGAGGGTCAGGGGGCACCCTGGGGCCTCTACTGCAAGTCCAGGGAGAGAGGTGGACCCCTGGGTAGCTTGCTGGGGTAAGAAGCCCATAGGTGGTGGGCCAGGGGGCACCCTGGGGCTTATTCTGGTAGTCCAGGGAGAGAGATGGACCCCTGGGTAGCTTCCTGGGGTCGGTGGCCCCTAGGTCGAGGGCAAGGGTGCCCCCTGGAGCCTATCCTGCAAGTCCAGGAAAGAGGTGGACCCCTGGGTAGCTTCCTGGGGTAAGAGGCCCCTAGATGGAGGGTAAGGGGGCACCTTGGGGCCTCTACTGCAAGTCCAGGGAGAGAGGTGGACCCCTGGGTAGCTTGCTGGGGTCAAAGGCCCCTAGGTGGAGGGCCAGGGGGCACCCTGGGGCCTCTACTGCAAGTCCAGGGAGAGTTGTGGACCCTTGGGTAACTTACGGGGGTCATAGGCCCCTGGGTGGAGAGCAAGGGGGCACCCTGGGGCCTCTACTGCAAGTCCAGGGAGACAGGTGGACCCCTGGGTAGCTTGCAGGGGTCAAAAACCCATAGGTGGAGGGTCAGGGGGCACCCTGGGGCCTCTACTGCAAGTCCAGGGAGAGAGGTGGACCCCTGGGTAGCTTGCTGGGGTCAGAAGCCCATAGGTGGTGGGCCAGGGGGCATCCTGTGGCCTACTCTGCAAGTCCAGGGATAGAGGTGGACCCCTGGGTGGCTTCCTGGGGTAAGAGGCCCCTAGGTGGAGGGTAAGGGGGCACATTGGGGCCTATACTGCAAGTCCAGGGAGAGAGGTAGACCCCTGGGTAGGTGGCTGGGGTCTTAGGCACTTAGGTGGAGGGCCAGGGGGTACCCTAGGGCCTCTTTTGCAAGTCCAGGGAGAGAGGTGGACCCTTGGGTAACTTGCTGGGGTCAGAGGCCCCTAGGTGGAGGGCCAGGGGGAACCCTGGGGCCTCTACTGCAAGTCTAGGGAGAGTTGTGGACCCCTGGGTAGCTTGCTGGGGTCAGAGGCCAGTAGGTGGAGGGCCAGTGGGCACCCTGGGGCCTCTACTGCAAGTCCAGGGAGAGACGTGGACCCCTGGGTAGCTTGCTGGGATCCTAGGCGCCTAGGTGGTGGGCCAGGGGGCACCCTGGGGCCTATACTTCAAGTCAAGGGAGAGAGGTGGACCCCTGGGTAGCTTGCTGGGGTCTTAGGCACTTAGGTGGAGGGCCAGGGGGTACCCTAGGGCCTCTACTGCAAGTACAGGGAAAGAGGTGGACCCCTGGGTAGCTAGCTGGGATCAGAGGCCCTTAGGTGGAGGGCAAGAGGCACCCTGGGGTCTCTACTGCAAGTCCAAGGAGAGATGTGGACCCCTATGTAGCTTGCTGGGGTCAGAGGCCCCTAGGTGCAGGGCAAGGGGGCACCCTGGGGCCTCTACTGCAAGTCCAGGGAGAGTTGTGGACCCCTGGGTAGCTTGCTGGGGTCAGAGGCCCCTGGGTGGAGGGCAAGGGGTCACCCTGGGGCCTATACTGCAAGTCCAGGGAGAGAGGTGGACCCCGGGGTAGCTTGCTAGGGTCAGAAGCCCCTAGATGGAGGGCCAGGGGGAACCCTGGGGCCTCTACTGCAAGTCTAGGTAGAGAGGTGGTCCCCTCGGTAGCTTGCTGGGGTCTGAGGCCAGTAGGTGGAGGGCCAGGGGGCACCCTAGGGCCTCGAATGCAAGTCCAGGGAGAGAGGTAGACCCCTTGGTAGCTTGCTGGGGTCAGAGGCAACTAGGTGGAGGGCCAGGAGGCACCCTGGGGAAAATCCTGCAAGTACAGGGAGAGAGGTGGACCCCTGGGGAGCTTTCTTATGTCAGAGGCCCCTAGGTGGAGGGCCAGGGGGCACCCTGGGGCCTGTACTGCCAGACCAGGGAGAGAGATGGACCCCCTGGGTAGCTTGCTGTGGTCTTAGGCCCCTAGGTGGAGGGCCAGGGGGCACCATGGGGCCTATACTGCACATCCATGGAGAAATGTGGACCTCTGAGTAGCTTGCTGGGGTCAGAGGCCCCTAGGTGCAGGGCAAAAGGGCACCCTTGGGCCTCTACTTCAAGTCCAGGGAGAGTTGTGGACCCCTGGGTAGCTTGCTGGGGTCAGAGGCCCCTGGGTGGAGGGCCAGGGGGCACCCTGGGGCCTATACTGCAAGTCCAGGAAGAGAGTTGGACCCCTGGGTAGCTTCCTGGGGTAAGACGCCCCTAGGTGGAGGGTAAGGGGGCACCTTGGGGCCTATACTACAAGTCCAGGGAGAGCGGTGGACACCTGGGTAGCTTTGTGGGGTCAGCGCCCCAGCTGGAGGGCCATGGGATACCCTAGGGCCTCTACTGCAAGTCCAGGGAGAGAGGTGGACCCCTAGGTAGATTGCTGGGGTCAGAAGACCATAGGTGGAGGGCCAGGGGGCACCCTTGGGCCTCTACTGCAAGTCTAGGGAGAGATGTGGACCCCTGAGTAGTTTGCTGGGGTCAGAGGCCCCTAGGTGGAGGGCCAGCGGGCACCCTGGGGCCTCCACTGCAAGTCCAGGGAGAGAGATGGGCCCCTTGGTATCTTGCTGGGGTCAGAGGCACCTAGCTGGAGGGCCAGGGGGCACCCTGGGGCCTATACTGCAAGTCCAGGGAGAGAGGTGGACCCCTGGGTAGCTTGCTGGGGACTAAAGCCCCTGGGTGGAGGACCAGGGGCTACCCTAGGGTCTCTACTGCAATTTCAGGGAGAGTTGTGGACCCCTTGGTAGATTGCTGGGGTCAGAGGCCCCTAGGTGGAGGGCCAGGGGGCACCCTTGGGCCTCTACTGCAAGTCTTGGGAGAGATGTGGACCCCTGGGTAGCTTGCTGGGGTCAGAGGCCCCTAAGTGGAGGGCCAGCGGGCACCCTGGGGCCTCTTCTGCAAGTCCAGGGAGAGAGGTGGACCCTCTGTAGCTTGCTGGGGTCAGAGGCCCCTAAGTGGAGGGCCAGGGGCCACCCTGAGGCCTCTACTGCAAGTCCAGAGAGAGTTGTGCACCCCTGGGTAGCTTGTTGGGGTCAGAGGCCCCTAGGTTCAGGGCCAGGGTGCACCCTGGGGCCTATACTGCCAGTCCAGGGAGAGTTGTGGACCCCTGGGTAGCTTGCTGGGGTCAGAGGCACCTAGCTGGAGGGCCAGGGGGCACCCTGGGGCCTATACTGCAAGTCCAGGGAGAGAGGTGGACCCCTGGGTAGCTTGCTGGGGACTAAAGCCCCTAGGTGGAGGGCCAGGGGCTACCCTAGGGTCTCTACTGCAAGTCCAGGGAGAGAGGTGGACCCCTGGGGAGCTTTCTTGTGTCAGCCGCCCCTAAGTGGAGGGCCTGGGGGCACACTGGGGCCTCTACTGTCAGTCCAGGGAGAGAGGTGGACCCCCTGGGTAGCTTGCTGGGGTCAGAAGCCCAGAGTCGGTGGGCCAGGGGGCTTCCTGGGGCCTATACTGCAAGTCTAGGGCGAGAAGTGGACCCCTGGGTAGCTTTCTGGGGTCAGAAGAACCTAGGTGGAGGGCCAGGGGGCATCCTGGGGCCTATACTGCAAGTCCAGGGAGAGTTGTGGACCCATTGGAAGCTTGCTGGAGTCAGAGGCAAAAAGGTGGAGGGCCAGGGGGCACCCTGGGGCCTCTACTGCAAGTACAGGAAGAGAGGTGGACTCCTGGGTAGCTTTCAGGGGTAGGAGGCCATTAGGTGGAGGGCCAGGGGGCACCCTGGGGCCTCTACTGCAAGTCCAGGAAGAGAGGTGGACTCCTGGATGGCTTTCAGGGGTCAGAGGCCATTAGGTGGAGGGCCAGGCAGAGATGTATAGTAACGAAGTAGAACTACTTCACTACTGTACTTAAGTACTAAAAGGCAGTATCTGTACTTTACTGGAGTATTATTTTTTTCTCCTACTTCCACTTTTACTTAAGTACATATTTTACATGAGTTTAATACTTTTACTCCGATAGATTTTTTATGTGCTGCATCGTTACTCGTTACTAGGGGTGTCAAAATGATTGATATCAGTTCAGTAATAGGTCATACCCGGTTATTACGTGATGACGTCATTTATCTCCATATGCGCGATGTCGCAGTACTATGGCGAAGGACGGAGGCGCGAGTGCGAGGCGGCACAGCATACCAGCCGCTAGTTTACTACTAGGGAGAAATATTGTAAAACTTCACCTCTGCCTATCTCTCGCTCTCTCACTTTGGACATTTGACCCGCTGGCCAGTTTGTAAGGTAACTTTTCCTCTCTTCCTAGCTGTTAAAGCTGTGGATCCAGACATGAGCGTGGCAAGTTTTCTCCACTGTGTCTATTACCTGTGATAATCGCGTATTCTTCCCGCCATGGGTGAACAGCGCTTATATTTCTAAAGCCCTTTCTGTTGAGGACAATAACCAATCATAGCCGTGTAAGACCCGCCTGTCAGCGCTTAAAAAGCAGGCGGGATAATATTGACATGAGTTTATTAGCTGTAAATGCTCGTGCTGTCTTCTGTGCATGAGTTTTGTTTAATACATCCAGGAAGAGTGTTTTCTTTGAGCAGGTCAAATTAAGGGCACAGTTTGTATATCTGACTGCTGTATTAAAGGACAAAATTTTATTACAAAAACCCCTTTAACTGTCACACCAAGACAAAAGCAATAGAATTTTTTTGATTACATTTCTTAACTCCTAATGTCGCTATTTAACACAATCCGTGCATTTTTATTCAACACATCACATTATTTCTAAATTATCAGCCTCTACCAAATGGTTGAGATGTTGGTTTATGGTAAAAGTACCAGAATTAATAAATATACTACAGAAAATATGAACTGTAAGACCAATTTCATTAAAAACATGATAAAAATAAATAAAAATTATTACTAAATCATAGCCATAAGCCACAAAATATTTCAGATTTTCATTTAACACAGTAATATACACATTTTCCTGTTTTTTTTTTTTTACAATAAAATCAAAATCAAGTGAATTTGTGAAGCAGGATTTAGTTTGCTTGTTTAGTTTAAAGCTTTTTATTTTAAAGCAATCAAACTTCAAAACTCCCAAAGTGTGAGTGTGTCTTTGTGTGTGTGTGAGTGAGAGTGAATAATGTGTAAGAGAAAACAACAGTGTGATTGTACCTGTGTGTGTGTGTGTGTGTGTGTGTGTGTGTGTGTGTGTGTGTGTGTGTGTGTGTGTGTGTGTGTGTGTAAGAGAGAGTGTAAAAACAATTGCAACCTATGTAATGTCCCCACAATTCACAAAAATGTGTGTGTGAGAGAGAGAGAGATAGAGAGAGAACTGTGTGTGTGAGAGTGTATGAATGTGTGAGAGTGGGGAGAGAGTGTACATTTAGGTGTGTGCAGGGCAGTGTGTGTGTGTGTGTGTGTGTGTGTGTGTGTGTGTGTGTGTGTGTGTGTGTGTGTGTGTGTGTGTGTGAGAGAGAGAATGTATGTGAGTGAACATGCTGAATTATCTCATCAGTGAAGACATTTTCTGGTTAAAGGGCCTGACGATGTGAGCTCTTGTACCATAGAAACTATTTACAGAGAAAAACAGTATGATAAGCCATGTTTCTTTTCGTTCTGCTTAATCAAGTACCCCAAAAAGATATTTAAAATAAACAAATCAATTAGTGTATTTTGACTGCTTTCTTTAATAACTACATTACACAATACTTGTACTTTTACTTTCAGTACTTGAGTAGTAAATTTTGAAATAAACTACTTGTAATACTTAAGTACAAAAAATGTTGAATACTTTTGTACTTCCACTTAAGTATGGTGCTTAAAGAGCACTTCTACTTCTACTCAAGTCAATTTTTGATAAAGCACTTGTACTTTTACTTAAGTATGGGTCTCTAGTACTTTATACATCTCTGGGGCCAGGGGGCACCCTGGGGCCTATACTGCAAGTCCAGGGAGAGAGGTGGACTCCTGGGTAGCTTCCTGAGGTCAGAGACCCCTAGGTGGAGGGCCACGGGGCACCCTGGGGCCTATCCTGCAGATCCAGGGAGAGAGGTGGAGCACTGGGTAGCTTGCTGGGGTCAGAGGCCCCTAGGTGGAGGGCCAGGGTGCACCCTGGGGCCTCTACTGCAAGTCCAGGGAGAGAGGTAGACCCTTGGGTAGCTTGCTGGGGTTAGAGGCCCCTAGGTGGAGGGCCAAAGGGAAACCAGGGGCCTCTACTGCAAGTCCAGGGAGAAAGGTGGACCCCTAAGTAACTTACTGTTATCAGAATTCCCTAGGTAGACGGCCAGGAGGTACCCTAGGGCCCCTACAGCAAGTCCAGGTAGATAGTTGGACCCCTGGGTAGTTTGCTTGGCTGAGAGTGGCCTAGGTGGAGGGCCAAGTGGCACCCTGGGGCCTCTACTGCAAGTCCAGGGAGAGTTGTGGACCCTTGGGTAACTTGCGGGGGTCAAAGGCCCCTGGGTGGAGGGCAAGGGGCCACCCTGGGGCCTCTACTGCAAGTCTAGGGAGAGATGTGGACGCCTGGGTAGCTTGCTGGGGTCAGAAGTCCATAGGTGGTGGGCCAGGGGGCACCCTGGGGCCTATTCTGCAAGTCCAGGGAGAGAGATGGACATCTGGGTAGCTTCCTGGGGTCAGTGACCCCATAGGTGGAGGGCCAATAGGTACGCTAGGGCCTCTACTGCAAGTCCAGGGAGAGAGGTGGACCCCTGGGTAGCTTGCTGGGGTCAGAGGCAACAAGGTGGAGGGCCAGGGGTCACCCTGGGGCCTATCCTGCAAGTCCAGGGAGAAAGGTGGACCCCTGGGAGCTTTCTTTTGTCAGAGGCCCCTAGGTGGAGGGACTGGGGGCACCCTGGGGCCTCTGCTGCCACTGCAGGGAGAGAGGTGGACCCCCTGGGTAGCTTGCTGGGGTTTTAGGCCCCTAGGTTGAGGGCCAGGGGGCACCCTAGGGCCTATACTTCAAGTCAAGGGAGAGAGGTGGCCCCTGGGTAGCTTGCTGGGGTCTTAGGCACTTATGTGGAGGGCCAGGAGGCACCCTGGGGCCTATACAGTAAGTCCAGGGAGAGAGGTGGAACCCTGGGTAGCTTGCTAGGGTCAGAGGCCCCTAGGTGGAGGGCCAGGGGGATCCCTGGGGCCTCTACTGCAAGTCCAGGGAGACTTGTGGACCCCTGGGTAGCTTGCTGGGGTCTTAGGCCCCTAGGTGGAGGGCCAGTGGGCAGCCTGGGGCCTATACTTCAAGTCCAGGGAGAAAGGTGGACCCCTGGGTAGCCTGCTGGGGTCAGAGGCCCCTAGGTGGAGGGCAAGGAGGAACCCTGGGCCCTCCACTGCAAGTTCAGGGAGAGAGGTAGACGCCTGGGTAGCTTGCTAGGGTCAGAGGCAACTAGGTGGAGGGCCAAGGGCACCCTGGGGAAAATCCTGAATGTCCAGGGAGAGAGGTGGACCCCTGTGTAGCTTGCTGGGGTCTTAGGCCCCTAGGTGGAGGGCCAGGGGGCACCCTGGGGCCTATACTGCAAGTGCAGGGAGAGAGGTGGACCCCTGAGTAGTTTGTTTGGGTGAGAGTGGCCTAGGTGGAGGGCCAAGGGGCACCCAGGGGCCTCTACTGCAAGTCCAGGGAGAGTTATGGACTCTTGGGTAACTTGCGGGGGTTGGAGGCCCCCAGGGTGGATGGCAAGGGGGCACCCTCGGGCCTATACTTCAATTCCAGGGAGAAAGGTGGACCCCTCGGTAGCTTGCTGGGGTCTTAGACACTTAGGTGGAGGGCCTGGGGGCACCCTGGGGCCTATACTGCAAGTCCAGGGAGAGAGGTGGACACCTGGGGAGCTTTCTTGTGTCAGCAGCCCCTAGGTGGAGGGCCTGGGGAAACCCTGGGGCCTTTACTGCCAGTCCAGGGAGAGAGGTGGACCCCCTGGGTAGCTTGATGGGGTCTTAAGCCCTTAGGTGGAGGGCCAGGGGGCACCTTAGGGCCTATACTGCAAGTCCAAGGAGAGATGTTGACCCCTGGGTAGCTTGCTGGGGTCAGAGGCCCCTAGGTGCAGGGCAAGGGGGCACCCTGGGGCCCCTACTGCAAGTCCAGGGAGAGTTGTGGACCCCTGGGTAGCTTGCTGGGGTCTTAGGCCCCTAGGTGGAGGGCCAGTGGGCACCCTGGGGCCTATACTTCAAGTCCAGGGAGAAAGGTAGACCACTGGGTAGCTTGCTGGGGTCAGAGGCCCCTAGGTGGAGGGCAAGGGGGCACCCTGGGGCCTCTACTGCAAGTCCAGGGAGAGTTTTGGACCTCTGGGTAGCTTGTTGGGGTCTTGGGCCCCTCGGTGGAGGGCCAGTGGGCAGCCTGGGGCCTCTACTGCAAGTCCACACAGAGAGGTGGACCACTGGGTAGCTTGCTGGGGTCAGAAGCAACTAGGTGGAGGGCCAGGGGGCACCCTGGGGAAAATCCTGCAAGTCCAGGGGGAGAGGTGGACCCTTGGGGAGCTTTCTTGTGTCAGAGGCCCCTAGGTGGAGGGCCAGGGGGCACCCTGGGGCCTGTATTGCCAGTCCAGGGAGAGAGGTGGACCCCCTGGGTAGCTTGCTGTTGTCTTAGGCCCCTAGGTGGAGGGCCAAGGGGCACCCTGGGGCCTATACTGCAAGTCTATGGAGAGATGTGGACCCCTGAGTAGCTTGCTGGGGTCAGAGGCCCCTGGGTGCAGGGCAAGGGGGCACCCTTGGGCCTCTACTGCAAGCCCAGGGAAAGTTGTGGACCCTGGGTAGCTTGCTGGGGTCAGAGGCAACTGGGTGGAGGGCAAGGGGGCACCCTGGGGCCTTTACTGCAAGTTCAGGAAGAGAGGTGGACCCCTGGGTAGCTTCCTGGGGTAAGAGGCCCCTAGGTGGAGGGTAAGGGGGAACCTTGGGGCCTATACTGCAAGTCCAGGGAGAGAGGTGGACCCGTAGGTAGCTTTGTGGGGTCAGCGCCCCTAGCTGTAGGGCCAGGGGGTACCCTAGGGCCTCTACTGCAAGTCCAGGGAGAGAAGTGGACCCCTGAGTAGATTTCTGGGGTCAGAGGACCCTAAGTGGAGGGCCAGGGGGCACCCTTGGGCCTCTACTGCAAGTCAAGTCAGAGATGTGCACCCCTGGGTAGCTTGCTGGGGTCAGAGGCCCCTAGGTGGAGGCCCAGCGGTCACCCTGGGGCCTCTACTGCAAGTCCAGGGAGAGAGATGGGCCCCTGGGTAGCTTGTTGGCATCAGAGGCTCTTTGGTGGAGGGCCAGGGGGCACCCTGGGGCCTCTGCTGCAAGTCCAGGGAGAGAGGTGGACCCCTGGGTAGCCTCCTAAGGTCATATGCCCCTATGTGGTGGGCAAGGGGGCACCCTGGGGCCTCTTCTGCAAGTCCAGGGAGAGAGGTGGACCCCTGGGTAGCTAGCTGGGGTCCTAGGCCCCTAGGGGGAGGGCCAGGGGGCACCCTGGGGCCTCTACTGCAAGTCCAGGGAGAGTTGTGGACCCCTTCGTAGCCTGCTGGGGTCAGAGGCCCATAGGGGGAGGGCCAGGGGGCACCCTGGGGTCTATACTGCAAGTCCAGGAAGAGAGGTGGACCCCTGGGGAGCTTTCTAGTGTCAGCCGCCCATAGGTGGAGGGCCTGGGGGCACCCTGGGGCCTCTACTGCCAGTCCAGGGTGAGAGGTGGACCCGCTGGGTAGGTTGCTGGGTTCTTAGGCCCCTAGGTGGAGGGCCAGGGGGCACCCTGGGGCCTCTAGTGCAAGTCCAAGGAGAGAGGTGGACCCCTGGGGAGCTTTCTTGTGTCAGCCGCCCCTAGGTGGAGGGACTGGGGGCACCCTGGGGCCTCTACTGCCAGTCCAGGGAGAGAGGTGGACCCCCTGGGTAGCTAGCTGGGGTCAGAGGCCCCTAGGTGCAGGGCAAGGGGGCACCCTGGGGCCTCTACTGCAAGTCCAGGGAGAGTTGTGGACCCCTGGGTGGCTTTCTGGGGTCAGAGGCCCCTAGCTGGAGGGCCAGGGGGCACCCTGTGGCCTCTACTGCAAGTCCAGGGAAAGTTGTGGACCCCTATGTAGCTTGCTGGGGTCAGAGGCCCATGGGTGGAGGGCAAGGGGGCACGCTTGGGCCTATACTGCAAGTCCAGGGAGAGAGGTGGACCCCTGGGTAGCTTGCTGGGGAATAAAGCCCCTAGGTGGAGGGCCAGGGGGTACCCTAGGGCCTCTACTGCAAGACCAGGGAGAGAGGTGGACCCCTGGGTAGTTAGCTGGGGTCAGAGGCCCTTAGGTGGAGGGCCAGGGGGCACCCTGGGGCTTCTAGTGCAAGTCCAGGGATAGTTGTGGACCCCTTGGTAGATTCCTAGGGTCTGAGGACCCTAGGTGGAGGGCCAGGTGGCACCCTTGGGCCTCTACTGCAAGTCTAGGGAGAGTTGTGGACCCCTGGGTAGCTTGCTGGGGTCAGAGGCCACTAGGTGGAGGGCAAGCGGGCTTCCTGGGGCCTCTAGTGCAAGTCCATTGAGAGAGGTGGACCCCTGGGTAGCTGACTGGGGTCGTAGGCCCCTAGGTGGAATGCCAGGGGGCACCCTGGGGCCTCTACTGCAAGTCCAGCGAGAGTTGTGGACCCCTTGGTAGCTTGCTGGGTTCAGAGGCCCCTAGGGGGAGGGCCAGGGGGCACCCTGGGGCCCATACTGCCAGTCCAGGGAGAGAGGTGGACCCCTGGGTAGCTTCCTGGGGTAAGAGGCCCCTAAGTGGAGGGCCAGGGGGCACCCTGGGGCCTATACTGCAAGTCCAGGGAGAGGGGTGGATCCCTGGGTAGCTTGATGAGGTCTTAAGCCCATAGGTGGAGGGCAAGGGGGTACCCTAGGGCCTTTAACGCAAGTCCAGGAAGAGAGGTGGACCCCTGTGTAGCTTGCTGGGGTCGGAGGCCCTTGGGTGGAGGGCCAGGGGGCACCCTGGGGCCTCTACTGAAAGTCCAGGGAGAGTTGTGGACCCCTGGGTAGCTTGCTGGGGTCAGAAGCCCCTAGGTGGAAGGCCAGGGGGCACCCTGGGGCCTATACTGCCAGTCCAGGGAGATAATTGGACCCCTGGGTAGCTTGCTGGGGTCTTAGGCCCCTAGGTGGAGGGCCAGGGGGCACCCTGGGGCCTCTACTGCAAGTCCAGGGAGAGAGGTGGACCCCTGGGTAGCTTGCTGGGGTCCTAGGCCCCTAGGTGGAGGGCCAGGGGGCACCTTGGGGCCTCTACTACAAGTCCAGGAAGAGAGGTGGACCCCTGGGTAGCTTCCTGGGGTAAGAGGCCCCTAGGTGGAGAGCCAGGGGGTACCCTGGGGCCTATACTGCAAGTCCGGGGAGAGGGGTGGATCCCTGGGTAGCTTGAAGAGGTCTGAAGCCCATAAGTGGAGGGCAAGGGGGTACCCTAGTTCCTTTAACGCAAATCCAGGAAGAGAGGTGGACCCCTGGGTAGCTTGCTGGTGTCAGAGGCACAAAGGTGGAGGGCCAGGGGGTACCCTGGGGCCTATATTCCCAGTCCAGGGAGAGAGGTTGACCCCTGGGAAGCTTGCTGGCGTCAGAGGCTTCTTGGTGGAGTGCCAGGAGGCTTCCTGGGTTCTCTACTCCAAGTCCAGGGAGAGAGGTGGACCCCTGGGTAGCTTGCTGGGGTCAAAGACCCCTAGCTGGAGGGCCAGGGGCTACCCTAGGGCCTCTACTGCAATTCCAGGGAGAGTTGTGGTCCCTTCGGTAGATTGCTTGGGCCAGAGGCCCCTAGGTGGAGGGCCAGGGGGCACCCTTGGGCCTCTACTGCAAGTCTAGGGAGAGATGTGGACCCCTGGGTAGCTTGCTGGGGTCAGAGGCCCCTAAGTGGAGGGCCAGCGGGCACCCTGGGGCCTCTTCTGCAAGTCCAGGGAGAGAGGTGGACCCCTGGGTAGCTTGCTGGGGTAAGAAGAACCTAGGTGGAGGGTCAGGGGGTACCCTGGGGCCTATACTGCCAGTCCAGGGAGAGAGGTGGACCCCTGTGTAGCTTGCTGGGGTCTTAGGCCCCTAGGATGAGTGCCAGGGGGCACCCTGGGGCCTATACTGCAAGTGCAGGGAGAGAGGTGGACCCCTGGGTAGTTTGTTTGGCTGGGAGTGGCCTAGGTGGAGGGCCAAGGGGCACCCAGGGGCCTCTACTGCAAGTCCAGGGAGAGTTGTGGACCCTTGGGTAACTTGCGGGGGTCAGAGGCCCCTGGGTGGATGGCAAGGGGGCACCCTGGGGCCTATACTTCAAGTCCAGGGAGAGAGGTGGACCCCTGGGTAGCTTGCTGGGGTCTTAGGCACTTAGGTGGAGGGCCTAGGGGGCACCCTGGGGCCTCTACTGCCAGTCCTGGGAGAGAGGTGGACCCCCTGGGTAGCTTGCTGGGGTCTTAGGCCTTTAGGTGGAGGGCCAGGGGGCACCTTAGGGCCTATACTGCAAGTCCAAGGAGAGATGTGGACCCCTGGGTAGCTTGCTGGGGTCAGAGGCCCCTAGGTGCAGGGCAAGGGGGCACCCTGGGAACTCTACTGCAAGTCCAGGAAGAGAGGTGGACCCCTGGGTAGCTTTCTGGGGTCTTAGGCCCCTAGGTGGAGGGCCAGGGGGCACCCTGGGGCCTATACTGCAAGTCCAAGGAGAGATGTGGACCCCTGGGTAGCTTGCTGGGGTCAGAGGCCCCTAGGTGCAGGGCAAGGGGGCACCCTGGGAACTCTACTGCAAGTCCAGGGAGAGAAGTACACCCCTGGGTAGCTTGCTGGGGAATAAAGCCCCTAGGTAGAGGGCCAGGGGTACCCTGGGGCCTCTACTGCAAGTCCAGGGAGAGAGTTGGACCCCTGGGTAGCTAGCTGGGGTCAGAGACCCTTAGGTGGAGGGCCAGGGGGCACCCTGGGGCCTCTAGTGCAAGTCCAGGGATAGTTGTGGACCACTTGGTAGATTCCTATGGTCTGAGGACCCTAGGTGGAGGGCCAGGGGGCACCCTGGGGCCTATACTTCAAGTCAAGGCAGAGAGGTGGACCCCTGGGTAGCTTGCTGGGGTCTTAGGCACTTAGGTGGAGGGCCAGGGGGCACCCTGGGGCCTATACTGCAAGTCCAGGGAGAGAGGTGAAACCCTGGGTAGCTTGCTAGGATCAGAGGCCCCTAGGTGGAGGGCCAGGGGGCACCCTGGGGCCTCTACTGCAAGTCCAGGGAGAGTTGTGGACCCATGGGTAGCTTGCTGGGGTCTTAGGCCCCCAGGTGGAGGGCCAGTGGGCATCCTGGGGCCTAAACTTCATGTCCAGGGAGAAAATTGGACCCCTGGGTTGCTTTCTGGGGTCAGAGGTAACTAGGTGGAGGGCCAGGAGGCACACTGGGGCCTATCCTGCAAGTCCAGGGAGAGATGTGGACCCCTGGGTAGATTGCTTGGCTGAGAGTGGCCTAGGTGGAGGGCCAAGGGGCACCCTGGGAACTCTACTGCAAGTCCAGGGAGAGTTGTGGACCCTTGGGTAACTTGTGGGGGTCAGAGGCCCCTGGGTGAAGGGCAAGGGGGCACCCTGGGGCCTCTACTGCAAGTCCAGGGAGAGAGGTGGACCCCTGGGTAGCTTGCTGGGGTCAGAAGCCCATAGGTGGTGGGACAGGGGGCACCATTGGGCCTCTACTGCAAGTCCAGGGAGAGAGGTGGTCCCCTTGGTAGCTTGCTGGTGTCAGAAGCCCATATGTGGTGGGCCAGGGGGCACCCTGGGGCCTCTTCTGCAAGTCCAGGGAGAGAGGTGGACCCCTGGGTAGCTCGCTGGGGTCAGAAGCCCCTAGGTGGAGGGCTAGGAGGTACCCTAGGGCCCCTACTGCAAGTCCAGGGAGAGAGTTGGACCCCTGGGTAGCTTGCTGGGGTCAGAGGCAACTAGGTGGAGGGCCAGGGGGCACCCTGTGGCCTATCCTGCAAGCCCAGGGAGAGAGGTGGACCCCTGGGTAGCTTGCTGGGGTCTGAAGCCCATAGGTGGAGGGCTAGGGGGTACCCTAGGGCCTCTACTGCAAGTCCAGGGAGAGAGGTGGACCCCTGGGTAGCTTGCTGGGGTCAGAAGCCCATAGGTGGTGGGCCAGGGCGCACCCTGGTCTTTATTCTACAAGTCCAGGGAGAGAGGTTGACCCCTGAGTAGCTTCCTGGGGTCAGTGGCCTCTAGGTGGAGGGCCAGGTTGCCCCCTGCAGCCTATCCTGCAAGTCCAGGGAGAGAGGTAGACCCCTGGGTAGCTTCCTGGGGTAAGAGGCACCTAGGTGGAGAGCCAGGGGGTACCCTGGGGCCTACACTGCAAGTCCAGGGAGAGGGGTGGATTCCTGGGTAGCTTGATGAGGTCTGAAGCCCATAGGTGGAGGGCAAGGGGGTACCCTAGGGCCTTTAACGCAAGTCCAGGAAGAGAGGTGGACCCCTGGGTAGCTTGCTGGGGTCAGAAGCCCATAGGTGGTGGGACAGGGGGCACCCTGGGGCCTCTACTGCAAGTCCAGGGAGAGAGGTGGACCCCTTGGTAGCTTGCTGGTGTCAGAAGCCCATATGTGGTGGGCCAGGGGGCACCCTGGGGCCTATACTGCAAGTCCAGGGAGAGAGGTGGACCCCTGGGTAGCTTGCTGGGGTCAGAAGCCCCTTGATGAAGGCCCATGGGGCACAATGGGGCCTCTACTGCAAGTCCAGGGAGAGAGGTGGACCCCTGGGTAGCTTGCTGGGGTAAGAAGAACCTAGGTGGAGGGTCAGGGGGCACCCTGGATCCTATACTGCCAGTCCAGGGAGAGAGGTGGACCCCTGGTTAGCTTGCTGGGGTCAGAGGCCCCTAGGTGGAGGGCCAGGGGGCACCATGGGGCCTCTCCTGCAAGTCCAGGGAGAGAGGTGGACTCCTGGGTATCTTTCAGGGGTCAGAGGCCCCTAGGTGGAGGGCCAGGGGGCACCCTGGGGCCTATACTGCAAGTCCAGGGAGAGAGGTGGACCCCTGGGTAGCTTGCTGGGGTCAGAAGCCCCTTGATGAAGGCCCATGGGGCACAATGGGGCCTCTACTGCAAGTCCAGGGAGAGTTGTGGACCCCCGGGTAGCTTGCTGGGGTCTTAGGCCCCTAGGTGGAGGGCCAGCGGGCACTCTGGGGCCTATACTTCATGTCCAGGGAGAAAGTTGGACCCCTGGGTAGCTTTCTGGGGTCAGAGGCCCCTAGGTGGAGGGCCAGGAGGTACCCTAGGGCCTCTACTGCAAGTCCAGGGAGAGTTGTGGACCCCTGGGTAGCTTGCTGGGGTCAGAGGCAACTAGGTGGAGGGCCTGGGGGCACCCTGGGGCATATCCAGCAAGTCCAGGGAGAGAGGTGGACCCTTGGGTAGCTTGCTGGGGAATAAAGCCCCTAGGTGGAGGGCCAGGGGGTATCCTAGGGCCTCTACTGCAAGTCCAGGGAAAGAGGTGGACCCCTGGGTAGCTAGCTGGGGTCAGAGGCCCATAGGTGGTTGGCCAGGGGGCACCCTGGAGCCTATCCTGCAAGGCCAGGGAGAGAGGTGGACCCCTGGGTAGCTTCCAGGGGTAAGAGACCCCTAGGTGGAGGGTAAGGGGGAACCCTGGGGCCTCTACTGTAAGTGTAGGGAGAGAGGTGGACCCCTGGGTAGCTTGCTGGGGTCAAAGGCCAGTAGGTGGAGGGCCAGGAGGTACCCTAGGGCCTCTACTGCAAGTCCAGGGAGAGAGGTGGACCCCTGGGTAGCTTGCTGGGGTCAGATTCAACTAGGTGGAGGGCCAGGGGGCACCCTGGGGCATATCCTGCAAGTCCAGGGAGAGAGGTGGACCCCAAGGGAGCTTTCTTGTGTCAGCTGCCCCTAGGTGGAGGGCCTGCGGGCACCCTGGGGCCTCTACTGCCAGTCCAGGGAGAGAGGTGGACCCCTGGGTAGCTTGCTGGGGTCTTAGGCCCCTAGGTGGAGGGCCAGGGGCACATTAGGGCCTATACTGCAAGTCCATGGAGAGATGTGGACCCCTGGGTAGCTTGCTGGGGTCAGAGGCCCCTGGGTGGAGGGCAAGGGGGCACCCTGGGGCCTTTACTGCAAGTCCAGGGAGAGAGATGGACCCCTGGGTAGCTTGCTGGGGTCTTAGGCCCCTAGGTGGAGGGCCAGGGGGCACCCTGGGGCCTATACTGCAAGTCTAGGGAGAGATGTGGACCCCTATGTAGCTTGCTGGGGTCAGAGGGCCCTAGGTGTAAGGCTAGGGGGCACCTAGGGGCCTCTACTGCAAGTCCAGGGAGAGTTGTGGACCCCTGGGTAGCTTGCTGGGGTCAGAGGCCCCTAGGTGTAGGGCCAGGAGGTACCCTAGGGCCTCTACTGCATGTCCAGGGAGAGAGGTGGACCCCTGGGTAGCTTGCTGGGGTCAGAGGCCCCTAGGTGGAGGGCAAGGGGGCACCCAGGGGCCTAAACTGCAAGTCCAGGGAGAGACGTGGACCCCTGGAAAGCTTGCTGGGGCCCTAGGCCCCTAGGTGGAGGGCCAGGGGGCACCCTGGGGCCTATACTTCAAGTCAAGGGAGAGAGGTGGACCCCTCGGTAGCTTGCTGGGGTCTTAGGCACTTAGGTGGAGGGCCTGGGGGCACCCTGGGGCCTATACTGCAAGTCCAGGGAGAGAGGTGGAACCCTGGGTAGCTTGCTAGGGTCAGAGGCCCCTTGGTGAAGGGCCATGGGGCAGCCTGGGGCCTCTACTGCAAGTCTAGGGAGAGTTGTGGACCTCCGGGTAGCTTGCTGGGGTCTTAGGCCCCTAGGTGGAGGGCCAGTGGGCACCCTGGGGCCTATACTTCATGTCCAGGGAAAGATGTGGACCCCTCTGTAGCTTGCTGGGGTCAGAGGCCCCTAGGTGGAGGGTCAGGGGGCACCCTGGGGCCTCTACTGCAAGTCCAGGGAGAGTTGTGGACCCCTGGGTAGCTTGCTGGGGTCAGAGGCCCATGGGTGGAGGGCAAGGCGGCACGCTGGTGCCTATACTGCAAGTCCAGGGAGAGAGGTGGACCCTTGGGTCGCTTGCTGGGGAATAAAGCCCCTAGGTGGAGGGCCAGGGGGTATCCTTAGGGCCTCTACTGCAAGTCCAGGGAAAGAGGTGTACCCCTGGGTAGCTAGCTGGGGTCAGAGGCCCTTAGGTGGAGGGCCAGGGGGCACCCTGGGGCCTCTAGTGCAAGTCCAGGGATAGTTGTGGACCCCTTGGTAGATTCCTAGGGTCCAAGGACCCTAGGTGGAGGGCCAGGGGGCACCCTTGGGCCTCTACTGCAAGTCTAGGGAGAGTTTTGGACCCCTGGATAGCTTGCTGGCGTCAGAGGCCCCTTGTTGGAGGGCCAGCGGGCACCCTGGGGCCTCTACTGCAAGTCCAGGGAGAGAGGTGGGCCCCTGGGTAGCTTGCTGGTGTCAGAGGCCCCTAGGTGGAGGGCCAGGGGGCACCCTGGGGCCTCTACTGCAAGTCCAGGGAGAGTTGTGGACCCCTGGGTAGCTTGCTGGGGTCTTGGGCCCCATGGTGGAGGGCCAGTGGGCACCCTGAGGCCTATACTTCAAGACAAGGGAGAAAGGTGGAAGCCTGGGTAGCATTTTGGGGTCAGAGGCCCCTAGGTGGAGGTCAAGGGGGCACCCTGGGGCCTCTACTGCAAGTCCAGGGAGAGTTGTGGACCCCTGGGTAGCTTGCTGGTGTCAGAGGCCCCTAGGTGTAGGGCCAGGAGGTACCCTAGGGCCTCTACTGCATGTCCAGGGAGAGAGGTGGACCCCTGGGTAGCTTGCTGGGGTCAGAGGCCCCTAGGTGGAGGGCAAGGGGGCACCCTGGGGCCTAAACTGCTAGTCCAGGAAGAGAGGTGGACCCCTGAGTAGCTTCCTGGGGTAAGAGGCCCCTAGGTGGAGGGTAAGGGGGCACCTTAGGGCCTATACTGCAAGTCTAGGGATAGAGGTGAACCCCTGAGTAGCTTTGTGGGGTCAGCGTCCCTAGGTGGAGGGCCAGCGGGCACCCTGGGGCCTCTATTGCAAGACCAGGGAGAGAGATGGGCCCCTGGGTAGCTTGCTGGCGTCAGAGGCTCCTTGGTGGAGGGCCAGGGGGCTTTCTGGGTTCTCTACTGCAAGTCCAGGGAGAGAGGTGGACCCCTGGGTAGCTTGCTGAGGTCAGAGGCCCCTAGCTGGAGGGCCAGGGGGCACCCTGGGGACTCTACTTCAAGTCCAGGGAGAGAGGTGGACTCCTGGGTAGCTTGCTGGGGACTAAAGCCCCTAGGTGGAGGGCCAGGGGCTACCATAGGGCCTCTACTGCAATTCCAGGGAAAGTTGTGGACCCCTTGGTAGATTGCTGTTGTCAGAGGACCCTAGGTGGAGGGCCAGCGGGCACCCTGGGGCCTCTTCTGCAAGTCCAGGGAGAGAGGTGGACCCCAGGGTAGCTTGCTGGGGTAAGAAGAACCCAGGTGGAGGGTCAGGGGGCACCCTGGGGCCTATACTGCCAGTCCAGGGAGAGAGGTGGACATCTTGGTAGCTTACTGGGGTCTTAGGCCCCTAGGTGGAGTTCCAGGGGGCACCCTGGGGCCTATACTGCAATTGCAGGGAGAGAGGTGGACCCCTGGGTAGTTTGCTTGGCTGAGTTTGGCCTAGGTGGAGGGCCAAGGGGCACCCTGGGGCCTCTACTGCAAGTCCAGGGAGAGTTGTGGACCCTTGGTTTACTTGCGGGGGTCAGAGGCCCCTGGGTGGAAGGCAAGGGGGCACCCTGGGGCCTCTACTGCAAGTCCAGGGAGAGAGGTGGACCCCTGGGTAGCTTGCTGGGGTCAGAAGCCCATAGGTGGTGGGCCAGGGGGCACCCTGGGGCTTATTCTGCAAGTTCAGGGAGAGAGATGGAGCCCTGGGTAGTTTCCTGGGGTAAGAGGCCCTTAGGTGGAGGGCCAGGGGGCACCCTTGGGCCTCTACTGCAAGTCTAGGGAGAGATGTGGACCCCTGGGTAGCTTGCTGGGGTCAGAGGCCCCTAAGTGGAGGGCCAGCGGGCACCCTGGTGCCTCTTCTGCAAGTCCAGGGAGAGAGGTGGACCCCTGGGTAGCTTGCTGGGGTAAGAAGAACCTAGGTGGAGGGTCAGGGGGAACCCTGGGGCCTATACTGCCAATCCAGGGAGAGAGGTGGACCCCTGGGTAGCTTGATGGGGTATTAGGCCCCTAGGTGGAGTGCCAGGGGGCACCCTGGGGCCTAAACTGCAAGTGCAGGGAGAGAGGTGGACCCCTGGGTAGCTTGCTGAGGTCTGAAGCCCGTAGGTGGAGGGCCAGGGGGTACCCTAGGGCCTCTACTGCAAGTCCAGGGGGAGAGGTGGACCCTTGGGTAGCTTGCTGGGATCAGAGGCCCCTAGGTAGAGAGCCAGGAGGTACCCTAGGGCCCCTAATGCAAGTCCAGGTAGAGAATTGTACCCCTGGGTAGCTTGCTGGGCTCAGAGGCAGCTATTTGGAGGGCCAGGGGGCACCCTGGGGCCTATCCTGCAAGTACAGGGAGAGAGGTGGATTCCTGGGTAGCTTGCTGGGGTCAGAGGCCCCTAGAAGGAGGGCCAAGGGGTTTCCTGGGGCCTCTACTGCAAGTCCAGGGAGGGTTTTGGAACCCTTGGTAGATTTCTGGGGTCAGAGGCCCAAAGGTGGAGGGCCAGGGGGCACCCTGGGGCCTATATTACCAGTCCAGGGAGAGAGGTTGACCCCTGGGTAGCTTGCTGGCGTCAAAGGCCCCTAGGTGGAGGTCCAAGGGGCACCCTGGGGCCTATCCTGCAAGTCCAGGGAGAGAGGTGGAAACTTGGGTAGTTTGCTTGGCTGAGAGTGGCCTAGGTGAAGGGCCAAGGGACATCCTGGGGCCTCTACTGCAAGTCCAGGGAGAGTTGTGGACCCTTGGGTAACTAGCGGGGGTCAGAGGCCCCTGGGTGGAGGGCAAGGGGGCACCCTGGGGCCTCTACTGCAAGTCCAGGGAGAGAGGTGGAACCCTGGGTAGCTTCCTGGGGTCAGTGGCCCCTAGGTGGAGGGCAAGGTTGCCTCCTGGAGCCTATCCTGCAAGTCCAGGGAGAGAAGTGGACCCCTGGGTAGCTTCCTGGGGTAAGAGGCCCTAGGTGGAGGGTAAGGGGGCACCATGGGGCCTATACTGCAAGTCCAGGGAGAGAGGTGGACCCCTGGGTAGCTTGCTAGGGTCAGAGGCCCATAGGTGGTGGGTCAGGGGGAACCCTGGGGCCTCTACTGAAAGTCTAGGGAGAGAGGTGGACCCCTGGGTAGATTGCTGGGGTCAGAGGCCAGTAGGTGGAGGGCCAGGGGGCACCCTGGGGCCTCTACTGCAAGTCCAGGGAGAGATTTGAACCCCTGGGTAGCTTGCTGGGGCAGATGTCCCCTAGGTGGAGGGCCAGGGGGCACCCTGGGGCCTATACTTCAAGTCAAGGGAGAGAGGTGGACCCCTGGGTAGCTTGCTGGGGTCTTAGGAACTTAGGTGGAGGGCCAGGGGGAACCCTGGGGCCTATACTGCAAGTCCAGGGAGAGGTGGAACCCTGGGTAGCTTGCTAGGGTCAGAGGCCCCTATGTGGAGGGCCAGGGGAATCCCTGGGACCTCTACTGCAAGTCCAGGGAGAGTTGTGGACCCCTGGGTTGCTTGCTGGGGTTAGAGGCCCCTATGTGGAGGGCCAGGGGGCACCCTAGGGCCTATACTGCAACTCCATGGAGAGATGTGAACCCCTGGAAAGATTGCTGGGTCCAGAGGCCCATGGGTGGAGGGCAAGGGGGCATGCTGGGGCCTATACTGCAAGTCCAGGGAGAGAGGTGGACCCCTGGGTCGCTTGCTGGGGAATAAAGCCCCTAGGTGGAGGGCAAAAGGGCACCCTGGGGCCTCTACTGCAAGTCCAGGGAGAGATGTGAACCCCTGGGTAGCTTGCTGGGGTCAGAAGCCCATAGGTGGTGGGCCAGGGGGCACCCTGGGGCCTATTCTGCAAGGCAAGGGAGAGAGGTGGACCCTTGGGTAGCTTCCAGGGATAAGAGGCCCCTAGGTGGAGGGTAAGGGGGAACCCTGGGGCCTCTACTGCAAGTCTAGGGAGAGAGGTGGACCCCTGGGTAGCTTGCTGGGGTCAGAGGCCAGTAGGTGGAGGGCCAGGAGGTACCCTAGGGCCTCTACTGCAAGTCCAGGGAGAGAGGTGGACCCCTGGGTAGCTTGCTGGGGTCAGATTCAACTAGGTGGAGGGCCAGGGGGCACCCTGGGGCATATCCTGCAAGTCCAAGGAGAGAAGTGGACCCCTATGTAGCTTGCTTGGGTCAGAGGCCCCTAGGTGGAAGGCCAGGGGGCACCCTGGGGCCTCTACTGCAAGTCCAGGGAGAGTTTTTGACCCCTGGGTAGCTTGCTGGGGTCAGAGGCCCATGGGTGAAGGGCAAGAGGGCACGCTGGGGCCCATACTGCAAGTCAAGGGAGAGAGGTGGACCCCTGGGTAGCTTGCTGGGGAATAAAGCCCCTAGGTGGAGGGCCAAGGGGTACCCTAGGGCTTCTACTTCAAGTTCAGGGAGAGAGGTGGACCCCTGGGTAGCTAGCTGGGGTCAGAGGCCCTTAGGTGGAGGGCCAGGGGGCACCCTGGGGCGTCTACTGCAAGTCCAGGGATAGTTGTGGACCCCTTTGTAGATTCCTAGGGTCTGAGTACCCTAGGTGGAGGGCCAGGGGGAACCCTTGGGCCTCTATCGCAAGTCTAGGGAGAGTTGTGGACCTCTGGGTAGCTTGCTGGGGTCAGAAGCCCATAGGTGGTGGGCCAAGGGGCACCCTGGGGCCTATTCTGCAAGTCCAGGGAGAGAGGTGGACCCCTGGGTAGCTTCCTGGGGTCAGTGGCCCCTAGGTGCAGGGCCAGGTTGCCCCCTGGAGCCTATTCTGCAAGTCCAGGGAGAGAGGTGGACCCCTGGGTAGCTTCCTGGGGTAAGAGGCCCCTAGGTGGAGGGTAAAGGGGACCATGGGGCCTATACTGCAAGTCCAGGGAGAGAGGTGGACCCCTGGGTAGCTTGCTAGGGTCAGAGGCCCCTAGGTGGAGGGTCAGGGGGAACCCTGGGGCCTCTACTGCAAGTCTAGGGAGAGAGGTGGACCCCTGGGTGGCTTGCAGGGGTCAGAGGCCAGTAGGTGGAGGGCCAGGGGGCACCCTGGGGCCTCTACTGCAAGTCCAGGGAGAGACGTGGACCCCTGGGTAGCTTGCTGGGGCCGAAGTTCCCTAGGTGGAGGGCCAGGGGGCACCCTGGGGCCTATACTTCAAGTCAAGGGAGAGAGGTGGACCCCTGGGTAGCTTGCTGGGGTCTTAGGCACTTAGGTGGAGGGCCAGGGGGAACCCTGGGGCCTATACTGCAAGTCCAGGGAGAGAGGTGGAACCCTGGGTAGCTTTCTGGGGTCAGAGTCCCCTGAGTGGAGGGCAAGGGGGCACCCTGGGGCCTCTACTGCAAGTCCAGGAAGAGTTGTGGACCCCTGGGTAACTTGCTGGAGTCAGAGGCCCCGAGGTGGAGGGCCAGGAGATACCCTAGGGACTCTACTGCAAGTCCAGGGAGAGAGGTGGACCCCTGGGTAGCTTGCTGGGGTCAGAGGCAACTAGGTGGAGGGCCAGGGGGCACCCTGGGGCCTGTACTGCCAGACCAGGGAGAGAGATGGACCCCCTGGGTAGCTTGCTGTGGTCTTAGGCCCCTAGGTGGAGGGCCAGGGGGCACCCTGGGGCCTATACTGCATATCCATGGAGAGATGTGGACCTCCGAGTAGCTTGCTGGGGTAAGAGGCCCCTAGGTGGAGGGTAAGGGGGCACCTTGGGGCATATACTGCAAGTCCAGGGAGAGCGGTGGACCCCTGGGTAGCTTTGTGGGGTCAGAGGCCCCTAGGTGGAGGGCCAAGGAGCACCTTGGGGCCTCTACTGCAAGTCCAGGGAGAGAGGTGGACCCCTGGGTAGCTTGCTGGGGTCAGAAGCCCATAGTCGGTGGGCCAGGGGGCTTCCTGAGGCCTATACTGCAAGTCCAGGGCGAGAGGTGGACCCCTGGGTAACTTTATGGGGTCAGAGGCACCTAGGTGGAGGGCCAGGGGGCACCCTGGGGCCTATACTGCAAGTCCAGGGAGAAAGGTGGACCCCTGGGTAGCTTGCTGAGGTCTGAAGCCCATAGGTGGAGGGCCAGGGGGTACCCTAGGGCCTCTACTGCAAGTCCAGGGAGAGAGGTGGACCCCTGGGTAGCTTGCTGGGGTCAAATGCCCCTAGGTGGAGGGCCAGGAGGCACCCTGGGGCCTCTACTGCAAGTCCAGGGAGAGTTGTGGACCCATTGGTCGCTTGCTGGGGTCAAAGGCCAAAAGGTGGAGGGCCAGGGGGCAGCCTGGGGCCTCTACTGCAAGTCCAGGAAGAGAGGTGGACTAATGGGTAGCTTTCAGGAATCAGAGGCCCCAAGGTGATGGGGCCAGGGGGCACCCTGGGGCCTATACTTCAAGTCCAGGGAGAGAGTTGGACTCCTGGGTAGCTTCCTGAGGTCAGAGGCCCCTAGGTGGAGGGTCACGGGGCACCCTGGGGCCTATCCTGCAGATCCAGGGAGAGAGGTGGACCCCTGGGTAGCTTGCTGGGGTCAGAGGCCCCTAGGTGGAGGGCCAGGGGGCACCCTGGGGCCTCTACTGCAAGTCCAGGGAGAGAGGTGGACCCTTGGGTAGCTTGCTGGGATCAGAGGCCCCCAGGTGGAGGGCCAGGAGGTACCCTAGGGCGCCTAATGCAAGTCCAAGTAGAGAGTTGTACCCTTGGGTAGCTTGCTGGGGTCAGAGGCAACTATTTGGAGGGCCAGCGGGCACCCTGGGGCCTATCCTGCAAGTCCAGGGAAAGAGGTGGAACCCTGGGTAGTTTGCTTGGCTGAGAGTGGGCAAGGTGGAGGGCCAAGGGGCACCCTGGGGTCTCTACTGCAAGTCCAGGGAGAGTTGTGGACCCTTGGGTAAATTGCGGGGGTCAGAGGCCCCTGGGTGGTGGGCAAGGGGGCACCCTGGGGCCTCTACTGCAAGTTCAGGGAGAGATGTGGACCCCTGGGTAGCTTGCTGGGGTCAGAAGCCCATAGGTGCTGGGCCAGGGGGCACCCTGGGGCCTATTCTGCAAGTCCAGGGAGAGAGGTGGACCCCTGGGTAGCTTCCTGGGGTCAGAGGCCCCTAGGTGGAGGGCCAGGTTGCCCCCTGCAGCCTATCAAGCAAGTCCATTGAGAGAGGTGGACCCCTGGGTAGCTTCCTGGGATAAGAGGTCCCTAGGTGGAAGGTAAGGGGGAACCCTGGGGTCTCTACTGCAAGTCTAGGGAAAGAGGTGGACCCCTGGGTAGCTTGCTAGGGTCAGAGGCCCCTAGGTGGAGGGCCAGGGGGAACCCTGGTGTCTCTACTGCAAGTCTAGGGAGAGAGGTGGACCCCTGGGTAGCTTGCTGGGGTAAGAGGCCAGTAGGTGGAGGGCCAGGGGGCACCCTGGAGCCTCTACTGCAAGTCCAGGGAGAGACGTGGACCCCTGGAAAGCTTGCTGGGGCCCTAGGCCCCTAGGTGGAGGGCCAGGGGGCACCCTGGGGCCTATACTTCAAGTCAAGGGAGAGAGGTGGACCCCTTGGTAGCTTGCTGGGGTCTTAGGCACTTAGGTGGAGGGCCTGGGGTCACCCTGGGGCCTATACTGCAAGTCATGGGAGAGAGGTGGAACCCTGGGTAGGTTGCTAGGGTCAGAGGCCCCTAGGTGAAGGGCCATGGGGCACCCTGGGGCCTCTACTGCAAGTCCAGGGAGAGTTGTGGACCTCCGGGTAGCTTGCTGGGGTCTTAGGCCCCTAGGTGGAGGGCCAGTGGGCACCCTGGGGCCTATACTTCATGTCCAGGGAGAAAGGTGGACCCCTGGGTAGCTTTCTGGGGGCAGAGGCCCCTAGGTGGAGGGCAAGGGGCACCATGGGGTCTCTACTGCAAGTCCAGGGAGAGCTGTGGACCCCTGGGTAACTTGCCGGGGTCAGAGGCAACTAGGTGGAGGGCCAGGGGGCACCCTTGGGCATATCCAGCAAGTCCAGGGAGAGAGGTGGACCCCTGGGGAGCTTTCTTGCGTCAGGCGACCCTAGGTGGAGGGCCTGGGGGCACCCTGGGGCCCTTAATGCCAGTCCAGGGAGAGAGGTGGAACCCCTGGTTAGCTTGCTGGGGTCTTAGGCCCCTAGGTGGAGGGCCAGGGGGCACCCTAGGAACTATACTGCAAGTCCATGGAGAGAAGTGGACCTCTGGGTAGCTTGCTGGGGTCAGAGGCCCCTAGGTGCAGGGCAAGGGGGCACCCTGGGGCCTCTACTGCAAGTCCAGTGAGAGTTGTGGACCCCTGGGTAGCTTGCTGGGGTCAGAGGCCCCTGGGTGGAGGGCAAGGGGTCACCCTGTGGCCTATACTGCAAGTCCAGGGAGAGAGGTGGACCCCTGGGTAGCTTGCTGGGGTCAAAAGCCCCTAGGCGGAGGGCCAGGGGGCACCCTCGTGCCAATACTGCAAGTCCAAGGAGAGATGTGGACCCCTATGTAGCTTACTGGGGTCAGAGGCCCCTAGGTGGAGGGTCAGGGGGCACCCTGGGGCCTCTACTGCAAGTCCAGGGAGAGTTGTGGACCCCTGGGTAGCTTGCTGGGGTCAGAGGCCCATAGGTGGAGGGCAAGGTGGCACGCTGGGGCCTATACTGCAAGTCCAGGGAGAGAGGTGGACCGCTGGGTAGCTAGCTGGGGTCAGAGGCCCTTAGGTGGAGGGCCAGGGGGCACCCTGGGGCCTCTAGTGCAAGTCCAGGGATAGTTGTGGACCCCTTGGTAGATTCCTAGGGTCCGAGGACCCTAGGTGGAGGGCCAGGGGGCACCCTTGGGCCTCTACTACAAGTCAAGGGAGAGTTGTGGACCCCTGGGTAGCTTGCTGGCGTCAGAGGCTCCTTGTTGGAGGGCCAGCGGGCACCCTGGGGCCTCTACTGCAAGTCCAGGGAGAGAGGTGGACCCCTGGGTAGATTGCTGGGGTCAGAGGCCCCTAGGTGGAGGGCCAGCGGGCACCCTTGGGCCTCTATTGCAAGACCAGGGAGAGAGGTGGGCCCCTGGGTAGCTTGCTGGCGTCAGACGCTCCTTGGTGGAGGGCCAGGGGGAACCCTGGGGTCTCTACTGCAAGTCCAGGGAAAGAGTGGGACCCCTGGGTAGCTTGCTGGGGTCAGAGGCAACTAGGTGGAGGGCCAGGGGGCACCCTGGGGCCTATCCTGCAAGTCCAGGGAGAGAGGTGGACCCCTGGGTAGCTTGCTGGGGTCAGAGGCCCATGGGTGGAGGGCAAGGCGGCAAGCTGGGGCCTATACTGCAAGTCCAGGGAGAGAGGTGGACCCCTGGGTAGCTTGCTGGGGAATAAAGCCCCTAGGTGGAGGGCCAGGGGGTACCCTAGAGCCTCTACTGCAACTCCAGGGAGAGAGGTGGACCCCTGGTTAGCTAGCTGGGGTCAGAGGCCCTTAGGTGGAGGGCCAGGGGGCACCCTGGGGGCTCTAGTGCAATTCAAGGGATAGTTGTGGACCCCTTGGTAGATTCCTAGGGTCTGAGGACCCTAGGTGGAGGGCCAGGGGGCCCCCTGGGGCCTCTACTTCAAGTCCAGGGAGAAAGGTGGTCCCCTGGGTAGCTTTCTGGGGTCAGAGGCCCCTAGGTGGAGGGCAAGAGGGCACACTGGGGCCTCTACTGCAAGTCCAGGGAGATTTGTGGACCCCTGGGTAGCTTGCTGGGGTCAGAGGTTTCTAGGTGGAGGGATAGGGGGCACCCTGGGGCCTCTACTGCAAGTCCATGGAAAGAGGTGGACCTCTGGGTAGCTTGCTGGGGTCAGAGGCCCCTAGGTGGAGGGCAAAAGGGCAACTAGGGGCCTCTACTGCAAGTCCAGGGAGAAAGGTGGACCCTGGGTAGCTTGCTGGGATCAGAGGCCCCTAAGTGGAGGGCCAGGAGGTACCCTAGGGCCCCTACTGCAAGTCAAGGTAGAGAGGTGGACCTCTGGGTAGCTTGCTGGGGTCAGAGGCAACTAGGTGGAGGGCCAGGGGGCACCCTGGGGCCTATCCTGCAAGTCCAGGGAGAGAGGTGGACCCCTGGGTAGTTTGCTTGGCTGAGAGTGGCCTAGGTGGAGGGCCAAGGGGCACCCTGGGGCCTCTACTGCAAGTCCAGGGAGAGCGGTGGGCCCCTGGGTAGCTTGCTGGGGTCAGAGGCCCCTAGGTGGAGGGCAAGGGGGCTTCCTGGGGCCTCTACTGCAAGTCCATTGAGAGAGGTGGACCCCTTGGTAGCTTGCTGGGGTCAGAGGCCCCTAGGTGGAGGGCCAGGGGGCACCCTGGGGCCTCTACTACAAGTACAGGGAGAGTTGTGGACACCTGGGTAGCTTGCTGGGGTCTTAGGCCCCTAGGTGGAGGGCCAGTGGGCACCCTGGGGCCTCTACTTCAAGTCCAGGTAGAAAGGTGGACCCCTGGGTAGCTTTCTGGGGTCAGAGGCTCCTAGGTGGAGGGCAAGAGGGCACCCTGGGGAATGTACTGCAAGTCCAGGGAGAGTTGTGGACCCCTGGGTAGCTTGCTGGGGTCAGAGGCTTCTAGGTGGAGAGTTAGGGGGCACCCTGGGGCCTCTACTGCAACTCCAGGGAGAGAGATGGACCTTTGGGTAGCTTGCTGGGGTCCTGGGCCCCTAGGTGGAGGGCCAGGGGGCACCCTGGGGCCTCTACTGCAAGTCCAGGGAGAGAAGTGGACCCCTGGGTAGCTTGCTGGGGTCCTAGGCCCCTAGGTTGAGGGCCAGGGTGCACCCAGGGGCCTATACTTCAAGTCAAGGGAGAGAGGTGGACCCCTGGGTAGCTTGCTGGGGTCAGAGGCCCCTAGGTGGAGGGCCAGGGGCCACCCTGGGGCCTCTACTACAAGTCCAGGAAGAGAGGTGGACTCCTGGGTAGCTTGCTGGGGTTAGAGGCCCATAGAAGGAGGGCCAAGGGGCTTCCTGGGGCCTCTACTGCAAGTCCAGGGAGAGAGGTGGACCCCCAGGTAGCTTGCTGGGGTCAGAGGCCCCTAGGTGGAGGGCCAATGAGCACCTTGGGGCCACTACTGGAAGTCCAGGGAGAGAGGTGGACCCCTGGGTAGCTTGCTGGGGTCAGAAGCCCATAGTCGGTGGGCCAGGGGGTTTCCTGGGGACTCTACTGCAAGTCCAGGGAGAGAGGTGGACCCCTGGGTAGCTTGCTGGGGACTAAAGCCCCTAGGTGGAGGGCCGGGGGGCTTCCTGGGGCCTCTACTGCAAGTCCATTGAGAGAGGTGGACCCTTTGGTAGCTTGCTGGGGTCAGAGGCCCCTAGGTGGAGGGCCAGGGGGCACCCTGGGGCCTCTACTACAAGTACAGGGAGAGTTGTGGACCCCTGGGTAGCTTGCTGGGGTCTTAGGCCCCTAGGTGGAGGGCCAGTGGGCACCCTGGGGCCTCTACTTCAAGTCCAGGTAGAAAGGTGGACCCCTGGTTAGCTTTCTGGGGTCAGAGGCCCCTAGGTGGAGGGCAAGAGGGCACCCTGGGGCCTGTACTGCAAGTCCAGGGAGAGTTGTGGACCCCTGGGTAGCTTGCTGGGGTCAGAGGCTTCTAGGTGGAGAGTTAGGGGGCACCCTGGGGCCTCTACTGCAAGTCCAAGGAGAGACATGGACCCACTGGAAAGCTTGCTGGGGACCTAGGCCCCTAGGTGGAGGGCCAGGGTGCACACTGGGGCCTATACTTCAAGTCAAGGGAGAGAGGTGGACCCCTGGTTAGCTTGCTGGGGTCAGAGGCCCCTGGGTGGAGGGCCAGGAGGTACCCTTGGGCCCCTACTGCAAGTCCAGGTAGAGAGTTGGACCCCTGGGTAGCTTGCTGGGGTCAGAGGCCCCTGGGTTGAGGGCAAGGGGGCACCCTGGTTCCTATAGTGCAAGTTCAGGAAGAGAGGTGGTCCCCTGGGTGGCTTTCTGGGGTCTTAGGCCCCTAGGTGGAGGGCCAGGGGGCACCCTGGGGCCTATACTGCAAGTCCAAGGAGAGATGTGGACCCCTATGTAGCTTGCTGGGGTCAGAGGCCCCTAGGTGGAGGGCCAGGGGGCACCCTGGGGCCTCTACTGCAAGTCCAGGGAAAGTTGTGGACCCCTGGGTAGCTTGCTGGGGTCAGAGGCCCATGGGTGGAGGGCAAGGGGGCACGCTGGGGTCTCTACTGCAAGTCCAGGGAGAGAGGTGGACCCCTGGGTAGCTTGCTGGGGAATAAAGGCCCTAGGTGGAGGGCCAGGAGGTACCCTAGGGCCTCTACTGCAAGTCCAGGGAGAGAGGTGGACCCCTGGGTAGCTAGCTGGGGTTAGAGGCCCTTAGGTTGAGGGCCAGGGGGCACCCTGGGGCTTCTAGTGCAAGTCCAGGGATAGTTGTGGACCCCTTGGTAGATTCCTAGGGTCTGAGGACCCTAGGTGGAGGGCCAGGTGGCACCCTTGGGCCTCTACATCAAGTCTAGGGAGAGTTGTGGACCCCTGGGTAGCTTGCTGGGGTCAGAGGCCCCTTGGTGGAGGGTTAGGGGGCACCCAGGGGCCTCTACTGCAAGTCCATGGAGAGAGGTGGACCTCTGGGTAGCTTGCTGAGGTAAGAGGCCCCTAGGTGGAGGGCAAAAGGGCAACCAGGGGCCTCTACTGCAAGTCCAGGGAGAAAGGTGGACCCTGGGTAGCTTGCTGGGATCAGAGGCCCCTAAGTGGAGGGCAAGGAGGTACCCTAGGGCCCCTACTGCAAGTCAAGGTAGAGAGTTGGACCTCTGGGTAGCTTGCTGGGGTCAGAGGCAACTAGGTGGAGGGCCAGCGGGCACCCTAGGGCCTATCCTGCAAGTCCAGGGAGAGAGGTGGACCCCTGGGTAGTTTGCTTTGCTGAGAGTGGTCTAGGTGGAAGGCCAAGTGGCACCCTGGGGCCTCTACTGCAAGTCCAGGGAGAGTTGTGGACCCATGGGTAACTTGCGGGGGTCAGAGGCCCCTGGGTGGAGGGCAAGGGGGCACCCTGGGGCCTCTACTGCAGGTCCAGGGAGAGATGTGGACCCCTGGGTAGCTTGCTGGGGTCAGAAGCCCATAGGTGGTGGGCCAGGGGGCAACTTGGGGCGTGTCCTGCAAGTCCAGGGAGGGAGGTGGACCCCTGGGTAGCTTCCTGGGGTAAGAGGCCCCTAGGTGGAGGGCAAGGGGGCACCTTGGGGCCTATAATGCAAGTCTAGGGAGAGAGGTAGACCCCTGGTTAGCTTGCTGGGGAATAAAGCCCCTAAGTGGAGGGCCAGGGGGTACCCTAGGGCCTCTACTGCAACTCCAGGGAGAGAGGTGGACACCTGGGTAGCTAGCTGGGGTCAGAGGTCCTTAGGTGGAGGGCCAGGGGGCACCCTGGGGGCTCTAGTGCAAGTGAAGGGATAGTTGTGACCCCTTGGTAGATTCCTAGGGTCTGAGGACCCTAGGTGGAGGGCCAGGGGGCCCCCTGGGGCCTCTACTTCAATTCCAGGGAGAAAGGTGGACCCCTGGGTAGCTTTCTGGGGTCAGAGGCCCCTAGGTGGAGGGCAAGAGGGCACCCTGGGGCCTTTACTGCAAGTCCAGGGAGAGTTGTGGACCCCTGGGTAGCTTGCTGGGGTCAGAGGCTTCTAGGTGGAGGGTTAGGGGGCACCCTGGGGCCGCTACTGCAAGTCCATGGAAAGAGGTGGACCTCTGGGTAGCTTGCTGGGGTCAGAGGCCCCTAGGTGGAGGGCAAAAGGGCAACCAGGGGCCTCTACTGCAAGTCCAGGGAGAAAGGTGGACCCTGGGTAGCTTGCTGGGATCAGAGGCCCCTAAGTGGAGGGCCAGGAAGTACCCTAGGGCCCCTACTGCAAGTCAAGGTAGAGAGTTGGACCTCTGGGTAGCTTGCTGGGGTCAGAGGCAACTAGGTGGAGGGCCAGGGGGCACCCTGGGGCCTATCCTGCAAGTCCAGGGAGAGAGGTGGACCCCTGGGTAGCTTGCTGGGGTTAGAGGCCCCTTGGTGGAGGGCCAGCGGGCACCCTGGGGCCTCTACTGCAAGTCCAGGGAGAGAGGTGGGCCCCTGGGTAGCTTGCTGGGGTCAGAGGCCCCTAGGTGGAGGGCAAGGGGGCTTCCTGGGGCCTCTACTGCAAGTCCATTGAGAGAGGTGGACCCCTTGGTAGCTTGCTGGGGTCAAAGGCCCCTAGGTGGAGGGCCAGGGGGCACCCTGGGGCCTCTACTGCAAGTCCAGGGAGAGTTGTGGACCCCTGAGTAGCTTGCTGGGGTCTTAGGCCCCTAGGTGGAGGGCCAGTGGGCACCCTGGGGCCTATACTTCAAGTCCAGGGAGAAAGGTGGACCCGTGGGTAGCTTTCTGGGGTCAGAGGCCCCTAGGTGGAGGGCAAGAGGGCACCCTGGGGTTTCTACTGCAAGTCCAGGGAGAGTTTTGGACCCCTGGGTAGCTTTCTGGGGTCAGAGGCTTCTAGGTGGAGGGTTAGGGGGCACCCTGGGGCCTCTACTTAAACTCCAGGGAGAAAGATGGACCTCTAGGTAGCTTGCTTGGGTCCTAGGCCCCTAGGTGGAGGGCCAGGGGGCACCCTGGGGCCTCTACTGCAAGTCCAGATAGAGAAGTGGACCGCTGGGTAGCTTGCTGGGGTCCTAGGCCCCTAGGTTGAGGGCCAGGGTGCACCCAGGGGCCTATAATTCAAGTCAAGGGAGAGAGGTGGACCCCTGGGTAGCTTGCTGGGGTCAGAGGCCCCTAGGTGGAGGGCCAGGGGGCACCCTGGGGCCTCTACTACAAGTCCAGGAAGAGAGGTGGACTCCTGGGTAGCTTGCTGGGGTTAGAGGCCCATAGAAGGAGTGCCAAGGAGCTTCCTGGGGCCTCTACTGCAAGTCCAGGGAGAGAGGTGGACCCCCAGGTAGCTTGCTGAGGTCAGAGGCCCCTAGGTGGAGGGCCAATGAGCACCTTGGGGCCTCTACTGGAAGTCCAGGGAGAGAGGTGGACCCCTGAGTAGCTTGCTGGGGTCAGAAGCCCATAGTCGGTGGGCCAGGGGGCTTCCTGGGGACTCTACTGCAAGTCCAGGGAGAGAGGTGGACCCCTGGGTAGTTTGCTGGGGACTAATGCCCCTAGGTGGAGGGCCAGGGGCTACCCTAGAGCCTCTACTGCAACTCCAGGGAGAGAGGTGGACCCCTGGGTAGCTAGCTGGGGTCAGAGGCCCTTAGGTGGAGGGCCAGGAGGTACCCTAGGGCCCCTACTGCAAGTCAAGGTAGAGAGTTGGACCTCTGGGTAGCTTGCTGGGGTCAGAGGCAACTAGGTGGAGGGCCAGGGGGCACCCTGGGGCCTATCCTGCAAGTCCAGAGACAGAGGTGGACCCCTGGGTAGTTTGCTTGGCTGAGAGTGGCCTAGGTGGAGGGCCAAGGGGCACCCTGGGGCCTCTACTGCAAGTCCAGGAAGAGTTGTTCACCCATGGGTAGCTTGCTGGGGTCAGAGGCCCCTTGGTGGAGGGCCAGCGGGCACCCTGGGGCCTCTACTGCAAGTCCAGGGAGAGAGGTGGGCCCCTGGGTAGCTTGCTGGGGTCAGAGGCCCCTAGGTGGAGGGCAAGGGGGCTTCCTGGGGCCTCTACTGCAAGTCCATTGAGAGAGGTGGACCCCTTGGTAGTTTGCTGGGGTCAGAAGCCCATAGTCGGTGGGCCAGGGGGCTTCCTGGGGCCTATATTGCAAGTCCAGGGCTAGAGGTGGACACATGGGTAGCTTGCGGGGATCAGAGGCCCCTGGGTGGAGGACAAGGGGGCACCCTGGGGCCTCTACTGCAGGTCCAGGGAGAGATGTGGATCCCAGGGTAGATTGTTGGGGTCAGAAGCCCATAGGTGGTGGGCCAGGGGGCAACTTGGGGCCTATTCTGCAAGTCCAAGGAGAGAGGTGGACCCCTGGGTAGCTTCCTGGGGTCAGTGGCCCCTAGGTGGAGGGCCTGGTTGCCCCCTGCAGCCTGTCCTGCAAGTCCAGGGAGAGAGGTGGACCCCTGGGTAGCTTCCTGGGGTAAGAGGTCCCTAGGTGGAGGGTAAGGGGGCACCTTGGGGCCTATACTGCAAGTCTAGGGAGAGAGGTAGACGCCTGGGTAGCTTGCTGGGGAATAAAGCCCCTGGGTGGAGGGCCAGGGGGTACCCTAGGACCTCTACTGCAACTCCAGGGAGAGAGTTGGACCCCTGGGTAGCTAGCTGGGGTCAGAGGCCCATGGGTGGAGGGCAAGGCGGCAAGCTGGGGCCTATAATGCAAGTCCAGGGAGAGAGGTGGACCCCTGGGTAGCTTGCCTGGGAATAAAGCCCCTAGGTGGAGGGCCAGGGGGTACCCTAGGGCCTCTAATGCAACTCCAGGGAGAGAGGTGGACCCCTGGGTAGCTAGCTGGGGTCAGAGGCCCTTAGGTGGAGGGCCAGGGGGCACCCTGGGGCCTCTAGTGCAAGTCAAGGGATAGTTGTGGACCCTTGGTAGATTCCTAGAGTCTGAGGACCCTAGGTGGAGGGCCAGGTGGCACCCTTGGGCCTCTACTGCAAGTCTAGGGAGAGTTGTGGACCCCTGGGTAGCTTGCTGGTGTCAGAGGCCCCTAGGTGGAGGGCCAGGGGGCACCTTGGGGCCTCGACTGCAAGTCCAGGGAGGGTTGTGGACCCCTTGGTAGCTTGCTTGGGTCAGAGGCCCAAAGGTGGAGGGCCAGGGGGCACCCTGGGGCCTATATTGCCAGTCCAGGGAGAGAGGTTGACCCCTGGGTAGCTTGCTGGGGTCTTAGGCCCCTAGTTGGAGGTCCAAGGGGCACCCTGGGGCCTATACTGCAAGTCCAGGGAGAGAGGTGGACCCCTGGGTAGCTTACTGGGGTCAGAGGCCCCTAGGTGGAGGGCTAGGAGGTACCCTAGGGCCCCTACTGCAAGTCCAGGGAGAGAGGTGGACCCCTGGGTAGCTTGCTGGGGTCAGAGGCAACTAGGTGGAGGGTCAGGGGGCACCATGGGGCCTCTATTGCAAGTCCAGGGAGAGAGGTGGACCCCTTGGTAGCTTGCTGGGGACAGAAGCCCATAGGTGGAGGGCCAGGGGGTACCCTGGGGCCTCTACTACAAGTCCAGGGAGAAAGCTGGACCCCTTGGTAGCTTGCTGGGGTCAGAGGCCCCTAGGTGGAGGGCCAGGGCGCACCCTGGGGCCTCTACTGCAAGTCTAGGGAGAGAGGTGGACCCCTGGGTAGCTTGCTGGGGTCAGACACCCCTAGAAGGGGTTCCAGGGGGCACCCTGAGGCCTCTACTGCAAGTCCTTGGAGAGAGGTTAATCCCTTGGTAGCTTGCTGGTGTCAGAGTCCCCTAGGTGGAGAGCCAGGGGGCAACCTGGGGTCTCTACTGCAAGTTTAGGGAGAGAGGTGGATCCCTGCGTAGCTTGATGAGGTCTGAAGCCCATAGGTGGAGGGCAAGGGGGTACCCTAGGGCCTCTAACGCAAGTCCAGGGAGAGAGGTGGACCCCTTTTTAGCTTTCTGGGGTCAGAGGCCCTTATGTGGAGGGCCAGGGGGCACCCTGGGGCCTATACTGCAAGTCCAGGGAGAGAGGTGGACCCCCAGTTAGCTTGCTGGGGTCAAAGGCCCCTAGGTGGAGGGCCAGGGGGCACCCTGGGGCCTCTACTGCAAGTCCAGGAAGAGAGGTGGACTCCTGGGTAGCTTTCAGGAATCAGAGGCCCCTAGGTGGAGGGCCAGGGGGCACCCTGGGGCCTATATTGCAAGTCCAGGGAGAGTTGTGGACCTATGGGTAGCTTGCTGGGGTCAGAAGCCCATAGGTGGTGGGCCAGGGGGCAACTTGGGGCCTATACTGCAAGTCCAGGTAGAGAGGTGGACCCCTGGGTAGCTTCCTGGGGTAAGAGGTCTCTAGGTGGAGGGTAAGGGGGAACCCTGGGGTCTCTACTGCAAGTCTAGGGAGAGAGGTGGACCCCTGGGTAGCTTGCTAGGGTCAGAGGCCCCTAGGTGGAGGGCCAGGGGGTACCCTGGGGTCTCTACTGCAAGTCTAGGGAGAGAGGTGGACCCCTGGGTAGCTTGCTGGGGTCTTGGGCACTTAGGTGGAGGGCCTGGGGGCACCCTGGGGCCTATACTGCAAGTCCAGGGAGAGAGGTGGAACCCTGGGTAGCTTGCTAGGGTCAGAGGCCCCTTGGTGAAGGGCCATGGGGCACAATGGGGCCTCTACTGCAAGTCCAGGGAGAGTTGTGGACCCCCGGATAGCTTGCTGGGGTCTTAGGCCCCTAGGTGGAGGGCCAGCGGGCACCCTGGGGCCTATACTTCATGTTCAGGGAGAAAGGTGGACCCCTGGGTAGCTTTCTGGGGTCAGAGGCCCCTAGGTGGAGGGCAAGGGGCACCCTGGAGTCTCTACTGCAAGTCCAGGGAGAGTTGTGGACCCCTGGGTAACTTGCTGGGGTCAGAGGCCCCTAGGTGGAGGGCCAGGAGGTACCCTAGGGCCTCTACTGCAAGTCCAGGGAGAGTTGTGGACCCCTGGGTAGCTTGCTGGGGTCAGAGGCAACTAGGTGGAGGGCCTGGGGGCACCCTGGGGCATATCCTGCAAGTCCAGGGAGAGAGCTGGACCCCTGGGGAGCTTTCGTGTGTCAGCCGCCCCTATGTGGAGGGCCAGGGGCTACCCTAGAGCCTCTAATGCAACTCCAGGGAGAGAGGTGGACCCCTGGGTAGCTAGCTGGGGTCAGAGGCCCTTAGGTGGAGGGCCAGGGGGCACCCTGGGGGCTCTAGTGCAAGTCAAGGGATAGTTGTGGACCCCTTGGTAGATTCCTAGGGTCAGAGGCCCCTAGGTGGAGGGCAAGAGGGCACCCTGGGGCCTCTATTGCAAGTCCAGGGAGAGTTGTGGACCCCTGGGTAGCTTGCTGGGGTCAGAGGCTTCTAGGTGGAGGGTTAGGGGGCACCCTGGGGCCTCTACTGCAAGTCCATGGAGAGAGGTGGACCTCTGGGTAGCTTGCTGTTTTCAGAGGCCCCTAGGTGGAGGGCAAAAGGGCAACCAGGGGCCTCTAATGCAAGTCCAGGGAGAAAGGTGGACCCTGGGTAGCTTGCTGGGATCAGAGGCCCCTAAGTGGAGGGCCAGGAGGTACCCTAGGGCTTCTACTGCAAGTCAAGGTAGAGAGTTGGACCTCTGGGTAGCTTGCTGGGGTCAGAGGCAACTAGGTGGAGGGCCAGGGGGCACCCTGGGGCCTATCTTGCAAGTCCAGAGACAGAGGTGGACCCTTGGGTAGTTTGATTGGCTGAGAGTGGCCTAGGTGGAGGGCCAAGGGGCACCCTGGGGCCTCTATTGCAAGTCCAGGGAGAGTTGTGGACCCATGGGTAGCTTGCTGGGGTCAGAGGCCCCTTGGTGGAGGGCCAGCGGGCACCCTGGGGCCTCTACTGCAAGTCCAGGGAGAGAGGTGGGCCCCTGGGTAGCTTGCTGGGGTCAGAGGCCCCTAGGTGGAGGGCAAGGGGGCTTCCTGGGGCCTCTACTGCAAGTCCATTGAGAGCGGTGGACCCCTTGGTAGCTTGCTGGGGTCAGAGGCCCCTAGGTGGAGGGCCAGGGGGCACCCTGGGGCCTCTACTGCAAGTCCAGGGAGAGTTGTGGACTCCTGGGTAGCTTGCTGGGGTTAGAGGCCCATAGAAGGAGGGCCAAGGGGCTTCCTGGGGCCTCTACTACAAGTCCAGGGAGAGAGGTGGACCCCCAGGTAGCTTGCTGAGGTCAGAGGCCCCTAGGTGGAGGGCCAATGAGCACCTTGGGGCCTCTACTGGAAGTCCAGGGAGAGAGGTGGACCCCTGGGTAGCTTGCTGGGGTCAGAAGCCCATAGTCGGTGGGCCAGGGGGCTTCCTGGGGCCTATATTGCAAGTTCAGGGCTAGAGGTGGACACATGGGTAACTTGCGGGGATCAGAGGCCCCTGGGTGGAGGGCAAGGGGGCACCCTGGGGCCTCTACTGCAGGTCCAGGGAGAGATGTGGATCCCAGGGTAGCTTGTTGGGGTCAGAAGCCCATAGGTGATGGGCCAGGGGGCAACTTGGGGCCTATTCTGCAAGTCCAAGGAGAGAGGTGGACCCCTGGGTAGCTTCCTGGGGTCAGTGGCCCCTAGGTGGAGGGCCTGGTTGCCCCCTGCAGCCTGTCCTGCAAGTCCAGGGAGAGAGTTGGACCCCTGGGTAGCTTCCTGGGGTAAGAGGCCCCTAGGTGGAGGGTAAGGGGGCACCTTGGGGCCTATACTGCAAGTCTAGGGAGAGAGGTAGACGCCTGGTTAGCTTGCTGGGGAATAAAGCCCCTGATTGGAGGGCCAGGGGGTACCCTAGGACCTCTACTGCAACTCCAGGGAGAGAGTTGGACCCCTGGGTAGCTAGCTGGGGTCAGAGGCCCATGGGTGGAGGGCAAGGCGGCAAGCTGGGGCCTATAATGCAAGTCCAGGGAGAGAGGTGGACCCCTGAGTAGCTTGCCTGGGAATAAAGCCCCTAGGTGGAGGGCCAGGGGGTACCCTAGGGCCTCTAATGCAACTCCAGGGAGAGAGGTGGACCCCTGGGTAGCTAGCTGGGGTCAGAGGCCCTTAGGTGGAGGGCCAGGGGGCACCCTGGGGCCTCTAGTGCAAGTCAAGGGATAGTTGTGGACCCCTTGTTAGATTCCTAGAGTCTGAGGACCCTAGGTGGAGGGCCAGGGGGCACCCTTGGGCCTCTACTGCAAGTCTAGGGAGAGTTGTGGACCCCTGGGTAGCTTGCTGGTGTCAGAGGCCCCTAGGTGGAGGGCCACGGGGCACCTTGGGGCATCGACTGCAAGTCCAGGGAGGGTTGTGGACACCTTGGTAGCTTGCTTGGGTTAGAGGCCCAAAGGTGGAGGGCCAGGGGGCACCCTGGGGCCTATATTGCCAGTCCAGGGAGAGAGGTTGACCCCTGGGTAGCTTGCTGGGGTCTTAGGCCCCTAGTTGGAGGTCCAAGGGGCACCCTGGGGCCTATACTGCAAGTCCAGGGAGAGAGTTGGACCCCTGGGTAGCTTGCTGGGGTCAGAGGCAACTAGGTGGAGGGTCAGGGGGCACCCTGGGGCCTCTATTGCAAGTCCAGGGAGAGAGGTGGACCCCTTGGTAGCTTGCTGGGGACAGAAGCCCATAGGTGGAGGGCCAGGGGGTACCCTGGGGCCTCTACTACAAGTCCAGGGAGAAAGCTGGACCCCTTGGTAGCTTGCTGGGGTCAGAGGCCCCTAGGTGGAGGGCCAGGGCGCACCCTGGGGCCTCTACCGCAAGTCTAGGGAGAGAGGTGGACCCCTGGGTAGCTTGCTGGGGTCAGACACCCCTAGAAGGAGTTCCAGGGGGCACCCTGAGGCCTCTACTGCAGGTCCTGGGAGAGAGGTTAATCCCTTGGTAGCTTGCTGGTGTCAGAGTCCCCTAGGTGGAGAGCCAGGGGGCAACCTGGTGTCTCTACTGCAAGTTTAGGGAGAGAGGTGGATCCCTGCGTAGCTTGATGAGGTCTGAAGCCCATAGGTGGAGGGCAAGGGGGTACCCTAGGACCTCTAACGCAAGTCCAGGGAGAGAGGTGGACCCCTTTTTAGCTTTCTGGGGTCAGAGGCCCTTATGTGGAGGGCCAGGGGGCACCCTGGGGCCTCTACTGAAAGGCCAGGGAGAGTTGTGGACCCCTGGGTAGCTTGCTGGGGTCAGAAGCCCCTGGGTGGAGGGCCAGGGGGCACCGTGGGGCCTATACTGCAAGTCCAGGGAGAGAGGTGGACCCCCAGTTAGCTTGCTGGGGTCAAAGGCCCCTAGGTGGAGGGTCAGGAGTTACCCTGGGGCCTCTACTGCAAGTCCAGGGAGAGTTGTGGACCCATTAGTAGCTTGCTGGGGTCAGAGGCCAAAAGGTGGAGGGCCAGTGGGCACCCTGGGGCCTCTACTGCAAGTCCAGGAAGAGAGGTGGACTCCTGGGTAGCTTTCAGGAATCAGAGGCCCCTAGGTGGAGGGCTAGGGGCCACCCTGGGGCCTATATTGCAAGTCCAGGGAGAGTTGTGGACCCATGGGTAGCTTGCTGGGGTCAGAAGCCCATAGGTGGTGGGCCAGGGGGCAACTTGGGGCTTATACTGCAAGTCCAGGTAGAGAGGTGGACCCCTGGGTAGCTTGCTGGGGTCAGAGGCCCATGGGTGGAGGGCAAGGGGGCACGCTGGGGCCTATACTGCAAGTCCCGGGAGAGATGTGGACCCCTGGGTAGCTTGCTGGGGTCCTAGGCCGCTAGGTGGAGGGCCAGGGGGCACCCTGGGGCCTCTACTACAAGTCCAGGAAGAGAGGTGGACTCCTGGGTAGCTTTCAGGAATTAGAGGCCCCTAGGTGGAGGGCCAGGAGGCACCCTGGGGCCTATACTGCAAGTCCAGGGAGAGAGGTGGACTCCAGGGTAGCTTCCTGAGGTCAGAGGCCCCTAGGTGGAGGGCCACGGGGCACCCTGGGGCCTATCCTGCAGATCCAAGGAGAGAGGTGGACCCCTGGGTAGATTGCGGGGGTCAGAGGCCATTAGGTGGAGGGCCAGGGGGCACCCTGGGGCCTCTACTGCAAGTCCGGGGAGAGACGTGGACCCTTGGGTAGCTTGCTGGGATCAGAGGCCCCTAGGTGGAGGGCCAGGAGGTACCCTAGGGCCCCTAATGCAAGTCCAGGTAGAGAGTTGTACCCCTGGGTAGCTTGCTGGGGTCAGAGGCAACTATTTGGAGGGCCAGGGGGCACCCTGGGGCCTATCCTGCAAGTCCAGGGAGAGAGGTGGACCCCTGGATAGTTTGCTTGGCGGAGAGTGGGCAAAGTGGAGGGCCAAGGGGCACCATGGGGCCTATCCTGCAAGTCCAGGGAGAGTTGTGGACCCTTGGGTAAATTGCGGGGGTCAGAGGCCCCTGGTTGGAGGGCAAGGGGGCACCCTGGGGCCTCTACTGCAAGTCCAGGGAGAGATGTGGACCCCTGGGTAGCTTGCAGGGGTCAGAAGCCCATAGGTGCTGGGCCAGGGGGCACCCTGGGGCCTATTCTGCAAGTCCAGGGAGAGAGGTGGACCCCTGGGTAGCTTCCTGGGGTAAGAGGTCCCTAGGTGGAGGGTAAGGGGGAACCCTGGGGTCTCTACTGCAAGTCTAGGGAGAGAGGTGGACCCCTGGGTAGCTTGCTAGGGTCAGAGGCCCCTAGGTGGAGGGCCAGGGGGTACCCTGGGGTCTCTACTGCAAGTCAATGGAGAGAGGTGGACCCCTGGGTAGCTTGCTGGGGTCTTAGGCACTTAGGTGGAGGGCCTGGGGGCACCCTGGGGTCTATACTGCAAGTCCAGGGAGAGAGGTGGAACCCTGGGTAGCTTGCTAGGGTCAGAGGCCCCTTGGTGAAGGGAGATGGGGCACAATGGGGCCTCTACTGCAAGTCCAGGGAGAGTTGTGGACCCCCGGGTAGCTTGCTGGGGTCTTAGGCCCATAAGTGGAGGGCCAGCGGGCACCCTGGGGCCTATACTTCATGTTCAGGGAGAAAGGTGGACCCCTGGGTAGCTTTCTGGGGTCAGAGGCCCCTAGGTGGAGGGCAAGGGGCACCCTGGAGTCTCTACTGCAAGTCCAGGGAGAGTTGTGGACCCCTGGGTAACTTGCTGGGGTCAGAGACAACTAGGTGGAGGGCCTGGGGGCACCCTGGGGCATATCCTGCAAGTCCAGGGAGAGAGCTGGACCCCTGGGGAGCTTTCGTGTGTCAGTCGCCCCTAGGTGGAGGGCCTGGGGGCACCCTGGGGCCTTTTTTGCCAGTCCAGGGAGAGAGGTGGACCCCCTGGTTAGCTTGCTGGGGTCTTAGGCCCCTATGTGGAGGGCCAGGGGGCACCCTAGGGCCTATACTGCAAGTCAATGGAGAGAAGTGGACCTCTGGGTAGCTTGCTGGTGTCAGAGGCCCCTAGGTGGAGGGCCAGGAGGTACCCTAGGGCCTCTACTGCAAGTCCAGGGAGAGTTGTGGACCCCCGGGTAGCTTGCTGGGGTCTTAGGCCCCTAGGTGGAGGGCCAGTGGGCACCCTGGGGCCTATACTTCATGTCCAGGGAGAAAGGTGGATCCCTGGGTAGCTTTCTGGGGTCAGAGGCCCCTAGGTGGAGGGCAAGGGTCACCATGGGGCCTATACTGCAAGTTCAAAGAGAGAGGTGGACCCCTGGGTAGCTTGCTGGGGTCAGAGGCCCCTAGGTGGAGGGTCAGGGGGCACCCTGGGGCCTCTACTGCAAGACCAGGGAGAGTTGTGGACCCCTGGGTAGCTTGCTGGGGTCAGAGACCCATAGGTGGAGGGCAAGGCGGCACGCTGGGGCCTATACTGCAAGTCCAGGGAGAGAGGTGGACCCTTGGGTAGCTTGCTGGGGAATAAAGCCCCTAGGTGGAGGGCCAGGGGGTATCCTAGGGCCTCTACTGCAAGTCCAGGGAAAGAGGTGGACCCCTGGGTAGCTAGCTGGGGGTTCAGAGGCCCTTAGGTGGATGGCCAGGGGGCACCCTGGGGCCTCTAGTGCAAGTCCAGGGATAGTTGTGGACCCCTTGGTAGATTCCTAGGGTCCAAGGACCCTAGGTGGAGGGCCAGGGGGCACCCTTGGGCCTCTACTGCAAGTCTAGGGAGAGAGGTGGAACCCTGGGTAGCTTGCTGGCGTCAGAGGCCCCTAGGTGGAGGGCAAGGGGGCTTCCTGGGGCCTCTACTGCAAGTCCATTGAGAGAGGTGGACCCCTGGGTAGCTTGCTGGGGTCAGAGGCCCCTAGGTGGAGGGCCAGGGGGCACCCTGGGGCCTCTACTGCTAGTCCAGGGAGAGAGGTGGACCCCTAGGTAACTTGCTGGGGTCAGAGGCCCCTAGGTGGAGGGCAAGGGGGCACCCTGGGGCCTAAACTGCTAGTCCAGGAAGAGATGTGGACCCCTGGGCAGCTTCCTGGGGTAAGAGGCCCCTAGGTGGAGGGCAAGGGGGCACCCTGGGGCCTAAACTGCAAGTCCAGGGAGTGACGTGGACCCCTGGAAAGCTTGCTGGGGCCCTAGGCCCCTAGGTGGAGGGCCAGGGGGCACCCTGGGGCCTATACTTCAAGTCAAGGGAGAGAGGTGGACCCCTGGGTAGCTTGCTGGGGTCTTAGGCACTTAGGTGGAGGGCCTGGGGTCACCCTGGGGCCTATACTGCAAGTCCAGGGAGAGAGGTGGAACCCTGGGTAGCTTGCTAGGGTCAGAGGCCCCTAGGTGGAGGGCAAGGGGTCACCCTGGGGCCTATACTGCAAGTTCAAAGAGAGAGGTGGACCCCTGGGTAGCTTGCTGGGGTCAGAGGCCCCTAGGTGGAGGGTCAGGGGGCACCCTGGGGCCTCTACTGCAAGTCCAGGGAGAGTTGTGGACCCCTGGGTAGCTTGCTGGGGTCAGAGGCCCATGGGTGGAGGGCAAGGCGGCACGCTGGGGCCTATACTGCAAGTCCAGGGAGAGAGGTGGACCCTTGGGTAGCTTGCTGGGGAATAAAGCCCCTAGGTGGAGGGCCAGGGGGTATCCTAGGGCCTCTACTGCAAGTCCAGGGAAAGAGGTGGACCCCTGGGTAGCTAGCTGGGGTCAGAGGCCCTTAGGTGGATAGCTAGGGGGCACCCTGGGGCCTCTAGTGCAAGTCCAGGGATAGTTGTGGACCCCTTGGTAGATTCCTAGGGTCCAAGGACCCTAGGTGGAGGGCCAGGGGCACCCTTGGGCCTCTACTGCAAGTCTAGGGAGAGTTTTGGACCCCTGGGTAGCTTGCTGGCGTCAGAGGCCCCCTTGTTGGAGGGCCAGCGGGCACCCTGGGGCCTTTACTGCAAGTCCATTGAGAGAGATGGACCCCTGGGTAGCTTGCTGGGGTCAGAGGCCCATAGGTGGAGGGCAAGGGGGCTTCCTGGGGCCTCTAATGCAAGTCCATTGAGAGAGGTGGACCCCTGGGTAGCTTGCTGGGGTCAGAGGCCCCTAGGTGGAGGGCCAGGGGGCACCCTTGGGCCTCTACTGCAAGTCCAGGGAGAGTTGTGGACCCCTGGGTAGCTTGCTGGGGTCTTAGGCCCCTAGGTGGAGGGCCAGTGGGCACCCTGGGGCCTATACTTCAAGACAAGGGAGAAAGGTGGACCCCTGGGTAGCTATATGGGGTCAGAGGCCCCTTGGTGGAGGGCAAGGGGGCACCCTGGGGCCTCTACTGCAAGTCCAGGGAGAGTTGTGGACCCCTGGGTAGCTTGCTGGTGTCAGAGGCCCCTAGGTGTAGGGCCAGGAGGTACCCTAGGGCCTCTACTGCATGTCCAGGGAGAGAGGTGGACCCCTGGGTAGCTTGCTGGGGTCAGAGGCCCCTAGGTGGAGGGCAAGGGGGCACCCTGGGGCCTAAACTGCTAGTCCAGGAAGAGAGGTGGACCCCTGGCTAGCTTGCTGGGATCAGAGGCCCCTAGGTGGAGGGCAAGGGGGCACCCTGGGGCCTAAACTGCTAGTCCAGGAAGAGAGGTGGACCCCTGGGCAGCTTCCTGGGGTAAGAGGCCCCTAGGTGGAGGGCAAGGGGGCACCCTGGGGCCTAAACTGCAAGTCCAGGGAGAGACGTGGACCCCTGGAAAGCTTGCTGGGGCCCTAGGCCCCTAGGTGGAGGGCCAGGGGGCACCCTGGGGCCTATACTTCAAGTCAAGGGAGAGAGGTGGACCCCTCGGTAGCTTGCTGGGGTCTTAGGCACTTAGGTGGAGGGCCTGGGGGCACCCTGGGGCCTATACTGCAAGTCCAGGGAGAGAGGTGGAACCCTGGGTAGCTTGCTAGGGTCAGAGGCCCCTAAGTGAAGGGCCATGGGGCACCCTGGGGCCTCTACTGCAAGTCCAGGGAGAGTTGTGGACCCCCGGGTAGCTTGCTGGGGTCTTAGGCCCCTAAGTGGAGGGCCAGTGGGCACCCTGGGGCCTATACTTCATGTCCAGGGAGAAAGGTGGATCCCTGGGTAGCTTTCTGAGGTCAGAGGCCCCTAGGTGGAGGGCAAGGGGCACCCTGGGGTCTCTACTGCAAGTCCAGGGAGAGTTGTGGACCCCTGGGTAACTTGCTGGGGTCAGAGGCCCCTGGGTGGAGGGCCAGGAGGTACCCTAGGGCCTCTACTGCAAGTCCAGGGAGAGTTGTGGACCCCTGGGTAGCTTGCTGGGGTCTTAGGCCCCTAGGTGGAGGGCCAGTGGGCACCCTGGGGCCTATACTTCAAGACAAGGGAGAAAGGTGGACCCCTGGGTAGCTATCTGGGGTCAGAGGCCCCTTGGTGGAGGGCAAGGGGGCACCCTGGGGCCTCTACTGCAAGTCCATTGAGAGAGGTGGACCCCTGGGTAGCTTGCTGGGGTCAGAGGCCCCTAGGTGGAGGGCCAGGGGGCACCCTGGGGCCTCTACTGCAAGTCCAGGGAGAGTTGTGGACCCCTGGGTAGCTTGCTGGGGTCTTGGGCCCCTTGGTGGAGGGCCAGTGGGCACCCTGGGGCCTATACTTCAAGACAAGGGAGAAAGGTGGACACCTGGGTAGCTTTCTGGGGTCAGAGGCCCCTAGGTGGAGGGCAAGGGGGCACCCTGGGGCCTCTACTGCAAGTCCAGGGAGAGTTGTGGACCCCTGGGTAGCTTGCTGGTGTCAGAGGCCCCTAGGTGTAGGGCCAGGAGGTACCCTAGGGCCTCTACTGCATGTCCAGGGAGAGAGGTGGACCCCTGGGTAGCTTGCTGGGGTCAGAGGCCCCTAGGTGGAGGGCAAGGCGGAACCCTGGGGCCTAAACTGCTAGTCCAGGAAGAGAGGTGGACCCCTGGGTAGCTTCCTGGGGTAAGAGGCCCCTAGGTGGAGGGTAAGGGGGCAGCGTGGGGCCTATACTGCATGTCCAGGGAGAGAGGTGGACCCCTGGGTAGCTTGCTAGGGTCAGAAGCCAGTGGGCAGCCTGGGGCCAATACTTCAAGTCCTGGGAGAAAGGTGGACCCCTGGGTAGGTTGCTGGGGTCAGAGGCCCCTAGGTGGAGGGCAAGGGGGCACCCTGGGGCCTCTACTGCAAGTCCAAGGAGAGTTTTGGATCTCTGGGTAGCTTGCTGGGGTCTTAGGCCCCTAGGTGGAGGGCCAGGAGGTACCCTAGGGCCTCTATTGCAAGTCCAGGGAGAGAGGTAGACCCCTGTGTAGCTTGCTGGGGTCAGAGGCCCCTCGGTGGAGGGCAAGGGGGCACCCTGGGGCCTAAACTGCTAGTCCGGGAAGAGAGGTGGACCCCTGGGTAGCTTCCTGGGGTAAGAGGCCCCTAGGTGGAGGGTAAGGGGTCACCTTGAGGCCTATACTGCAAGTCCAGGGATAGAGGTGGACCCCTGTTTAGCTTTGTGGGGTCAGCTTCCCTAGCTGGAGGGCCAGGGGGTACCCTAGGGCCTCTACTGTAAGTCCAGGGAGAGAGGTGGACCCCTGGGTAGATTGCTGGGGTCAGAGGCCCCTAGGTGGAGGGCCAGCGGGCACCCTAGGGCCTCTTATGCAAGACCAGGGAGAGAGGTGGGACCCTTGGGTAGCTTGCTGGCGTCAGAGCCTCCTTGGTGGAGGGCCAGGGGGCTTCCTGGGTTCTCTACTGCAAGTCCAGGGAGAGAGGTGGACCCCTGGGTAGCTTGCTGGGGTCAGAGGCCCCTAGCTGGAGGGCCAGGGGGCACCTTGGGGACTTTACTGCAAGTCCAGGGAGAGAGGTGGACTCCTGGGTAGCTTGCTGGGGACTAAAGCCCCTAGGTGGAGGGGCAGGGGCTACCCTAGGGCCTCTACTGCAATTCCAGGGAAAGTTGTGGACCCCTTGGTAGATTGCTGTTGTCAGAGGACCCTATGTGGAGGGCCAGTGGGCACCCTGGGGCCTCTTCTGCAAGTCCAGGGAGAGAGGTGGACCCCAGGGTAGCTTGCTGGGGTAAGAAGAACCTAGGTGGAGGGTCATGGGGCACCCTGGGGCCTATACTGCCAGTCCAGGGAGAGAAGTGGACCCCTGGGTAGCTTGCTGGGGTAAGAAGAACCTAGGTGGAGTTCCAGGGGGCACCCTGGGGCCTATACTGCAATTGCAGGGAGAGAGGTGGACCCCTGGGTAGCTTGCTGGTGTCAGAGGCCCCTAGGTGTAGGGCCAGGAGGTACCCTAGGGCCTCTACTGCATGTCCAGGGAGAGAGGTGGACCCCTGGGTAGCTTGCTGGGGTCAGAGGCCCCTCGGTGGAGGGCAAGGGGGCACCCTGGGGCCTAAACTGCTAGTCCAGGAAGAGAGGTGGACCCCTGGGAAGCATCTGGGGTAAGAGGCCCCTAGGTGGAGGGTAAAGGGTCACCTTGGGGCCTATACTGCAAGTCCAGGGATAGAGGTGGACCCCTGGGTAGCTTTGTGGGGTCAGCTTCCCTAGCTGGAGGGCAAGGGGGCACCCTGGGGCCTAAACTGCTAGTCCAGGAAGAGATGTGGACCCCTGGGTAGCTTCCTGGGGTAAGAGGCCCCTAGGTGGAGGGTAAGAGGGCACCCTGGGGCCTCTACTGCAAGTCCAGGGAGAGTTGTGGACCCCTGGGTAGCTTGCTGGGGTCAGAGGCCCCTTGGTGGAAGGCAAGGGGTCACCCTGGGGCCTATACTGCAAGTCCAGGGAGAGAGGTGGACCCCTGGGTAGCTTGCTAGGATCAGAAGCCCCTAGATGGAGGGCCAGGGGGAACCCTGGGGCCTCTACTGCAAGTCTTGGTAGAGAGGTGGACCCCTGGGTAGCTTCCTGGGGTAAGAGGCCCCTAGGTGGAGGGCCAGGGGGCACCTTGGGGCCTATACTGCAAGTCCAGGGATAGAGGTGGACCCATGGGTAGCTTCCTGGGATCAAAGGCCCCTATGTGGTGGGCAAGGGGCCACCCTGGGGCCTCTACTGCAAGTCAAGGGAGAGAGGTTGACCCCTGGGTAGCTTGCTGTGGTCAGAAGCCCATTGGTGGAGGGCCAGGGGGTACCCTGGGGCCTCTACTACAAGTCCAGGGAGAAAGCTGGACCCCTGGGTAGCTTGCTGCGGTCAGAGGCCCCTAGGTGGAGGGCCAGAGGGCACACTGGGGCCTCTCCTGCACATCTAGGGAAAGAGGTGGTCCCCTGTTTAGCTTGCTGGGGTCAAAGGCCCCTAGGTGGAGGGCCAGGGGGCACCCTGGGGCCTCTACTACAAGTCCAGGAAGAGAGGTGGACTCCTGGGTAGCTTGCTGGGGTCAGAGACCCCTCGGAGGAGGGCCAAGGGGCTTCCTGGGGCCTCTACTGCAAGTCCAGGGAGAGAGGTGAACCCCCAGGTAGCTTGCTGAGGTCAGAGGACCCTAAGTGGAGTGCCAAGGAGCACCTTGGGGCCACTACTGCAAGTCCAGGGAGAGAGGTGGACCCCTGGGTAGCTTGCTGGGGTCAGAAGCCCATAGTCGGTGGGCCAGGGGGCTTCCTGGGGCCTATACTGCAAGTCCAGGGAGAGAGGTGGACCCCTGGGTAGCTTTCAGGGGTCATAAGCCCCTAGGTGGGGGCCAGGGGGTACCCTGGGCCCTATACTGCAAGTCCAGGGAGAGAAGTGGACCCCTGGGTAGCTTGCTGAGGTCTGAAGCCCATAGGTGGAGGGCCTGGGGGTACCCTAGGGCCTCTACTACAAGTCCAGGGAGAGAGGTGAACCCCTGGGTAGCTTGCTTTGGTCAGAGGCAACTAGGTGGAGGGCCAGGAGGCACCCTGGGGAAAATCCTGCAAGTCCAGGGAGAGAGGTGGACTCCTGGGGAGCTTTCTTATGTCAGAGGCCCCTAGGTGGAGGGCCAAGGGGCACCCTGGGGCCTGTACTGCCAGACCAGGGAGAGAGATGGACTTCATGGGTAGCTTGCTGTGGTCTTGGGCCCCTAGGTGGAGGGTCAGGGGGCACCCTGGGGCCTATACTGCACATCCATGGAGAGATGTGGACCTCTGAATAGCTTGCTGGAGTCTGAGGCCCCTAGGTGCCTAGGTACCCCTGGGTAGCTTTGTGGGGTCAGCGCCCCAGCTGGAGGGCCAGGGGGTACCCTAGGGCCTCTACTGCAAGTCCAGAGAGAGAGGTGGACCCCTGGGTAGCTTGCTGGGGTCAGAGGCACCTAGCTGGAGGGCCAGGGGGCACCCTGGGGCCTATACTGCAAGTCTAGGGAGAGAGGTGGACCCCAGGGTAGCTTGCTGGGGTCAGCGCCCCAGCTGGAGGGCCAGGGGGTACCCTAGGGCCTCTACTGCATGTCCAGGGAGAGAGGTGGACCCCTGGGTAGATTGCTGGGGTCAGAGGACCATAGCTGGAGGGCCAGGGGGCACCCTTGGGCCTCTACTGCAAGTCTAGGGAGAGATGTGGACCCCTGGGTAGCTTGCTGGGGTCAGAGGCCCCTAGGTGGAGGGCCAGCGGGCACCCTTGGGCCTCCACTGCAAGTCCAGGGAGAGAGATGGGCCTCTGGGTAGCTTGCTGGCGTCAGAGGCTCCTTGGTGGAGGGCCAGGGGGCTTCCTGTGTTCTCTACTGCAAGTCCAGGGAGAGAGGTGGACCCCTGGGTAGCTTGCTGGGATCAGAGGCACCTAGCTGGAGGGCCAAGGGGCACCCTGGGGCCTATACTGCAAGTCCAGGGAGAGAGGTGGACCCCTGGGTAGCTTGCTGGGGACTAAAGCCCCTAGGTGGAGGGCCAGGGGCTACCCTAGGGTCTCTACTGCAAGTCCAGGGAGAGAGGTGGACCCCTGGGGAGCTTTCTTGTGTCAGCAGCCCCTAAGTGGAGGGCCTGGGGGCACACTGGGGATTCTACTGTCAGTCCAGGGAGAGAGGTGGACCCCCTGGGTACCTTGCTGGGGTCAGAAGCCCATAGTCGGTGGGCCAGGGGGCTTCCTGGGGCCTATACTGCAAGTCCAGGGAGAGAGGTGGACCCCTGGGTAGCTTTCTGGGGTCAGAAGAACCTAGGTGGAGGGCCAGGGGGCATCCTGGGGCCTATACTGCAAGTCCAGGGAGAGTTGTGGACCCATTGGAAGCTTGCTGGGGTCAGAGGCCAAAAGGTGGAGGGCCAGGGGGCACCCTGGGGCCTCTACTGCAAGTCCAGGAAGAGAGGAGGACCCCTGGGTAGCTTGCTGGGGTCAAAGGCCCCAAGGTGGAGGGCTAGGAGGCACCCTGTGGCCTCTACTGTAAGTCCAGGGAGAGTTGTGGATCCATTGGTAGCTTGCTGGCGTCAGAGGCCAAAATGTGGAGGGCCAGGGGGCACCCTGGGGCCTCCATTGCAAGTCCAGGGAGAGTTGTGGACCCCTGGGTAGCTTGCTGGGGTCAGAGGCCCCTAGGTGGAGGGCCAGCGGGCACCCTGGGGCCTCCACTGCAAGTCCAGGGAGAGAGATGGGCCTCTGGGTAGCTTGCTGGCGTCAGAGGCTCCTTGGTGGAGGGCCAGGGGGCTTCCTGGGTTCTCTACTGCAAGTCCAGGGAGAGAGGTGGACCCCTGGGTAGCTTGCTGGGATCAGAGGCACCTAGCTGGAGGGCCAAGGGGCACCCTGGGGCCTATACTGCAAGTCCAGGGAGAGAGGTGGACCCCTGGGTAGCTTGCTGGGGACTAAAGCCCCTAGGTGGAGGGCCAGGGGCTACCCTAGGGTCTCTACTGCAAGTCCAGGGAGAGAGGTGGACCCCTGGGGAGCTTTCTTGTGTCAGCAGCCCCTAAGTGGAGGGCCTGGGGGCACACTGGGGCCTCTACTGTCAGTCCAGGGAGAGAGGTGGACCCCCTGGGTAGCTTGCTGGGGTCTTAGGCCCCTATGTGGAGGGCCAGGGGGCACCCTAGTGCCTATACTGCAAGTCCATGGAAAGAAGTGGACCCCTGGGTAGCTTGCTGGGGTCAGAGGCCGCTAGGTTCAGGGCAAGGGGGCACCCTGGGGCCTCTTCTGCAAGTCCAGGGAGAGTTGTGGACCCCTGGGTAGCTTGCTGGGGTCAGATGCCCATGGGTGGAGGGCAAGGGGGCATCCTGGGGCCTATACTGCAAGTCCAGGGAGAGAGGTGGACCCCTGGGTAGCTTGCTGGGGTCAGAGGCCCCTAGGTGGAGGGCCAGGGGGCACCCTGGGCCCTCTACTGCAAGTCCAGGGAGAGTTGTGGAGCCCTGGGTAGCTTGCTGGGGTCAGAGGCCCATGGGTGGAGGGCAAGGCGGCACGTTGGGGCCTATACTGCAAGTCCAGGAAGAGAGGTGGACCCCTGGGTAGCTTGCTGGGGAATAAAGCCCCTAGGTGGAGGGCCAGGGGGTACCCTAGGGCCTCTACTGCAAGTCCAGGGAGAGAGGTGGAACCCTGGATAGCTAGCTGGAGTCAGAGGCCCTTAGGTGGAGGGCCAGGGGGCACCCTGGGGCCTCTAGTGCAAGTCCAGGGATAGTTGTGGACCCCGTGGTAGATTCCTAGGGTCTGAGGACCCCAGGCGGAGGGCCAGGGGGCACCCTTGGGCCTATACTGCAAGTCCATTGAGAGAGGTGGACCCCTGTGTAGCTTGCTGGGGTCAGAGGCCCCTAGGTGGAGGGCCAGTGGGCATCCTGGGGCCTATACTTTAAGTCCAGGGTGAGTTGTGGACCCCTGGGTAGCTTGCTGGGGTCCTAGGCCCCTAGGTGGAGGGCCAGTGGGCACCCTGGGGCCTATTCTTCAAGTCAAGGGAGAGAGGTGGACCCCTGGGTAGCTTGCTGGGGTCAGAGGCCCTTAGGTGGAGGGCCAAGGGGCACCCTGGGGCCTCTACTGCAAGTCCAGGGAGAGTTGTGGACCCCTGTGTAGCTTGCTGGGGTCTTAGGCCTCTAGGTGGAAGGCCAATGGGCACCCTGGGTCCTCTACTGCAAGTCCAGGGAGTGTTGTGTACACCTGGGTAGCTTGCTGGGGTCAGAGGCCCCTAGGTGGAGGGTCAATAGGTACGCTAGGGCCTCTACTGCAAGTCCAGGGAGAGAGGTGGACCCCTGGGTAGCTTGCTGGGGTCAGAGGCAACAAGGTGGAGGGCCAGGGGTCACCCTGGGGCCTATCCTGCAAGTCCAGGGAGAAAGGTGGACCCCTAGAAGCTTTCTTTTGTCAGAAGCCCCTAGGTGGAGGGACTGGGGGCACCCTGGGGCCTCTGCTGCCACTGCAGGGAGAGAGGTGGACCCCCTGGGTAGCTTGCTGGGGTTTTAGGCCCCTAGGTTGAGGGCCAGGGGGCACCCTAGGGCCTATACTTCAAGTCAAGGGAGAGAGGTGGCCCCTGGGTAGCTTGCTGGGGTCTTAGGCACTTAGGTGGAGGGCCAGGGGGCACCCTGGGGCCTATACAGTAAGTCCAGGGAGAGAGGTGGAACCCTGGGTAGCTTGCTAGGGTCAGAGGCCCCTAGGTGGAGGGCCAGGGGGATCCCTGGGGCCTCTACTGCAAGTCCAGGGAAAGTTGTGGACCCCTGAGTAGCTTGCTGGGGTCTTAGGCCCCTAGGTGGAGGGCCAGTGGGCAGCCTGGGGCCTATACTTCAAGTCCAGGGAGAAAGGTGGACCCCTGGGTAGCCTGCTGGGGTCAGAGGCCCCTAGGTGGAGGGCAAGGAGGCACCCTGGGGCCTCCACTGCAAGTTCAGGGAGAGAGGTGGACCCCTGGGTAGCTTGCTAGGGTCAGAGGCAACTAGGTGGAGGGCCAAGGGCACCCTGGGGAAAATCCTGAAAGTCCAGGGAGAGAGGTGAACCACTGGGTAGCTAGCTGGGGTCAGAGGCCCCTAGGTGGAGGGCCAGGGGGCACCCTTGGGCCTCCACTGCAAGTCTAGGGAGAGATGTGGACCCCCGGGTAGCTTGCTGGGGTCAGAGGCCCCTAGGTGGAGGGCAAGCGGGCACCCTGGGGCCTCTATTGCAAATCCAGGGAGAGAGATGGACCCCTGGGTAGCTTGCTGGCGTCAGAGGCTCCTTGGTGGAGGGCAAGGAGGCACCCTGGGGCCTCCACTGCAAGTTCAGGGAGAGAGGTGGACCCCTGGGTAGCTTGCTAGGGTCAGAGGCAACTAGGTGGAGGGCCAAGGGCACCCTGGGGAAAATCCTGAAAGTCCAGGGAGAGAGGTGAACCCCTGAGTAGATTGCTGGGGTCAGAGGCCCCTAGGTGGAGGGCCAGGGGGCACCCTGGGGCCTATACTGCAAGTCCAGGGAGAGGTGGACTCCTGGGTAGCTTCCTGAGGTCAGAGGCCCCTAGGTGGAGGGCCACGGGGCACCCTGGGGCCTATCCTGCAGATCCAGGGAGAGAGGTGGAGCCCTGGGTAGCTTGCTGGGGTCAGAGGCCCCTAGGTGGAGGGCCAGGGTGCACCCTGGGGCCTCTACTGCAAGTCCAGGGTGAGAGGTAGACCCTTGGGTAGCTTGCTGGGGTTAGAGGCCCCTAGGTGGAGGGCCAAAGGGAAACCAGGGGCCTCTACTGCAAGTCCAGGGAGAAAGGTGGACCCCTAAGTAACTTACTGTTATCAGAGTTCCCTAGGTGGACGGTCAGGAGGTACCCTAGGGCCCCTACAGCAAGTCCAGGTAGATAGTTGGACCCCTGGGTAGTTTGCTTGGCTAAGAGTGGCCTAGGTGGAGGGCCAAGTGGCACCCTGGGGCCTCTACTGCAAGTCCAGGGAGAGTTGTGGACCCTTGGGTAACTTGCGGGGGTCAAAGGCCCCTGGGTGGAGGGCAAGGGGCCACCCTGGGGCCTCTACTGCAAGTCTAGGGAGAGATGTGGACGCCTGGGTAGCTTGCTGGGGTCAGAAGTCCATAGGTGGTGGGCCAGGGGGCACCCTGGGGCCTATTCTGCAAGTCCAGGGAGAGTTGTGGACCCCTGGGGAGCTTGCTGGGGTCAGAGGCCCCTGGGTGGAGGGCAAGGGGGCACCCTGGGGCCTATACTGCAAGTCTAGGGAGAGAGATGGACATCTGGGTAGCTTCCTGGGGTCAGTGACCCCATAGGTGGAGGGCCAGGTTGCCCCTTGCAGCCTATACTGCAAGTCCAGGGAGAGAGGTGGACCCCTGGGTAGCTTGCTGGGGTCAGAGGCCAGTAGGTGGAGGGCCAGTGGGCACCCTAGAGCCTCTACTGCAAGTCCAGGGAGAGACGTGGACCCCTGAGGAGCTTTCTTGTGTCAGCCGCCCCTAGGTGGAGGGCCTGGGGGCACCCTGGGGCCTCTACTGTCAGTCCAGGGAGAGAGGTGGACCCCCTGGGTAGCTTGCTGGGGTCTTAGGCCCCTAGGTGGAGGGCCAGGGGGCACCCTAGGGCCTATACTGCAAGTCCATGGAGAGAAGTGGACCCCTGGGTAGCTTGCTGGGGTCAGATGCCCCTAAGTGGAGGGCCAGCGTGCACCCTGGGGCCTCTTCTGCAAGTCCAGGGAGAGAGGTGGACCCCTGGGTAGCTTGCTGGGGTAAGAAGAACCTAGGTGGAAGGCATGGGGGCACCCTGGGGCCTCTACTGCAAGTCCAGGGAGAGAGGTGGACCCCTGGGTAGCTTGCAAGGGTCAGAAATCCATAGGTGGAGGGTCAGGGGGCACCCTGGGGCCTCTACTGCAAGTCCAGGGAGAGAGGTGGACCCCTGGGTAGCTTGCTGGGGTAAGAAGCCCATAGGTGGTGGGCCAGGGGGCACCCTGGGGCTTATTCTGGTAGTCCAGGGAGAGAGATGGACCCCTGGGTAGCTTCCTGGGGTCGGTGGCCCCTAGGTCGAGGGCAAGGGTGCCCCCTGGAGCCTATCCTGCAAGTCCAGGAAAGAGGTGGACCCCTGGGTAGCTTCCTGGGGTAAGAGGCCCCTAGATGGAGGGTAAGGGGGCACCTTGGGGCCTCTACTGCAAGTCCAGGGAGAGAGGTGGACCCCTGGGTAGCTTGCTGGGGTCAAAGGCCCCTAGGTGGAGGGCCAGGGGGCACCCTGGGGCCTCTACTGCAAGTCCAGGGAGAGTTGTGGACCCTTGGGTAACTTACGGGGGTCATAGGCCCCTGGGTGGAGAGCAAGGGGGCACCCTGGGGCCTCTACTGCAAGTCCAGGGAGACAGGTGGACCCCTGGGTAGCTTGCAGGGGTCAAAAACCCATAGGTGGAGGGTCAGGGGGCACCCTGGGGCCTCTACTGCAAGTCCAGGGAGAGAGGTGGACCCCTGGGTAGCTTGCTGGGGTCAGAAGCCCATAGGTGGTGGGCCAGGGGGCATCCTGTGGCCTACTCTGCAAGTCCAGGGATAGAGGTGGACCCCTGGGTGGCTTCCTGGGGTAAGAGGCCCCTAGGTGGAGGGTAAGGGGGCACATTGGGGCCTATACTGCAAGTCCAGGGAGAGAGGTAGACCCCTGGGTAGGTGGCTGGGGTCTTAGGCACTTAGGTGGAGGGCCAGGGGGTACCCTAGGGCCTCTTTTGCAAGTCCAGGGAGAGAGGTGGACCCTTGGGTAACTTGCTGGGGTCAGAGGCCCCTAGGTGGAGGGCCAGGGGGAACCCTGGGGCCTCTACTGCAAGTCTAGGGAGAGTTGTGGACCCCTGGGTAGCTTGCTGGGGTCAGAGGCCAGTAGGTGGAGGGCCAGTGGGCACCCTGGGGCCTCTACTGCAAGTCCAGGGAGAGACGTGGACCCCTGGGTAGCTTGCTGGGATCCTAGGCGCCTAGGTGGTGGGCCAGGGGGCACCCTGGGGCCTATACTTCAAGTCAAGGGAGAGAGGTGGACCCCTGGGTAGCTTGCTGGGGTCTTAGGCACTTAGGTGGAGGGCCAGGGGGTACGCTGGGGCCTCTAGTGCAAGTCCAGGGATAGTTTGTGGACCCCTTGGTTGATTCCTAGGGTCTGAGGACCCTAGGTGGAGGGGCAGGGGGTACCCTTGGGCCTCTACTGCAAGTCCACTGAGAGAGGTGGGCCCCTGGGTAGCTTGCTGGGGTCAGAGGCCCCTAGGTGGAGGGCTAGGGGGCTTCCTAGGGCCTCTAATGCAAGTCCATTGAGAGAGGTGGACCCCTGGGTAGCTTGCTGGGGTCGTAGGCACCTAGTTGGAATGCCAGGGGGCACCCTTGGGCCTCTACTGCAAGTCAAGGGAGAGTTGTGGACCCCTTGGTTGATTACTAGGGTCTGAGGACCCTAGGTGGAGGGCCAGGGGGCACCCTTGGGCCTCTACTGCAAGTCCAGGGAGAGAGGTCGACCCCTGGGTAGGTGACTGGGGTCTTAGGCACTTAGGTGGAGGGCCAGGGGGTACCCTAGGGCCTCTTTTGCAAGTCCAGGGAGAGAGGTGGACCCTTGGGTAACTTGCTGGGGTCAGAGGCCCCTAGGTGGAGGGCCAGGGGGAACCCTGGGGCCTCTACTGCAAGTCTAGGGAGAGTTGTGGACCCCTGGGTAGCTTGCTGGGGTCAGAGGCCAGTAGGTGGAGGGCCAGTGGGCACCCTGGGGCCTCTACTGCAAGTCCAGGGAGAGACGTGGACCCCTGGGTAGCTTGCTGGGATCCTAGGCGCCTAGGTGGTGGGCCAGGGGGCACCCTGGGGCCTATACTTCAAGTCAAGGGAGAGAGGTGGACCCCTGGGTAGCTTGCTGGGGTCTTAGGCACTTAGGTGGAGGGCCAGGGGGTACCCTAGGGCCTCTACTGCAAGTACAGGGAAAGAGGTGGACCCCTGGGTAGCTAGCTGGGATCAGAGGCCCTTAGGTGGAGGGCAAGAGGCACCCTGGGGTCTCTACTGCAAGTCCAAGGAGAGATGTGGACCCCTATGTAGCTTGCTGGGGTCAGAGGCCCCTAGGTGCAGGGCAAGGGGGCACCCTGGGGCCTCTACTGCAAGTCCAGGGAGAGTTGTGGACCCCTGGGTAGCTTGCTGGGGTCAGAGGCCCCTGGGTGGAGGGCAAGGGGTCACCCTGGGGCCTATACTGCAAGTCCAGGGAGAGAGGTGGACCCCGGGGTAGCTTGCTAGGGTCAGAAGCCCCTAGATGGAGGGCCAGGGGGAACCCTGGGGCCTCTACTGCAAGTCTTGGTAGAGAGGTGGTCCCCTCGGTAGCTTGCTGGGGTCTGAGGCCAGTAGGTGGAGGGCCAGGGGGCACCCTAGGGCCTCGAATGCAAGTCCAGGGAGAGAGGTAGACCCCTTGGTAGCTTGCTGGGGTCAGAGGCAACTAGGTGGAGGGCCAGGAGGCACCCTGGGGAAAATCCTGCAAGTACAGGGAGAGAGGTGGACCCCTGGGGAGCTTTCTTATGTCAGAGGCCCCTAGGTGGAGGGCCAGGGGGCACCCTGGGGCCTGTACTGCCAGACCAGGGAGAGAGATGGACCCCCTGGGTAGCTTGCTGTGGTCTTAGGCCCCTAGGTGGAGGGCCAGGGGGCACCATGGGGCCTATACTGCACATCCATGGAGAAATGTGGACCTCTGAGTAGCTTGCTGGGGTCAGAGGCCCCTAGGTGCAGGGCAAAAGGGCACCCTTGGGCCTCTACTTCAAGTCCAGGGAGAGTTGTGGACCCCTGGGTAGCTTGCTGGGGTCAGAGGCCCCTGGGTGGAGGGCCAGGGGGCACCCTGGGGCCTATACTGCAAGTCCAGGAAGAGAGTTGGACCCCTGGGTAGCTTCCTGGGGTAAGATGCCCCTAGGTGGAGGGTAAGGGGGCACCTTGGGGCCTATACTGCAAGTCCAGGGAGAGCGGTGGACACCTGGGTAGCTTTGTGGGGTCAGCGCCCCAGCTGGAGGGCCATGGGTTACCCTAGGGCCTCTACTGCAAGTCCAGGGAGAGAGGTGGACCCCTAGGTAGATTGCTGGGGTCAGAAGACCATAGGTGGAGGGCCAGGGGGCACCCTTGGGCCTCTACTGCAAGTCTAGGGAGAGATGTGGACCCCTGAGTAGTTTGCTGGGGTCAGAGGCCCCTAGGTGGAGGGCCAGCGGGCACCCTGGGGCCTCCACTGCAAGTCCAGGGAGAGAGATGGGCCCCTTGGTATCTTGCTGGGGTCAGAGGCACCTAGCTGGAGGGCCAGGGGGCACCCTGGGGCCTATACTGCAAGTCCAGGGAGAGAGGTGGACCCCTGGGTAGCTTGCTGGGGACTAAAGCCCCTGGGTGGAGGACCAGGGGCTACCCTAGGGTCTCTACTGCAATTTCAGGGAGAGTTGTGGACCCCTTGGTAGATTGCTGGGGTCAGAGGCCCCTAGGTGGAGGGCCAGGGGGCACCCTTGGGCCTCTACTGCAAGTCTTGGGAGAGATGTGGACCCCTGGGTAGCTTGCTGGGGTCAGAGGCCCCTAAGTGGAGGGCCAGCGGGCACCCTGGGGCCTCTTCTGCAAGTCCAGGGAGAGAGGTGGACCCTGTGTAGCTTGCTGGGGTCAGAGGCCCCTAAGTGGAGGGCCAGGGGCCACCCTGAGGCCTCTACTGCAAGTCCAGAGAGAGTTGTGCACCCCTGGGTAGCTTGTTGGGGTCAGAGGCCCCTAGGTTCAGGGCCAGGGTGCACCCTGGGGCCTATACTGCCAGTCCAGGGAGAGTTGTGGACCCCTGGGTAGCTTGCTGGGGTCAGAGGCACCTAGCTGGAGGGCCAGGGGGCACCCTGGGGCCTATACTGCAAGTCCAGGGAGAGAGGTGGACCCCTGGGTAGCTTGCTGGGGACTAAAGCCCCTAGGTGGAGGGCCAGGGGCTACCCTAGGGTCTCTACTGCAAGTCCAGGGAGAGAGGTGGACCCCTGGGGAGCTTTCTTGTGTCAGCCGCCCCTAAGTGGAGGGCCTGGGGGCACACTGGGGCCTCTACTGTCAGTCCAGGGAGAGAGGTGGACCCCCTGGGTAGCTTGCTGGGGTCAGAAGCCCAGAGTCGGTGGGCCAGGGGGCTTCCTGGGGCCTATACTGCAAGTCTAGGGCGAGAAGTGGACCCCTGGGTAGCTTTCTGGGGTCAGAAGAACCTAGGTGGAGGGCCAGGGGGCATCCTGGGGCCTATACTGCAAGTCCAGGGAGAGTTGTGGACCCATTGGAAGCTTGCTGGAGTCAGAGGCAAAAAGGTGGAGGGCCAGGGGGCACCCTGGGGCCTCTACTGCAAGTACAGGAAGAGAGGTGGACTCCTGGGTAGCTTTCAGGGGTAGGAGGCCATTAGGTGGAGGGCCAGGGGGCACCCTGGGGCCTCTACTGCAAGTCCAGGAAGAGAGGTGGACTCCTGGATGGCTTTCAGGGGTCAGAGGCCATTAGGTGGAGGGCCAGGCAGAGATGTATAGTAACGAAGTAGAACTACTTCACTACTGTACTTAAGTACTAAAAGGCAGTATCTGTACTTTACTGGAGTATTATTTTTTTCTCCTACTTCCACTTTTACTTAAGTACATATTTTACATGAGTTTAATACTTTTACTCCGATAGATTTTTTATGTGCTGCATCGTTACTCGTTACTAGGGGTGTCAAAATGATTGATATCAGTTCAGTAATAGGTCATACCCGGTTATTACGTGATGACGTCATTTATCTCCATATGCGCGATGTCGCAGTACTATGGCGAAGGACGGAGGCGCGAGTGCGAGGCGGCACAGCATACCAGCCGCTAGTTTACTACTAGGGAGAAATATTGTAAAACTTCACCTCTGCCTATCTCTCGCTCTCTCACTTTGGACATTTGACCCGCTGGCCAGTTTGTAAGGTAACTTTTCCTCTCTTCCTAGCTGTTAAAGCTGTGGATCCAGACATGAGCGTGGCAAGTTTTCTCCACTGTGTCTATTACCTGTGATAATCGCGTATTCTTCCCGCCATGGGTGAACAGCGCTTATATTTCTAAAGCCCTTTCTGTTGAGGACAATAACCAATCATAGCCGTGTAAGACCCGCCTGTCAGCGCTTAAAAAGCAGGCGGGATAATATTGACATGAGTTTATTAGCTGTAAATGCTCGTGCTGTCTTCTGTGCATGAGTTTTGTTTAATACATCCAGGAAGAGTGTTTTCTTTGAGCAGGTCAAATTAAGGGCACAGTTTGTATATCTGACTGCTGTATTAAAGGACAAAATTTTATTACAAAAACCCCTTTAACTGTCACACCAAGACAAAAGCAATAGAATTTTTTTGATTACATTTCTTAACTCCTAATGTCGCTATTTAACACAATCCGTGCATTTTTATTCAACACATCACATTATTTCTAAATTATCAGCCTCTACCAAATGGTTGAGATGTTGGTTTATGGTAAAAGTACCAGAATTAATAAATATACTACAGAAAATATGAACTGTAAGACCAATTTCATTAAAAACATGATAAAAATAAATAAAAATTATTACTAAATCATAGCCATAAGCCACAAAATATTTCAGATTTTCATTTAACACAGTAATATACACATTTTCCTGTTTTTTTTTTTTTTACAATAAAATCAAAATCAAGTGAATTTGTGAAGCAGGATTTAGTTTGCTTGTTTAGTTTAAAGCTTTTTATTTTAAAGCAATCAAACTTCAAAACTCCCAAAGTGTGAGTGTGTCTTTGTGTGTGTGTGAGTGAGAGTGAATAATGTGTAAGAGAAAACAACAGTGTGATTGTACCTGTGTGTGTGTGTGTGTGTGTGTGTGTGTGTGTGTGTGTGTGTGTGTGTGTGTGTGTGTGTGTGTGTGTGTGTAAGAGAGAGTGTAAAAACAATTGCAACCTATGTAATGTCCCCACAATTCACAAAAATGTGTGTGTGAGAGAGAGAGAGATAGAGAGAGAACTGTGTGTGTGAGAGTGTATGAATGTGTGAGAGTGGGGAGAGAGTGTACATTTAGGTGTGTGCAGGGCAGTGTGTGTGTGTGTGTGTGTGTGTGTGTGTGTGTGTGTGTGTGTGTGTGTGTGTGTGTGTGAGAGAGAGAATGTATGTGAGTGAACATGCTGAATTATCTCATCAGTGAAGACATTTTCTGGTTAAAGGGCCTGACGATGTGAGCTCTTGTACCATAGAAACTATTTACAGAGAAAAACAGTATGATAAGCCATGTTTCTTTTCGTTCTGCTTAATCAAGTACCCCAAAAAGATATTTAAAATAAACAAATCAATTAGTGTATTTTGACTGCTTTCTTTAATAACTACATTACACAATACTTGTACTTTTACTTTCAGTACTTGAGTAGTAAATTTTGAAATAAACTACTTGTAATACTTAAGTACAAAAAATGTTGAATACTTTTGTACTTCCACTTAAGTATGGTGCTTAAAGAGCACTTCTACTTCTACTCAAGTCAATTTTTGATAAAGCACTTGTACTTTTACTTAAGTATGGGTCTCTAGTACTTTATACATCTCTGGGGCCAGGGGGCACCCTGGGGCCTATACTGCAAGTCCAGGGAGAGAGGTGGACTCCTGGGTAGCTTCCTGAGGTCAGAGACCCCTAGGTGGAGGGCCACGGGGCACCCTGGGGCCTATCCTGCAGATCCAGGGAGAGAGGTGGAGCACTGGGTAGCTTGCTGGGGTCAGAGGCCCCTAGGTGGAGGGCCAGGGTGCACCCTGGGGCCTCTACTGCAAGTCCAGGGAGAGAGGTAGACCCTTGGGTAGCTTGCTGGGGTTAGAGGCCCCTAGGTGGAGGGCCAAAGGGAAACCAGGGGCCTCTACTGCAAGTCCAGGGAGAAAGGTGGACCCCTAAGTAACTTACTGTTATCAGAGTTCCCTAGGTAGACGGCCAGGAGGTACCCTAGGGCCCCTACAGCAAGTCCAGGTAGATAGTTGGACCCCTGGGTAGTTTGCTTGGCTGAGAGTGGCCTAGGTGGAGGGCCAAGTGGCACCCTGGGGCCTCTACTGCAAGTCCAGGGAGAGTTGTGGACCCTTGGGTAACTTGCGGGGGTCAAAGGCCCCTGGGTGGAGGGCAAGGGGCCACCCTGGGGCCTCTACTGCAAGTCTAGGGAGAGATGTGGACGCCTGGGTAGCTTGCTGGGGTCAGAAGTCCATAGGTGGTGGGCCAGGGGGCACCCTGGGGCCTATTCTACAAGTCCAGGGAGAGAGATGGACATCTGGGTAGCTTCCTGGGGTCAGTGACCCCATAGGTGGAGGGCCAATAGGTACGCTAGGGCCTCTACTGCAAGTCCAGGGAGAGAGGTGGACCCCTGGGTAGCTTGCTGGGGTCAGAGGCAACAAGGTGGAGGGCCAGGGGTCACCCTGGGGCCTATCCTGCAAGTCCAGGGAGAAAGGTGGACCCCTGGGAGCTTTCTTTTGTCAGAGGCCCCTAGGTGGAGGGACTGGGGGCACCCTGGGGCCTCTGCTGCCACTGCAGGGAGAGAGGTGGACCCCCTGGGTAGCTTGCTGGGGTTTTAGGCCCCTAGGTTGAGGGCCAGGGGGCACCCTAGGGCCTATACTTCAAGTCAAGGGAGAGAGGTGGCCCCTGGGTAGCTTGCTGGGGTCTTAGGCACTTATGTGGAGGGCCAGGAGGCACCCTGGGGCCTATACAGTAAGTCCAGGGAGAGAGGTGGAACCCTGGGTAGCTTGCTAGGGTCAGAGGCCCCTAGGTGGAGGGCCAGGGGGATCCCTGGGGCCTCTACTGCAAGTCCAGGGAGACTTGTGGACCCCTGGGTAGCTTGCTGGGGTCTTAGGCCCCTAGGTGGAGGGCCAGTGGGCAGCCTGGGGCCTATACTTCAAGTCCAGGGAGAAAGGTGGACCCCTGGGTAGCCTGCTGGGGTCAGAGGCCCCTAGGTGGAGGGCAAGGAGGAACCCTGGGCCCTCCACTGCAAGTTCAGGGAGAGAGGTAGACGCCTGGGTAGCTTGCTAGGGTCAGAGGCAACTAGGTGGAGGGCCAAGGGCACCCTGGGGAAAATCCTGAATGTCCAGGGAGAGAGGTGGACCCCTGTGTAGCTTGCTGGGGTCTTAGGCCCCTAGGTGGAGGGCCAGTGGGCAGCCTGGGGCCTATACTTCAAGTCCAGGGAGAAAGGTGGACCCCTGGGTAGCCTGCTGGGGTCAGAGGCCCCTAGGTGGAGGGCAAGGAGGAACCCTGGGCCCTCCACTGCAAGTTCAGGGAGAGAGGTAGACGCCTGGGTAGCTTGCTAGGGTCAGAGGCAACTAGGTGGAGGGCCAAGGGCACCCTGGGGAAAATCCTGAATGTCCAGGGAGAGAGGTGGACCCCTGTGTAGCTTGCTGGGGTCTTAGGCCCCTAGGTGGAGGGCCAGGGGGCACCCTGGGGCCTATACTGCAAGTGCAGGGAGAGAGGTGGACCCCTGAGTAGTTTGTTTGGGTGAGAGTGGCCTAGGTGGAGGGCCAAGGGGCACCCAGGGGCCTCTACTGCAAGTCCAGGGAGAGTTATGGACTCTTGGGTAACTTGCGGGGGTTGGAGGCCCCCAGGGTGGATGGCAAGGGGGCACCCTCGGGCCTATACTTCAATTCCAGGGAGAAAGGTGGACCCCTCGGTAGCTTGCTGGGGTCTTAGACACTTAGGTGGAGGGCCTGGGGGCACCCTGGGGCCTATACTGCAAGTCCAGGGAGAGAGGTGGACACCTGGGGAGCTTTCTTGTGTCAGCAGCCCCTAGGTGGAGGGCCTGGGGATACCCTGGGGCCTTTACTGCCAGTCCAGGGAGAGAGGTGGACCCCCTGGGTAGCTTGATGGGGTCTTAGGCCCTTAGGTGGAGGGCCAGGGGGCACCTTAGGGCCTATACTGCAAGTCCAAGGAGAGATGTTGACCCCTGGGTAGCTTGCTGGGGTCAGAGGCCCCTAGGTGCAGGGCAAGGGGGCACCCTGGGGCCCCTACTGCAAGTCCAGGGAGAGTTGTGGACCCCTGGGTAGCTTGCTGGGGTCTTAGGCCCCTAGGTGGAGGGCCAGTGGGCACCCTGGGGCCTATACTTCAAGTCCAGGGAGAAAGGTAGACCCCTGGGTAGCTTGCTGGGGTCAGAGGCCCCTAGGTGGAGGGCAAGGGGGCACCCTGGGGCCTCTACTGCAAGTCCAGGGAGAGTTTTGGACCTCTGGGTAGCTTGTTGGGGTCTTGGGCCCCTCGGTGGAGGGCCAGTGGGCAGCCTGGGGCCTCTACTGCAAGTCCACACAGAGAGGTGGACCACTGGGTAGCTTGCTGGGGTCAGAAGCAACTAGGTGGAGGGCCAGGGGGCACCCTGGGGAAAATCCTGCAAGTCCAGGGGGAGAGGTGGACCCTTGGGGAGCTTTCTTGTGTCAGAGGCCCCTAGGTGGAGGGCCAGGGGGCACCCTGGGGCCTGTATTGCCAGTCCAGGGAGAGAGGTGGACCCCCTGGGTAGCTTGCTGTTGTCTTAGGCCCCTAGGTGGAGGGCCAAGGGGCACCCTGGGGCCTATACTGCAAGTCTATGGAGAGATGTGGACCCCTGAGTAGCTTGCTGGGGTCAGAGGCCCCTAGGTGCAGGGCAAGGGGGCACCCTTGGGCCTCTACTGCAAGCCCAGGGAAAGTTGTGGACCCTGGGTAGCTTGCTGGGGTCAGAGGCAACTGGGTGGAGGGCAAGGGGGCACCCTGGGGCCTTTACTGCAAGTTCAGGAAGAGAGGTGGACCCCTGGGTAGCTTCCTGGGGTAAGAGGCCCCTAGGTGGAGGGTAAGGGGGAACCTTGGGGCCTATACTGCAAGTCCAGGGAGAGAGGTGGACCCGTAGGTAGCTTTGTGGGGTCAGCGCCCCTAGCTGTAGGGCCAGGGGGTACCCTAGGGCCTCTACTGCAAGTCCAGGGAGAGAGGTGGACCCCTGAGTAGATTTCTGGGGTCAGAGGACCCTAAGTGGAGGGCCAGGGGGCACCCTTGGGCCTCTACTGCAAGTCAAGTCAGAGATGTGCACCCCTGGGTAGCTTGCTGGGGTCAGAGGCCCCTAGGTGGAGGCCCAGCGGTCACCCTGGGGCCTCTACTGCAAGTCCAGGGAGAGAGATGGGCCCCTGGGTAGCTTGTTGGCATCAGAGGCTCTTTGGTGGAGGGCCAGGGGGCACCCTGGGGCCTCTGCTGCAAGTCCAGGGAGAGAGGTGGACCCCTGGGTAGCCTCCTAAGGTCATATGCCCCTATGTGGTGGGCAAGGGGGCACCCTGGGGCCTCTTCTGCAAGTCCAGGGAGAGAGGTGGACCCCTGGGTAGCTAGCTGGGGTCCTAGGCCCCTAGGGGGAGGGCCAGGGGGCACCCTGGGGCCTCTACTGCAAGTCCAGGGAGAGTTGTGGACCCCTTCGTAGCCTGCTGGGGTCAGAGGCCCATAGGGGGAGGGCCAGGGGGCACCCTGGGGTCTATACTGCAAGTCCAGGAAGAGAGGTGGACCCCTGGGGAGCTTTCTAGTGTCAGCCGCCCATAGGTGGAGGGCCTGGGGGCACCCTGGGGCCTCTACTGCCAGTCCAGGGTGAGAGGTGGACCCGCTGGGTAGGTTGCTGGGTTCTTAGGCCCCTAGGTGGAGGGCCAGGGGGCACCCTGGGGCCTCTAGTGCAAGTCCAGGGAGAGAGGTGGACCCCTGGGGAGCTTTCTTGTGTCAGCCGCCCCTAGGTGGAGGGACTGGGGGCACCCTGGGGCCTCTACTGCCAGTCCAGGGAGAGAGGTGGACCCCCTGGGTAGCTAGCTGGGGTCAGAGGCCCCTAGGTGCAGGGCAAGGGGGCACCCTGGGGCCTCTACTGCAAGTCCAGGGAGAGTTGTGGACCCCTGGGTGGCTTTCTGGGGTCTTAGGCCCCTAGCTGGAGGGCCAGGGGGCACCCTGTGGCCTCTACTGCAAGTCCAGGGAAAGTTGTGGACCCCTATGTAGCTTGCTGGGGTCAGAGGCCCATGGGTGGAGGGCAAGGGGGCATGCTTGGGCCTATACTGCAAGTCCAGGGAGAGAGGTGGACCCCTGGGTAGCTTGCTGGGGAATAAAGCCCCTAGGTGGAGGGCCAGGGGGTACCCTAGGGCCTCTACTGCAAGACCAGGGAGAGAGGTGGACCCCTGGGTAGTTAGCTGGGGTCAGAGGCCCTTAGGTGGAGGGCCAGGGGGCACCCTGGGGCTTCTAGTGCAAGTCCAGGGATAGTTGTGGACCCCTTGGTAGATTCCTAGGGTCTGAGGACCCTAGGTGGAGGGCCAGGTGGCACCCTTGGGCCTCTACTGCAAGTCTAGGGAGAGTTGTGGACCCCTGGGTAGCTTGCTGGGGTCAGAGGCCACTAGGTGGAGGGCAAGCGGGCTTCCTGGGGCCTCTAGTGCAAGTCCATTGAGAGAGGTGGACCCCTGGGTAGCTGACTGGGGTCGTAGGCCCCTAGGTGGAATGCCAGGGGGCACCCTGGGGCCTCTACTGCAAGTCCAGCGAGAGTTGTGGACCCATTGGTAGCTTGCTGGGTTCAGAGGCCCCTAGGGGGAGGGCCAGGGGGCACCCTGGGGCCCATACTGCCAGTCCAGGGAGAGAGGTGGACCCCTGGGTAGCTTCCTGGGGTAAGAGGCCCCTAAGTGGAGGGCCAGGGGGCACCCTGGGGCCTATACTGCAAGTCCAGGGAGAGGGGTGGATCCCTGGGTAGCTTGATGAGGTCTTAAGCCCATAGGTGGAGGGCAAGGGGGTACCCTAGGGCCTTTAACGCAAGTCCAGGAAGAGAGGTGGACCCCTGTGTAGCTTGCTGGGGTCGGAGGCCCTTGGGTGGAGGGCCAGGGGGCACCCTGGGGCCTCTACTGAAAGTCCAGGGAGAGTTGTGGACCCCTGGGTAGCTTGCTGGGGTCAGAAGCCCCTAGGTGGAAGGCCAGGGGGCACCCTGGGGCCTATACTGCCAGTCCAGGGAGATAATTGGACCCCTGGGTAGCTTGCTGGGGTCTTAGGCCCCTAGGTGGAGGGCCAGGGGGCACCCTGGGGCCTCTACTGCAAGTCCAGGGAGAGAGGTGGACCCCTGGGTAGCTTGCTGGGGTCCTAGGCCCCTAGGTGGAGGGCCAGGGGGCACCTTGGGGCCTCTACTACAAGTCCAGGAAGAGAGGTGGACCCCTGGGTAGCTTCCTGGGGTAAGAGGCCCCTAGGTGGAGAGCCAGGGGGTACCCTGGGGCCTATACTGCAAGTCCGGGGAGAGGGGTGGATCCCTGGGTAGCTTGAAGAGGTCTGAAGCCCATAAGTGGAGGGCAAGGGGGTACCCTAGTTCCTTTAACGCAAGTCCAGGAAGAGAGGTGGACCCCTGGGTAGCTTGCTGGTGTCAGAGGCACAAAGGTGGAGGGCCAGGGGGTACCCTGGGGCCTATATTCCCAGTCCAGGGAGAGAGGTTGACCCCTGGGAAGCTTGCTGGCGTCAGAGGCTTCTTGGTGGAGTGCCAGGAGGCTTCCTGGGTTCTCTACTCCAAGTCCAGGGAGAGAGGTGGACCCCTGGGTAGCTTGCTGGGGTCAAAGACCCCTAGCTGGAGGGCCAGGGGCTACCCTAGGGCCTCTACTGCAATTCCAGGGAGAGTTGTGGTCCCTTCGGTAGATTGCTTGGGCCAGAGGCCCCTAGGTGGAGGGCCAGGGGGCACCCTTGGGCCTCTACTGCAAGTCTAGGGAGAGATGTGGACCCCTGGGTAGCTTGCTGGGGTCAGAGGCCCCTAAGTGGAGGGCCAGCGGGCACCCTGGGGCCTCTTCTGCAAGTCCAGGGAGAGAGGTGGACCCCTGGGTAGCTTGCTGGGGTAAGAAGAACCTAGGTGGAGGGTCAGGGGGTACCCTGGGGCCTATACTGCCAGTCCAGGGAGAGAGGTGGACCCCTGTGTAGCTTGCTGGGGTCTTAGGCCCCTAGGATGAGTGCCAGGGGGCACCCTGGGGCCTATACTGCAAGTGCAGGGAGAGAGGTGGACCCCTGGGTAGTTTGTTTGGCTGGGAGTGGCCTAGGTGGAGGGCCAAGGGGCACCCAGGGGCCTCTACTGCAAGTCCAGGGAGAGTTGTGGACCCTTGGGTAACTTGCGGGGGTCAGAGGCCCCTGGGTGGATGGCAAGGGGGCACCCTGGGGCCTATACTTCAAGTCCAGGGAGAGAGGTGGACCCCTGGGTAGCTTGCTGGGGTCTTAGGCACTTAGGTGGAGGGCCTAGGGGGCACCCTGGGGCCTCTACTGCCAGTCCTGGGAGAGAGGTGGACCCCCTGGGTAGCTTGCTGGGGTCTTAGGCCTTTAGGTGGAGGGCCAGGGGGCACCTTAGGGCCTATACTGCAAGTCCAAGGAGAGATGTGGACCCCTGGGTAGCTTGCTGGGGTCAGAGGCCCCTAGGTGCAGGGCAAGGGGGCACCCTGGGAACTCTACTGCAAGTCCAGGAAGAGAGGTGGACCCCTGGGTAGCTTTCTGGGGTCTTAGGCCCCTAGGTGGAGGGCCAGGGGGCACCCTGGGGCCTATACTGCAAGTCCAAGGAGAGATGTGGACCCCTGGGTAGCTTGCTGGGGTCAGAGGCCCCTAGGTGCAGGGCAAGGGGGCACCCTGGGAACTCTACTGCAAGTCCAGGGAGAGAAGTACACCCCTGGGTAGCTTGCTGGGGAATAAAGCCCCTAGGTAGAGGGCCAGGGGTACCCTGGGGCCTCTACTGCAAGTCCAGGGAGAGAGTTGGACCCCTGGGTAGCTAGCTGGGGTCAGAGACCCTTAGGTGGAGGGCCAGGGGGCACCCTGGGGCCTCTAGTGCAAGTCCAGGGATAGTTGTGGACCACTTGGTAGATTCCTATGGTCTGAGGACCCTAGGTGGAGGGCCAGGGGGCACCCTGGGGCCTATACTTCAAGTCAAGGCAGAGAGGTGGACCCCTGGGTAGCTTGCTGGGGTCTTAGGCACTTAGGTGGAGGGCCAGGGGGCACCCTGGGGCCTATACTGCAAGTCTATGGAGAGATGTGGACCCCTGAGTAGCTTGCTGGGGTCAGAGGCCCCTAGGTGCAGGGCAAGGGGGCACCCTTGGGCCTCTACTGCAAGCCCAGGGAAAGTTGTGGACCCTGGGTAGCTTGCTGGGGTCAGAGGCAACTGGGTGGAGGGCAAGGGGGCACCCTGGGGCCTTTACTGCAAGTTCAGGAAGAGAGGTGGACCCCTGGGTAGCTTCCTGGGGTAAGAGGCCCCTAGGTGGAGGGTAAGGGGGAACCTTGGGGCCTATACTGCAAGTCCAGGGAGAGAGGTGGACCCGTAGGTAGCTTTGTGGGGTCAGCGCCCCTAGCTGTAGGGCCAGGGGGTACCCTAGGGCCTCTACTGCAAGTCCAGGGAGAGAGGTGGACCCCTGAGTAGATTTCTGGGGTCAGAGGACCCTAAGTGGAGGGCCAGGGGGCACCCTTGGGCCTCTACTGCAAGTCAAGTCAGAGATGTGCACCCCTGGGTAGCTTGCTGGGGTCAGAGGCCCCTAGGTGGAGGCCCAGCGGTCACCCTGGGGCCTCTACTGCAAGTCCAGGGAGAGAGATGGGCCCCTGGGTAGCTTGTTGGCATCAGAGGCTCTTTGGTGGAGGGCCAGGGGGCACCCTGGGGCCTCTGCTGCAAGTCCAGGGAGAGAGGTGGACCCCTGGGTAGCCTCCTAAGGTCATATGCCCCTATGTGGTGGGCAAGGGGGCACCCTGGGGCCTCTTCTGCAAGTCCAGGGAGAGAGGTGGACCCCTGGGTAGCTAGCTGGGGTCCTAGGCCCCTAGGGGGAGGGCCAGGGGGCACCCTGGGGCCTCTACTGCAAGTCCAGGGAGAGTTGTGGACCCCTTCGTAGCCTGCTGGGGTCAGAGGCCCATAGGGGGAGGGCCAGGGGGCACCCTGGGGTCTATACTGCAAGTCCAGGAAGAGAGGTGGACCCCTGGGGAGCTTTCTAGTGTCAGCCGCCCATAGGTGGAGGGCCTGGGGGCACCCTGGGGCCTCTACTGCCAGTCCAGGGTGAGAGGTGGACCCGCTGGGTAGGTTGCTGGGTTCTTAGGCCCCTAGGTGGAGGGCCAGGGGGCACCCTGGGGCCTCTAGTGCAAGTCCAGGGAGAGAGGTGGACCCCTGGGGAGCTTTCTTGTGTCAGCCGCCCCTAGATGGAGGGACTGGGGGCACCCTGGGGCCTCTACTGCCAGTCCAGGGAGAGAGGTGGACCCCCTGGGTAGCTAGCTGGGGTCAGAGGCCCCTAGGTGCAGGGCAAGGGGGCACCCTGGGGCCTCTACTGCAAGTCCAGGGAGAGTTGTGGACCCCTGGGTGGCTTTCTGGGGTCTTAGGCCCCTAGCTGGAGGGCCAGGGGGCACCCTGTGGCCTCTACTGCAAGCCCAGGGAAAGTTGTGGACCCCTATGTAGCTTGCTGGGGTCAGAGGCCCATGGGTGGAGGGCAAGGGGGCACGCTTGGGCCTATACTGCAAGTCCAGGGAGAGAGGTGGACCCCTGGGTAGCTTGCTGGGGAATAAAGCCCCTAGGTGGAGGGCCAGGGGGTACCCTAGGGCCTCTACTGCAAGACCAGGGAGAGAGGTGGACCCCTGGGTAGTTAGCTGGGGTCAGAGGCCCTTAGGTGGAGGGCCAGGGGGCACCCTGGGGCTTCTAGTGCAAGTCCAGGGATAGTTGTGGACCCCTTGGTAGATTCCTAGGGTCTGAGGACCCTAGGTGGAGGGCCAGGTGGCACCCTTGGGCCTCTACTGCAAGTCTAGGGAGAGTTGTGGACCCCTGGGTAGCTTGCTGGGGTCAGAGGCCACTAGGTGGAGGGCAAGCGGGCTTCCTGGGGCCTCTAGTGCAAGTCCATTGAGAGAGGTGGACCCCTGGGTAGCTGACTGGGGTCGTAGGCCCCTAGGTGGAATGCCAGGGGGCACCCTGGGGCCTCTACTGCAAGTCCAGCGAGAGTTGTGGACCCCTTGGTAGCTTGCTGGGTTCAGAGGCCCCTAGGGGGAGGGCCAGGGGGCACCCTGGGGCCCATACTGCCAGTCCAGGGAGAGAGGTGGACCCCTGGGTAGCTTCCTGGGGTAAGAGGCCCCTAAGTGGAGGGCCAGGGGGCACCCTGGGGCCTATACTGCAAGTCCAAGGAGAGGGGTGGATCCCTGGGTAGCTTGATGAGGTCTTAAGCCCATAGGTGGAGGGCAAGGGGGTACCCTAGGGCCTTTAACGCAAGTCCAGGAAGAGAGGTGGACCCCTGTGTAGCTTGCTGGGGTCGGAGGCCCTTGGGTGGAGGGCCAGGGGGCACCCTGGGGCCTCTACTGAAAGTCCAGGGAAGTTGTGGACCCCTGGGTAGCTTGCTGGGGTCAGAAGCCCCTAGGTGGAAGGCCAGGGGGCACCCTGGGGCCTATACTGCCAGTCCAGGGAGATAATTGGACCCCTGGGTAGCTTGCTGGGGTCTTAGGCCCCTAGGTGGAGGGCCAGGGGGCACCCTGGGTCCTCTACTGCAAGTCCAGGGAGAGAGGTGGACCCCTGGGTAGCTTGCTGGGGTCCTAGGCCCCTAGGTGGAGGGCCAGGGGGCACCTTGGGGCCTCTACTACAAGTCCAGGAAGAGAGGTGGACCCCTGGGTAGCTTCCTGGGGTAAGAGGCCCCTAGGTGGAGAGCCAGGGGGTACCCTGGGGCCTATACTGCAAGTCCGGGGAGAGGGGTGGATCCCTGGGTAGCTTGAAGAGGTCTGAAGCCCATAAGTGGAGGGCAAGGGGGTACCCTAGTTCCTTTAACGCAAGTCCAGGAAGAGAGGTGGACCCCTGGGTAGCTTGCTGGTGTCAGAGGCACAAAGGTGGAGGGCCAGGGGGTACCCTGGGGCCTATATTCCCAGTCCAGGGAGAGAGGTTGACCCCTGGGAAGCTTGCTGGCGTCAGAGGCTTCTTGGTGGAGTGCCAGGAGGCTTCCTGGGTTCTCTACTCCAAGTCCAGGGAGAGAGGTGGACCCCTGGGTAGCTTGCTGGGGTCAAAGACCCCTAGCTGGAGGGCCAGGGGCTACCCTAGGGCCTCTACTGCAATTCCAGGGAGAGTTGTGGTCCCTTCGGTAGATTGCTTGGGCCAGAGGCCCCTAGGTGGAGGGCCAGGGGGCACCCTTGGGCCTCTACTGCAAGTCTAGGGAGAGATGTGGACCCCTGGGTAGCTTGCTGGGGTCAGAGGCCCCTAAGTGGAGGGCCAGCGGGCACCCTGGGGCCTCTTCTGCAAGTCCAGGGAGAGAGGTGGACCCCTGGGTAGCTTGCTGGGGTAAGAAGAACCTAGGTGGAGGGTCAGGGGGTACCCTGGGGCCTATACTGCCAGTCCAGGGAGAGAGGTGGACCCCTGTGTAGCTTGCTGGGGTCTTAGGCCCCTAGGATGAGTGCCAGGGGGCACCCTGGGGCCTATACTGCAAGTGCAGGGAGAGAGGTGGACCCCTGGGTAGTTTGTTTGGCTGGGAGTGGCCTAGGTGGAGGGCCAAGGGGCACCCAGGGGCCTCTACTGCAAGTCCAGGGAGAGTTGTGGACCCTTGGGTAACTTGCGGGGGTCAGAGGCCCCTGGGTGGATGGCAAGGGGGCACCCTGGGGCCTATACTTCAAGTCCAGGGAGAGAGGTGGACCCCTGGGTAGCTTGCTGGGGTCTTAGGCACTTAGGTGGAGGGCCTAGGGGGCACCCTGGGGCCTCTACTGCCAGTCCTGGGAGAGAGGTGGACCCCCTGGGTAGCTTGCTGGGGTCTTAGGCCTTTAGGTGGAGGGCCAGGGGGCACCTTAGGGCCTATACTGCAAGTCCAAGGAGAGATGTGGACCCCTGGGTAGCTTGCTGGGGTCAGAGGCCCCTAGGTGCAGGGCAAGGGGGCACCCTGGGAACTCTACTGCAAGTCCAGGAAGAGAGGTGGACCCCTGGGTAGCTTTCTGGGGTCTTAGGCCCCTAGGTGGAGGGCCAGGGGGCACCCTGGGGCCTATACTGCAAGTCCAAGGAGAGATGTGGACCCCTGGGTAGCTTGCTGGGGTCAGAGGCCCCTAGGTGCAGGGCAAGGGGGCACCCTGGGAACTCTACTGCAAGTCCAGGGAGAGAAGTACACCCCTGGGTAGCTTGCTGGGGAATAAAGCCCCTAGGTAGAGGGCCAGGGGTACCCTGGGGCCTCTACTGCAAGTCCAGGGAGAGAGTTGGACCCCTGGGTAGCTAGCTGGGGTCAGAGACCCTTAGGTGGAGGGCCAGGGGGCACCCTGGGGCCTCTAGTGCAAGTCCAGGGATAGTTGTGGACCACTTGGTAGATTCCTATGGTCTGAGGACCCTAGGTGGAGGGCCAGGGGGCACCCTGGGGCCTATACTTCAAGTCAAGGCAGAGAGGTGGACCCCTGGGTAGCTTGCTGGGGTCTTAGGCACTTAGGTGGAGGGCCAGGGGGCACCCTGGGGCCTATACTGCAAGTCCAGGGAGAGAGGTGAAACCCTGGGTAGCTTGCTAGGATCAGAGGCCCCTAGGTGGAGGGCCAGGGGGCACCCTGGGGCCTCTACTGCAAGTCCAGGGAGAGTTGTGGACCCATGGGTAGCTTGCTGGGGTCTTAGGCCCCCAGATGGAGGGCCAGTGGGCATCCTGGGGCCTAAACTTCATGTCCAGGGAGAAAATTGGACCCCTGGGTTGCTTTCTGGGGTCAGAGGTAACTAGGTGGAGGGCCAGGAGGCACACTGGGGCCTATCCTGCAAGTCCAGGGAGAGATGTGGACCCCTGGGTAGATTGCTTGGCTGAGAGTGGCCTAGGTGGAGGGCCAAGGGGCACCCTGGGAACTCTACTGCAAGTCCAGGGAGAGTTGTGGACCCTTGGGTAACTTGTGGGGGTCAGAGGCCCCTGGGTGAAGGGCAAGGGGGCACCCTGGGGCCTCTACTGCAAGTCCAGGGAGAGAGGTGGACCCCTGGGTAGCTTGCTGGGGTCAGAAGCCCATAGGTGGTGGGACAGGGGGCACCCTTGGGCCTCTACTGCAAGTCCAGGGAGAGAGGTGGTCCCCTTGGTAGCTTGCTGGTGTCAGAAGCCCATATGTGGTGGGCCAGGGGGCACCCTGGGGCCTCTTCTGCAAGTCCAGGGAGAGAGGTGGACCCCTGGGTAGCTCGCTGGGGTCAGAAGCCCCTAGGTGGAGGGCTAGGAGGTACCCTAGGGCCCCTACTGCAAGTCCAGGGAGAGAGTTGGACCCCTGGGTAGCTTGCTGGGGTCAGAGGCAACTAGGTGGAGGGCCAGGGGGCACCCTGTGGCCTATCCTGCAAGCCCAGGGAGAGAGGTGGACCCCTGGGTAGCTTGCTGGGGTCTGAAGCCCATAGGTGGAGGGCTAGGGGGTACCCTAGGGCCTCTACTGCAAGTCCAGGGAGAGAGGTGGACCCCTGGGTAGCTTGCTGGGGTCAGAAGCCCATAGGTGGTGGGCCAGGGCGCACCCTGGTCTTTATTCTACAAGTCCAGGGAGAGAGGTTGACCCCTGAGTAGCTTCCTGGGGTCAGTGGCCTCTAGGTGGAGGGCCAGGTTGCCCCCTGCAGCCTATCCTGCAAGTCCAGGGAGAGAGGTAGACCCCTGGGTAGCTTCCTGGGGTAAGAGGCACCTAGGTGGAGAGCCAGGGGGTACCCTGGGGCCTACACTGCAAGTCCAGGGAGAGGGGTGGATTCCTGGGTAGCTTGATGAGGTCTGAAGCCCATAGGTGGAGGGCAAGGGGGTACCCTAGGGCCTTTAACGCAAGTCCAGGAAGAGAGGTGGACCCCTGGGTAGCTTGCTGGGGTCAGAAGCCCATAGGTGGTGGGACAGGGGGCACCCTGGGGCCTCTACTGCAAGTCCAGGGAGAGAGGTGGACCCCTTGGTAGCTTGCTGGTGTCAGAAGCCCATATGTGGTGGGCCAGGGGGCACCCTGGGGCCTATACTGCAAGTCCAGGGAGAGAGGTGGACCCCTGGGTAGCTTGCTGGGGTCAGAAGCCCCTTGATGAAGGCCCATGGGGCACAATGGGGCCTCTACTGCAAGTCCAGGGAGAGAGGTGGACTCCTGGGTATCTTTCAGGGGTCAGAGGCCCCTAGGTGGAGGGCCAGGGGGCACCCTGGGGCCTATACTGCAAGTCCAGGGAGAAAGGTGGACCCCTGGGTAGCTTGCTGGGGTCAGAGGCCCCTAGGTGGAGGGCCAGGGGGCACCATGGGGCCTCTCCTGCAAGTCCAGGGAGAGAGGTGGACCCCTGGGTAGCTTGCTGGGGTAAGAAGAACCTAGGTGGAGGGTCAGGGGGCACCCTGGATCCTATACTGCCAGTCCAGGGAGAGAGGTGGACCCCTGGTTAGCTTGCTGGGGTCAGAGGCCCCTAGGTGGAGGGCCAGGGGGCACCATGGGGCCTCTCCTGCAAGTCCAGGGAGAGAGGTGGACTCCTGGGTATCTTTCAGGGGTCAGAGGCCCCTAGGTGGAGGGCCAGGGGGCACCCTGGGGCCTATACTGCAAGTCCAGGGAGAGAGGTGGACCCCTGGGTAGCTTGCTGGGGTCAGAAGCCCCTTGATGAAGGCCCATGGGGCACAATGGGGCCTCTACTGCAAGTCCAGGGAGAGTTGTGGACCCCCGGGTAGCTTGCTGAGGTCTTAGGCCCCTAGGTGGAGGGCCAGCGGGCACCCTGGGGCCTATACTTCATGTCCAGGGAGAAAGTTGGACCCCTGGGTAGCTTTCTGGGGTCAGAGGCCCCTAGGTGGAGGGCCAGGAGGTACCCTAGGGCCTCTACTGCAAGTCCAGGGAGAGTTGTGGACCCCTGGGTAGCTTGCTGGGGTCAGAGGCAACTAGGTGGAGGGCCTGGGGGCACCCTGGGGCATATCCAGCAAGTCCAGGGAGAGAGGTGGACCCTTGGGTAGCTTGCTGGGGAATAAAGCCCCTAGGTGGAGGGCCAGGGGGTATCCTAGGGCCTCTACTGCAAGTCCAGGGAAAGAGGTGGACCCCTGGGTAGCTAGCTGGGGTCAGAGGCCCATAGGTGGTTGGCCAGGGGGCACCCTGGAGCCTATCCTGCAAGGCCAGGGAGAGAGGTGGACCCCTGGGTAGCTTCCAGGGGTAAGAGACCCCTAGGTGGAGGGTAAGGGGGAACCCTGGGGCCTCTACTGTAAGTGTAGGGAGAGAGGTGGACCCCTGGGTAGCTTGCTGGGGTCAAAGGCCAGTAGGTGGAGGGCCAGGAGGTACCCTAGGGCCTCTACTGCAAGTCCAGGGAGAGAGGTGGACCCCTGGGTAGCTTGCTGGGGTCAGATTCAACTAGGTGGAGGGCCAGGGGGCACCCTGGGGCATATCCTGCAAGTCCAGGGAGAGAGGTGGACCCCAAGGGAGCTTTCTTGTGTCAGCTGCCCCTAGGTGGAGGGCCTGCGGGCACCCTGGGGCCTCTACTGCCAGTCCAGGGAGAGAGGTGGACCCCTGGGTAGCTTGCTGGGGTCTTGGGCCCCTAGGTGGAGGGCCAGGGGCACATTAGGGCCTATACTGCAAGTCCATGGAGAGATGTGGACCCCTGGGTAGCTTGCTGGGGTCAGAGGCCCCTGGGTGGAGGGCAAGGGGGCACCCTGGGGCCTTTACTGCAAGTCCAGGGAGAGAGATGGACCCCTGGATAGCTTGCTGGGGTCTTAGGCCCCTAGGTGGAGGGCCAGGGGGCACCCTGGGGCCTATACTGCAAGTCTAGGGAGAGATGTGGACCCCTATGTAGCTTGCTGGGGTCAGAGGGCCCTAGGTGTAAGGCTAGGGGGCACCTAGGGGCCTCTACTGCAAGTCCAGGGAGAGTTGTGGACCCCTGGGTAGCTTGCTGGGGTCAGAGGCCCCTAGGTGTAGGGCCAGGAGGTACCCTAGGGCCTCTACTGCATGTCCAGGGAGAGAGGTGGACCCCTGGGTAGCTTGCTGGGGTCAGAGGCCCCTAGGTGGAGGGCAAGGGGGCACCCTGGGGCCTAAACTGCAAGTCCAGGGAGAGACGTGGACCCCTGGAAAGCTTGCTGGGGCCCTAGGCCCCTAGGTGGAGGGCCAGGGGGCACCCTGGGGCCTATACTTCAAGTCAAGGGAGAGAGGTGGACCCCTCGGTAGCTTGCTGGGGTCTTAGGCACTTAGGTGGAGGGCCTGGGGGCACCCTGGGGCCTATACTGCAAGTCCAGGGAGAGAGGTGGAACCCTGGGTAGCTTGCTAGGGTCAGAGGCCCCTTGGTGAAGGGCCATGGGGCAGCCTGGGGCCTCTACTGCAAGTCTAGGGAGAGTTGTGGACCCCGGGTAGCTTGCTGGGGTCTTAGGCCCCTAGGTGGAGGGCCAGTGGGCACCCTGGGGCCTATACTTCATGTCCAGGGAAAGATGTGGACCCCTCTGTAGCTTGCTGGGGTCAGAGGCCCCTAGGTGGAGGGTCAGGGGGCACCCTGGGGCCTCTACTGCAAGTCCAGGGAGAGTTGTGGACCCCTGGGTAGCTTGCTGGGGTCAGAGGCCCATGGGTGGAGGGCAAGGCGGCACGCTGGTGCCTATACTGCAAGTCCAGGGAGAGAGGTGGACCCTTGGGTCGCTTGCTGGGGAATAAAGCCCCTAGGTGGAGGGCCAGGGGGTATCCTTAGGGCCTCTACTTCAAGTCCAGGGAAAGAGGTGTACCCCTGGGTAGCTAGCTGGGGTCAGAGGCCCTTAGGTGGAGGGCCAGGGGGCACCCTGGGGCCTCTAGTGCAAGTCCAGGGATAGTTGTGGACCCCTTGGTAGATTCCTAGGGTCCAAGGACCCTAGGTGGAGGGCCAGGGGGCACCCTTGGGCCTCTACTGCAAGTCTAGGGAGAGTTTTGGACCCCTGGGTAGCTTGCTGGGGTCAGAGGCCCCTAGGTGGAGGGCAAGGGGGCACCCTGGGGCCTAAACTGCAAGTCCAGGGAGAGACGTGGACCCCTGGAAAGCTTGCTGGGGCCCTAGGCCCCTAGGTGGAGGGCCAGGGGGCACCCTGGGGCCTATACTTCAAGTCAAGGGAGAGAGGTGGACCCCTCGGTAGCTTGCTGGGGTCTTAGGCACTTAGGTGGAGGGCCTGGGGGCACCCTGGGGCCTATACTGCAAGTCCAGGGAGAGAGGTGGAACCCTGGGTAGCTTGCTAGGGTCAGAGGCCCCTTGGTGAAGGGCCATGGGGCAGCCTGGGGCCTCTACTGCAAGTCTAGGGAGAGTTGTGGACCCCGGGTAGCTTGCTGGGGTCTTAGGCCCCTAGGTGGAGGGCCAGTGGGCACCCTGGGGCCTATACTTCATGTCCAGGGAAAGATGTGGACCCCTCTGTAGCTTGCTGGGGTCAGAGGCCCCTAGGTGGAGGGTCAGGGGGCACCCTGGGGCCTCTACTGCAAGTCCAGGGAGAGTTGTGGACCCCTGGGTAGCTTGCTGGGGTCAGAGGCCCATGGGTGGAGGGCAAGGCGGCACGCTGGTGCCTATACTGCAAGTCCAGGGAGAGAGGTGGACCCTTGGGTCGCTTGCTGGGGAATAAAGCCCCTAGGTGGAGGGCCAGGGGGTATCCTTAGGGCCTCTACTTCAAGTCCAGGGAAAGAGGTGTACCCCTGGGTAGCTAGCTGGGGTCAGAGGCCCTTAGGTGGAGGGCCAGGGGGCACCCTGGGGCCTCTAGTGCAAGTCCAGGGATAGTTGTGGACCCCTTGGTAGATTCCTAGGGTCCAAGGACCCTAGGTGGAGGGCCAGGGGGCACCCTTGGGCCTCTACTGCAAGTCTAGGGAGAGTTTTGGACCCCTGGGTAGCTTGCTGGCGTCAGAGGCCCCTTGTTGGAGGGCCAGCGGGCACCCTGGGGCCTCTACTGCAAGTCCAGGGAGAGAGGTGGGCCCCTGGGTAGCTTGCTGGTGTCAGAGGCCCCTAGGTGGAGGGCCAGGGGGCACCCTGGGGCCTCTACTGCAAGTCCAGGGAGAGTTGTGGACCCCTGGGTAGCTTGCTGGGGTCTTGGGCCCCATGGTAGAGGGCCAGTGGGCACCCTGAGGCCTATACTTCAAGACAAGGGAGAAAGGTGGACACCTGGGTAGCATTTTGGGGTCAGAGGCCCCTAGGTGGAGGGCAAGGGGGCACCCTGGGGCCTCTACTGCAAGTCCAGGGAGAGTTGTGGACCCCTGGGTAGCTTGCTGGTGTCAGAGGCCCCTAGGTGTAGGGCCAGGAGGTACCCTAGGGCCTCTACTGCATGTCCAGGGAGAGAGGTGGACCCCTGGGTAGCTTGCTGGGGTCAGAGGCCCCTAGGTGGAGGGCAAGGGGGCACCCTGGGGCCTAAACTGCTAGTCCAGGAAGAGAGGTGGACCCCTGAGTAACTTCCTGGGGTAAGAGGCCCCTAGGTGGAGGGTAAGGGGGCACCTTAGGGCCTATACTGCAAGTCTAGGGATAGAGGTGAACCCCTGAGTAGCTTTGTGGGGTCAGCGTCCCTAGGTGGAGGGCCAGCGGGCACCCTGGGGCCTCTATTGCAAGACCAGGGAGAGAGATGGGCCCCTGGGTAGCTTGCTGGCGTCAGAGGCTCCTTGGTGGAGGGCCAGGGGGCTTTCTGGGTTCTCTACTGCAAGTCCAGGGAGAGAGGTGGACCCCTGGGTAGCTTGCTGAGGTCAGAGGCCCCTAGCTGGAGGGCCAGGGGGCACCCTGGGGACTCTACTTCAAGTCCAGGGAGAGAGGTGGACTCCTGGGTAGCTTGCTGGGGACTAAAGCCCCTAGGTGGAGGGCCAGGGGCTACCATAGGGCCTCTACTGCAATTCCAGGGAAAGTTGTGGACCCCTTGGTAGATTGCTGTTGTCAGAGGACCCTAGGTGGAGGGCCAGCGGGCACCCTGGGGCCTCTTCTGCAAGTCCAGGGAGAGAGGTGGACCCCAGGGTAGCTTGCTGGGGTAAAAAGAACCCAGGTGGAGGGTCAGGGGGCACCCTGGGGCCTATACTGCCAGTCCAGGGAGAGAGGTGGACATCTTGGTAGCTTACTGGGGTCTTAGGCCACTAGGTGGAGTTCCAGGGGGCACCCTGGGGCCTATACTGCAATTGCAGGGAGAGAGGTGGACCCCTGGGTAGTTTGCTTGGCTGAGTTTGGCCTAGGTGGAGGGCCAAGGGGCACCCTGGGGCCTCTACTGCAAGTCCAGGGAGAGTTGTGGACCCTTGGTTTACTTGCGGGGGTCAGAGGCCCCTGGGTGGAAGGCAAGGGGGCACCCTGGGGCCTCTACTGCAAGTCCAGGGAGAGAGGTGGACCCCTGGGTAGCTTGCTGGGGTCAGAAGCCCATAGGTGGTGGGCCAGGGGGCACCCTGGGGCTTATTCTGCAAGTTCAGGGAGAGAGATGGAGCCCTGGGTAGTTTCCTGGGGTAAGAGGCCCTTAGGTGGAGGGCCAGGGGGCACCCTTGGGCCTCTACTGCAAGTCTAGGGAGAGATGTGGACCCCTGGGTAGCTTGCTGGGGTCAGAGGCCCCTAAGTGGAGGGCCAGCTGGCACCCTGGGGCCTCTTCTGCAAGTCCAGGGAGAGAGGTGGACCCCTGGGTAGCTTGCTGGGGTAAGAAGAACCTAGGTGGAGGGTCAGGGGGAACCCTGGGGCCTATACTGCCAATCCAGGGAGAGAGGTGGACCCCTGGGTAGCTTGATGGGGTCTTAGGCCCCTAGGTGGAGTGCCAGGGGGCACCCTGGGGCCTAAACTGCAAGTGCAGGGAGAGAGGTGGACCCCTGGGTAGCTTGCTGAGGTCTGAAGCCCGTAGGTGGAGGGCCAGGGGGTACCCTAGGGCCTCTACTGCAAGTCCAGGGGGAGAGGTGGACCCTTGGGTAGCTTGCTGGGATCAGAGGCCCCTAGGTAGAGAGCCAGGAGGTACCCTAGGGCCCCTAATGCAAGTCCAGGTAGAGAATTGTACCCCTGGGTAGCTTGCTGGGCTCAGAGGCAGCTATTTGGAGGGCCAGGGGGCACCCTGGGGCCTATCCTGCAAGTACAGGGAGAGAGGTGGATTCCTGGGTAGCTTGCTGGGGTCAGAGGCCCCTAGAAGGAGGGCCAAGGGGTTTCCTGGGGCCTCTACTGCAAGTCCAGGGAGGGTTTTGGAACCCTTGGTAGATTTCTGGGGTCAGAGGCCCAAAGGTGGAGGGCCAGGGGGCACCCTGGGGCCTATATTACCAGTCCAGGGAGAGAGGTTGACCCCTGGGTAGCTTGCTGGCGTCAAAGGCCCCTAGGTGGAGGTCCAAGGGGCACCCTGGGGCCTATCCTGCAAGTCCAGGGAGAGAGGTGGAAACTTGGGTAGTTTGCTTGGCTGAGAGTGGCCTAGGTGAAGGGCCAAGGGACATCCTGGGGCCTCTACTGCAAGTCCAGGGAGAGTTGTGGACCCTTGGGTAACTAGCGGGGGTCAGAGGCCCCTGGGTGGAGGGCAAGGGGGCACCCTGGGGCCTCTACTGCAAGTCCAGGGAGAGAGGTGGACCCCTGGGTAGATTGCTGGGGTCAGAGGCCAGTAGGTGGAGGGCCAGGGGGCACCCTGGGGCCTCTACTGCAAGTCCAGGGAGAGATTTGAACCCCTGGGTAGCTTGCTGGGGCAGATGTCCCCTAGGTGGAGGGCCAGGGGGCACCCTGGGGCCTATACTTCAAGTCAAGGGAGAGAGGTGGACCCCTGGGTAGCTTGCTGGGGTCTTAGGAACTTAGGTGGAGGGCCAGGGGGAACCCTGGGGCCTATACTGCAAGTCCAGGGAGAGGTGGAACCCTGGGTAGCTTGCTAGGGTCAGAGGCCCCTATGTGGAGGGCCAGGGGAATCCCTGGGACCTCTACTGCAAGTCCAGGGAGAGTTGTGGACCCCTGGGTTGCTTGCTGGGGTTAGAGGCCCCTATGTGGAGGGCCAGGGGGCACCCTAGGGCCTATACTGCAACTCCATGGAGAGATGTGAACCCCTGGAAAGCTTGCTGGGTCCAGAGGCCCATGGGTGGAGGGCAAGGGGGCATGCTGGGGCCTATACTGCAAGTCCAGGGAGAGAGGTGGACCCCTGGGTCGCTTGCTGGGGAATAAAGCCCCTAGGTGGAGGGCAAAAGGGCACCCTGGGGCCTCTACTGCAAGTCCAGGGAGAGATGTGAACCCCTGGGTAGCTTGCTGGGGTCAGAAGCCCATAGGTGGTGGGCCAGGGGGCACCCTGGGGCCTATTCTGCAAGGCAAGGGAGAGAGGTGGACCCTTGGGTAGCTTCCAGGGATAAGAGGCCCCTAGGTGGAGGGTAAGGGGGAACCCTGGGGCCTCTACTGCAAGTCTAGGGAGAGAGGTGGACCCCTGGGTAGCTTGCTGGGGTCAGAGGCCAGTAGGTGGAGGGCCAGGAGGTACCCTAGGGCCTCTACTGCAAGTCCAGGGAGAGAGGTGGACCCCTGGGTAGCTTGCTGGGGTCAGATTCAACTAGGTGGAGGGCCAGGGGGCACCCTGGGGCATATCCTGCAAGTCCAAGGAGAGAAGTGGACCCCTATGTAGCTTGCTTGGGTCAGAGGCCCCTAGGTGGAAGGCCAGGGGGCACCCTGGGGCCTCTACTGCAAGTCCAGGGAGAGTTTTTGACCCCTGGGTAGCTTGCTGGGGTCAGAGGCCCATGGGTGAAGGGCAAGAGGGCACGCTGGGGCCCATACTGCAAGTCAAGGGAGAGAGGTGGACCCCTGGGTAGCTTGCTGGGGAATAAAGCCCCTAGGTGGAGGGCCAAGGGGTACCCTAGGGCTTCTACTTCAAGTTCAGGGAGAGAGGTGGACCCCTGGGTAGCTAGCTGGGGTCAGAGGCCCTTAGGTGGAGGGCCAGGGGGCACCCTGGGGCGTCTACTGCAAGTCCAGGGATAGTTGTGGACCCCTTTGTAGATTCCTAGGGTCTGAGTACCCTAGGTGGAGGGCCAGGGGGCACCCTTGGGCCTCTATCGCAAGTCTAGGGAGAGTTGTGGACCTCTGGGTAGCTTGCTGGGGTCAGAAGCCCATAGGTGGTGGGCCAAGGGGCACCCTGGGGCCTATTCTGCAAGTCCAGGGAGAGAGGTGGACCCCTGGGTAGCTTCCTGGGGTCAGTGGCCCCTAGGTGCAGGGCCAGGTTGCCCCCTGGAGCCTATTCTGCAAGTCCAGGGAGAGAGGTGGACCCCTGGGTAGCTTCCTGGGGTAAGAGGCCCCTAGGTGGAGGGTAAAGGGGACCATGGGGCCTATACTGCAAGTCCAGGGAGAGAGGTGGACCCCTGGGTAGCTTGCTAGGGTCAGAGGCCCCTAGGTGGAGGGTCAGGGGGAACCCTGGGGCCTCTACTGCAAGTCTAGGGAGAGAGGTGGACCCCTGGGTGGCTTGCAGGGGTCAGAGGCCAGTAGGTGGAGGGCCAGGGGGCACCCTGGGGCCTCTACTGCAAGTCCAGGGAGAGACGTGGACCCCTGGGTAGCTTGCTGGGGCCGAAGTTCCCTAGGTGGAGGGCCAGGGGGCACCCTGGGGCCTATACTTCAAGTCAAGGGAGAGAGGTGGACCCCTGGGTAGCTTGCTGGGGTCTTAGGCACTTAGGTGGAGGGCCAGGGGGAACCCTGGGGCCTATACTGCAAGTCCAGGGAGAGAGGTGGAACCCTGGGTAGCTTTCTGGGGTCAGAGTCCCCTGAGTGGAGGGCAAGGGGGCACCCTGGGGCCTCTACTGCAAGTCCAGGAAGAGTTGTGGACCCCTGGGTAACTTGCTGGAGTCAGAGGCCCCGAGGTGGAGGGCCAGGAGATACCCTAGGGACTCTACTGCAAGTCCAGGGAGAGAGGTGGACCCCTGGGTAGCTTGCTGGGGTCAGAGGCAACTAGGTGGAGGGCCAGGGGGCACCCTGGGGCCTGTACTGCCAGACCAGGGAGAGAGATGGACCCCCTGGGTAGCTTGCTGTGGTCTTAGGCCCCTAGGTGGAGGGCCAGGGGGCACCCTGGGGCCTATACTGCATATCCATGGAGAGATGTGGACCTCCGAGTAGCTTGCTGGGGTAAGAGGCCCCTAGGTGGAGGGTAAGGGGGCACCTTGGGGCATATACTGCAAGTCCAGGGAGAGCGGTGGACCCCTGGGTAGCTTTGTGGGGTCAGAGGCCCCTAGGTGGAGGGCCAAGGAGCACCTTGGGGCCTCTACTGCAAGTCCAGGGAGAGAGGTGGACCCCTGGGTAGCTTGCTGGGGTCAGAAGCCCATAGTCGGTGGGCCAGGGGGCTTCCTGAGGCCTATACTGCAAGTCCAGGGCGAGAGGTGGACCCCTGGGTAACTTTATGGGGTCAGAGGCACCTAGGTGGAGGGCCAGGGGGCACCCTGGGGCCTATACTGCAAGTCCAGGGAGAAAGGTGGACCCCTGGGTAGCTTGCTGAGGTCTGAAGCCCATAGGTGGAGGGCCAGGGGGTACCCTAGGGCCTCTACTGCAAGTCCAGGGAGAGAGGTGGACCCCTGGGTAGCTTGCTGGGGTCAAATGCCCCTAGGTGGAGGGCCAGGAGGCACCCTGGGGCCTCTACTGCAAGTCCAGGGAGAGTTGTGGACCCATTGGTCGCTTGCTGGGGTCAAAGGCCAAAAGGTGGAGGGCCAGGGGGCAGCCTGGGGCCTCTACTGCAAGTCCAGGAAGAGAGGTGGACTAATGGGTAGCTTTCAGGAATCAGAGGCCCCAAGGTGATGGGGCCAGGGGGCACCCTGGGGCCTATACTTCAAGTCCAGGGAGAGAGTTGGACTCCTGGGTAGCTTCCTGAGGTCAGAGGCCCCTAGGTGGAGGGTCACGGGGCACCCTGGGGCCTATCCTGCAGATCCAGGGAGAGAGGTGGACCCCTGGGTAGCTTGCTGGGGTCAGAGGCCCCTAGGTGGAGGGCCAGGGGGCACCCTGGGGCCTCTACTGCAAGTCCAGGGAGAGAGGTGGACCCTTGGGTAGCTTGCTGGGATCAGAGGCCCCCAGGTGGAGGGCCAGGAGGTACCCTAGGGCGCCTAATGCAAGTCCAAGTAGAGAGTTGTACCCTTGGGTAGCTTGCTGGGGTCAGAGGCAACTATTTGGAGGGCCAGCGGGCACCCTGGGGCCTATCCTGCAAGTCCAGGGAAAGAGGTGGAACCCTGGGTAGTTTGCTTGGCTGAGAGTGGGCAAGGTGGAGGGCCAAGGGGCACCCTGGGGTCTCTACTGCAAGTCCAGGGAGAGTTGTGGACCCTTGGGTAAATTGCGGGGGTCAGAGGCCCCTGGGTGGTGGGCAAGGGGGCACCCTGGGGCCTCTACTGCAAGTTCAGGGAGAGATGTGGACCCCTGGGTAGCTTGCTGGGGTCAGAAGCCCATAGGTGCTGGGCCAGGGGGCACCCTGGGGCCTATTCTGCAAGTCCAGGGAGAGAGGTGGACCCCTGGGTAGCTTCCTGGGGTCAGAGGCCCCTAGGTGGAGGGCCAGGTTGCCCCCTGCAGCCTATCAAGCAAGTCCATTGAGAGAGGTGGACCCCTGGGTAGCTTCCTGGGATAAGAGGTCCCTAGGTGGAAGGTAAGGGGGAACCCTGGGGTCTCTACTGCAAGTCTGGGGAAAGAGGTGGACCCCTGGGTAGCTTGCTAGGGTCAGAGGCCCCTAGGTGGAGGGCCAGGGGGAACCCTGGTGTCTCTACTGCAAGTCTAGGGAGAGAGGTGGACCCCTGGGTAGCTTGCTGGGGTAAGAGGCCAGTAGGTGGAGGGCCAGGGGGCACCCTGGAGCCTCTACTGCAAGTCCAGGGAGAGACGTGGACCCCTGGAAAGCTTGCTGGGGCCCTAGGCCCCTAGGTGGAGGGCCAGGGGGCACCCTGGGGCCTATACTTCAAGTCAAGGGAGAGAGGTGGACCCCTTGGTAGCTTGCTGGGGTCTTAGGCACTTAGGTGGAGGGCCTGGGGTCACCCTGGGGCCTATACTGCAAGTCATGGGAGAGAGGTGGAACCCTGGGTAGGTTGCTAGGGTCAGAGGCCCCTAGGTGAAGGGCCATGGGGCACCCTGGGGCCTCTACTGCAAGTCCAGGGAGAGTTGTGGACCTCCGGGTAGCTTGCTGGGGTCTTAGGCCCCTAGGTGGAGGGCCAGTGGGCACCCTGGGGCCTATACTTCATGTCCAGGGAGAAAGGTGGACCCCTGGGTAGCTTTCTGGGGGCAGAGGCCCCTAGGTGGAGGGCAAGGGGCACCATGGGGTCTCTACTGCAAGTCCAGGGAGAGCTGTGGACCCCTGGGTAACTTGCCGGGGTCAGAGGCAACTAGGTGGAGGGCCAGGGGGCACCCTTGGGCATATCCAGCAAGTCCAGGGAGAGAGGTGGACCCCTGGGGAGCTTTCTTGCGTCAGGCGACCCTAGGTGGAGGGCCTGGGGGCACCCTGGGGCCCTTAATGCCAGTCCAGGGAGAGAGGTGGAACCCCTGGTTAGCTTGCTGGGGTCTTAGGCCCCTAGGTGGAGGGCCAGGGGGCACCCTAGGAACTATACTGCAAGTCCATGGAGAGAAGTGGACCTCTGGGTAGCTTGCTGGGGTCAGAGGCCCCTAGGTGCAGGGCAAGGGGGCACCCTGGGGCCTCTACTGCAAGTCCAGTGAGAGTTGTGGACCCCTGGGTAGCTTGCTGGGGTCAGAGGCCCCTGGGTGGAGGGCAAGGGGTCACCCTGTGGCCTATACTGCAAGTCCAGGGAGAGAGGTGGACCCCTGGGTAGCTTGCTGGGGTCAAAAGCCCCTAGGCGGAGGGCCAGGGGGCACCCTCGTGCCAATACTGCAAGTCCAAGGAGAGATGTGGACCCCTATGTAGCTTACTGGGGTCAGAGGCCCCTAGGTGGAGGGTCAGGGGGCACCCTGGGGCCTCTACTGCAAGTCCAGGGAGAGTTGTGGACCCCTGGGTAGCTTGCTGGGGTCAGAGGCCCATAGGTGGAGGGCAAGGTGGCACGCTGGGGCCTATACTGCAAGTCCAGGGAGAGAGGTGGACCGCTGGGTAGCTAGCTGGGGTCAGAGGCCCTTAGGTGGAGGGCCAGGGGGCACCCTGGGGCCTCTAGTGCAAGTCCAGGGATAGTTGTGGACCCCTTGGTAGATTCCTAGGGTCCGAGGACCCTAGGTGGAGGGCCAGGGGGCACCCTTGGGCCTCTACTACAAGTCAAGGGAGAGTTGTGGACCCCTGGGTAGCTTGCTGGCGTCAGAGGCTCCTTGTTGGAGGGCCAGCGGGCACCCTGGGGCCTCTACTGCAAGTCCAGGGAGAGAGGTGGGCCCCTGGGTAGCTTGCTGGTGTCAGAGGCCCCTAGGTGGAGGGCAAGAGGCACCCTGGGGTCTCTACTGCAAGTCCATTGAGAGAGGTGGACCCCTGGGTAGCTTGCTGGGGTCAGAGGCCCCTAGGTGGAGGGCAAGGGGGCACCCTAGGGCCTCTACTGCAAGTCCAGGGAGAGTTGTGGACCCCTGGGTAGCTTGCTGGTGTCAAAAGCCCCTAGATGGAGGGCCAGGGGGAACCCTGGGGCCTCTACTGCAAGTCTTGGTAGAGAGGTGGACCCCTGGGTAGCTTGCTGGGGTCAGAGGCCAGTAGGTGGAGGGCCAGGGGGCACCTTGGGGCCTATACTGCAAGTCCAGGGATAGAGGTGGACCCCTGGGTAGCTTTGTGGGGTCAGCTTCCCTAGCTGGAGGGCCAGGGGGTACCCTAGGGCCTCTACTGTAAGTCCAGGGAGAGCGGTGGACCCCTGGGTAGATTGCTGGGGTCAGAGGCCCCTAGGTGGAGGGCCAGCGGGCACCCTTGGGCCTCTATTGCAAGACCAGGGAGAGAGGTGGGCCCCTGGGTAGCTTGCTGGCGTCAGACGCTCCTTGGTGGAGGGCCAGGGGGAACCCTGGGGTCTCTACTGCAAGTCCAGGGAAAGAGTGGGACCCCTGGGTAGCTTGCTGGGGTCAGAGGCAACTAGGTGGAGGGCCAGGGGGCACCCTGGGGCCTATCCTGCAAGTCCAGGGAGAGAGGTGGACCCCTGGGTAGCTTGCTGGGGTCTGAAGCCCATAGGTGGAGGGCCAGGGGGTACCCTAGTCCCTCTACT